>NW_015161952.1:361752-419656 GCF_001447785.1 Gekko japonicus | reverse complement strand
AGCGGGGGGGGATGGAGGAGATGGAGCTCTTCTCCCCCCCCCGCGAGTATCGCGGGTCGCCTTACTTGTGCTTATCTAATTCCCTTTTGAAGCCGTCCGTGCTTGTAGCCGCCACCACTTCCTGTGGCAGTGATTTGACTGTATCTTCTGGACCAAAATAGGAAGGCTTACAACAGTAATACTACTTAGGACATATATACCAGATCATGACTCAAGGCAATACTCTATGAGGCCTCACCAATATTCTCAGGCCCTGTGTCAATTGATTGTAACTATAAAACTCCTTTTTTGGTTCTACGTTGATTAACTTATTGTCTTCTTATTGTATCAATGAGCCTATATGTACAAATATTGCTTGACCAATGAAGAAGGCCACCTTGGCTGAAACACGTCTGGTTGTAATAGGTCCCATGTGTGTATATTGCACACTTTTATTCTGTATTTAGGCTACAATTGGGGCCCATAATTGTTTTTAACTAATTGATAATAAATACATGTATTTTTAACAATATTTAAGTTATAATTATAGTTTTTGGTCACTGGCCCTTTACTTCATATGTAACTAAACTTTCAGGTACTTGATTCCTCTCAGCTGACACCAGACATCGCCTATAACCAACCTGAGCCACTGCTTCCCAGGCCTTGTGCTTCTGCTAGGACTCCTGGGGCTAGACCTTGTCCTGTAATGGGTGGGCACACCTCACTGGCTCTGTGTGGCAAAACATTTTGAACAAGCTCTGTCTACAACTGACTCAGAATGTTTCACAGCACAAAGCAGAAAGCACAAGGTAGACATTCTGCAGCCTAGGAAAGAGGATGTTGTCAGGAGGGGAGATGGTAGGCATCTGAGGTACAGTGAGGCCTCTCTGTCTGGATTGACAGAAGATGATGTAGTCTCCATAGAGATGACAAAATGGAGTTGTGGGGGGGGACAAACCCAAGGTGGCCTTCTTCATTGGTCAAGCAATTCCCCAGTACCATTCCCTTTTGGGGGATCGTTGCCATATACCAGTTCTAAGCACTGGTAAGGAATGGGGGGGGGGGACCCATCTACCCTGTTTGGTCACTAACTGGCTTTACTTACTTTAAAAAGAGGTGCTGAATGGATAGCAAGGACAGGAAAAAGGGGGGGGAATGGGGGGAAAGGCAACCCTCATCTCTCTCCGTCTCTCTCGCTCCATTTATGTTCCGGCTAGATGAATACAGGAGCTGACCAGCAGCACCCTGGTTCCATACTGGTATGAGTCCACTGTTTATTCAACCCAACCAAATAAGATTCTAGTGGTGGTGGCAATGACCAATGTTTATTTTGAGATTAAAAGCAAAGGAGTAAATTTCTTGACTGGATTTTACTCCTAGCAGCCTTAGTGCATGGAGCTGGAACCTCAAGAAAGGGGGGGGGGAATGAGTGGCAGATGGACTACGAGTGGCAGATGGACTAAGGTCTTGGGATTGTAGTGGATAGCTCAATGAAAGCATGAGCCAATGTACTGCAGCAGTGAAAAAGGCAAACTCTATGTTAAAATGTGGAATTAGTGGAAGTAGTGATGGCCAAAGGAATAGGCCTGTCAGGGACTACTAGCCATGGTGCCTGAGGTGAGCCTCCACATTCAGAGGCACTAAACCTCCAAATTCCAGAACAAGGAGGCAATATTATGGGAAGGTCTCAGACTCCAGGCCCTGTTGTTGGCCCTCCAGAGGAACTGGTTGACTGTTGTGTGAGACAGGATGCTGGACTCCATGGGCCACTGGTCTGATCCAACAGTTCTTATGAGTGAGAGTCTGCAATAGGTTTAACCCCTCTTCCCTGCTCCAAATTGGCGTCTGCAACAGGTTTAACTCAAATTGGAGTCTGCAACAGGTTTAACCCCTCTTCCCTGCTCCAAATTGGCGTCCTGATTTGAGTAAACAACAGGAGACCCAATTGTGGACCGACCACTTCTCATCTCCTTAAGAAGTCCTCAGTGTAAATTGCAACCTGAAGAGCCCAAGTGGACCAAGTCAAGGTCGTCTGTGTCTAGCATACACATTGGGATTGAAAAAGACTCCTATGTGCGCCTTTGGTGCAGTGTTTCTCCTTTCCCCTGAGACAGAGCTGCATGTTCTAGCAAAAGCATCTCTGACTGAAGGAGGTCTTAGTATTTATCACTATTTTTCCTGGAACAGTCGCTGTGCCTTCCCTTTGACAGAAATTTGGTACATTCAGCTTTCCTCAGCACAGGAAAACATTATGGAGAAACCTTCTCTAAAGTCAGTGTGGTATAGGGACACCAGAATGAGATTGGAGAGACCCTAGTTCAAATCCTTACCTGGCGATGAACTAAACTGGGTGGTTTTGGACCAATTGCTCCATCTGACCTACCTCACAAAGTTCTTGTGACAACAAAATGGAGTTGGGGACAAGGCTTGCCCGATACTTTTTGGAAGAAAGGTAGGATAAAAAATATTTAATAAATGAGTAAAATATTACATTTCCACCGACTATGCCACCACTGAAAGCACAGTACTCTCAAAGTGGCGATACTCATTGCTTTAAAGAAGCTCAAATCCTCCAACCAACCCTGATCTCTTCACAGTTAAAATCTATAGGACTAGAGAAATGTCAGCTATACAAAACCTGAAAGACAGCCGCATACTCTCCTATAAAAAATCAGGAACTGGCTCATTCTGGGACCCGTGCGCTAGCAACATAAAGATCTTTTTTTTTATAGCTCCGTATAAAGGAGGCAGGATTCAATTCTGTGTCAACCCTCTGGAGCCTATTTAACTTAACAAGGCACAACAAGGGAGGTTGTAAATTAGAGGGATGTTTTGCTGCTAGATTAAGATGGGTAGCTGCTCTATATGTTTTCATTGCTACGTATACAAATCTCCTAAAGTTCCAAGATGAAATCAAACCAGGACCTGAAGCCGCTGCAAAACTTGCAGTTACGGCAAACTCCCCTGTAGGGAAGTTGAGACTAAGATCAGGAAGAATATCCTGATGGTTAGAGTGGTTCCGCAATGGAACAGGCTTCCTCAGAAGGCGGTGGGCTCTCTTTCTTTGGAAGTTTCTCAGTAGAGGCTAGATGGCCCTCTGACAGCAATGCTGGTTCTGTGACTCATGAATTTAGGCAGAGAGTGAGAGGAAAGGTAGGAAGGGATACCAGTCCTCGGCTCTTGTGGCGCTTTCTTATATGTCCAGGGTAATGTCGATTGCCACTTTGGGGTCAGGAAGAAATCTACCTCCAGGTCAGATTGGCCCAGGGATCCTGGAGGATTTTTGCCTTCCACTGGGCACAGAGCAGGGGTAACTGAGGGAGTGTGGGGGGGAGGTAGCTGTGAATTTCCTGCTTTCAGCAGAGGGTTGGACTAGATGACCCGTGGGGTCCCTTGTTTATTTATTTGCTTGCTTGCTTGCTTCACTTATAGGCTACCTTTCTCCCTGAGATTCAAGGCAAGTGGCATAATGTAAAGCAATGCCATCCGAACAATGTAATACATACAATCAGCAATACAATAATGTCGGATTACAAAATTAAATTGCACTCTAAAACAGTGTACTATGCACACTAAAATGGTACAATACATACAGGAAACAATGAAACAAACTGGATTACAAAAATAAAGAAACAGTGCGACATGATGGCATATACAACAAACAAAGCAGTGAACACGATCTAAAATTTACAGGCATTAATTATAACGCTATTCCCTTTACAAAATAGGCCGTTCTGAACAATTCCCTTGTACATAGTTTACATAAATGCAGTGGAGATTTCTTCTTCTGCTTTACCACCACTGTAATGACTGTCTGGGGGGCGGCTTCATGCATTACATTTTTAAAGGGGGAGAACACCTGCTGGGGGTGGAAAGTGCCATCAAGTCTCAGCTGACGTATGGCGACCCCATAGGGTTTTCAAGGCAAGAGAAGTTCAGAGGTGGTTTGCCATTGCCTGCCTCTGCATCATGACTTTGGTATTCTTGGAGGTCTCCCATCCAAATACAGGACACGGCCAACCCAGCTCAGCTTCCGAGATCTGATGAGATTGGGCTATCCATGCCATGTCTGAAATGGCCCTGAAAGAGTTCTTTTTCTTCACCTGTGGCAAATCAAAGGCCCCTTTGTCGCAGTGTAACTTAGCCCAAAGGGCCCCCATAAATATCAGTTATAGGCGTACCCTCAAAAGGATTCTTTGGCTGTAGAAAACTTAAGGAATGGGACAGCACCTTACATCAAATCTCTGGAATTTAAAGTTTCAAGTAGGTAACTGTGTTAGTCTCTGAACCCTTGAAAACCCTACGGGGTCGCCATAAGTAAGCTGTCACTTGATGGCAAAAGAGAGAGAGATGTGCCTTGAACTTTAAAACATCAAGAGCATAGGAGGCATAGTGACTGAAGAATTTCTGGCCACAGGAAGTCAGAGTGAGGGGAAAACATATTTATCTGTTCCCGTACTCTTGATCAAAGCACAGCAGTAATTAAAGGCATTCCCTCCAAGGGAATAGCTCAAATAACTATTCCAAGTCTTCTTTGAATCTTCTGAAATTCCTTGGCAAATATCTTAGCCCTCGAGCACGACACTGGTTTTTGAAGATAAACTTTTCAAACACTTCTGATTTCCTTTACAAATACCGCTCCTAGAACTCTATAATCAAGCCCAGAAGGATCAATTGGTCACCTCTCTGATACCATTAGCACATCTGTGTCAATCTTAACGCTTACCCAGGTCCACCTTACATAGGTATGGTGGTGCTCCTCTTTTGATAGGACAAGCACTTCAGCCTATCATGGCCCTAACTTTCCAGTATACACCAATGGGATATCAGATCCAAAACTGTTCCTATCAGGAAGATCCAGTCCAAAGTCCACTAATAACAGTCTCTGAAATTCTGGAACAATCCTAGAAGAGATCCCGATAATAGGCCAATAACAACCCTTTCCCATAGACACCCAGGTAAATTCAGACGTGAAAGAGCAGCTCCCTGAACCCTCCAGTCTTGGTAATTGGCTTCCATATAAAAACGTCTCCCAGTCACTATGAAACTCTACCCTTCCGCTCCAGGACAGCCAGAGTATGATTTCTCTTCCCATTTTGCTTTCCTCCCTCATGTCCTCTTTCTGCTCTCCCCACCCTTTAGCTTTCCCACTTCCTGTTGCAAACTGGCTTGTATTACTACAGCTAGCTGCTTCCCCTTGCATCCTAATCTGGGAACCACTTTCCATTATCCTAAACTCTGCCCCCCCCATCTGTCCCACCATGCCTTTTGATCCTGTTTCAGGCAGCCCATAACCTGTCTCTTGTCCCAAGGCTGGTTTGCTCTGTACTAGCCGAGTGGGGGGACGTTACTGGAATCTAAAGATAACGTTAATCGGCAACTTAGTTTAAAGTAACACAAGTACACACTAGGACTGGGTAAAACTGATTGTCTTATTTGGTTTCAACCACACAACTCCTGACAATTTCTGTTTTGCTCACTGACTCTCTCTCTCTTAGGACAATGAGGTTACTCGCTGGCTAAGGGCCCTGTTTCCCCTCTTCTCTCATTGCTCTGGGAATTGTCGTGCCCAGATGGGAAGTTCTATATATAACAGGCATAAGTTATTCCAGTTAGCCCTAAATTGCACAACTGCTTTGTACATAGGTAGGGGATGCACTTGTGTGTCTGGCCCCATGCAGGAGCTGATTTGGGTGATAACAAGGATGACTAACGTTAACACATTTCTCCCAGCCAAAATGACCTTCCTGGACTATTTGTGAAAACAAATGAAATGCACTGAAATCTGAGCACTGAACTTGCTATAGAAATGGTAAGAATTATCGTGATGACCTGAATCCTACCAGTCTCCTAAGCAAAGCTGGATGCCTTCCTCGAGCCTACGGAGCCTTTTCCCAGTGTAAGTGGTTCTTCCTCCTATGGAACTTAAGCTGGAAGAAAGCTCCTTCCTCTAGCTTAAAGTACTTTGCCACCCTCAGTTAAGATATTTTTCTGAGGTTATATTATTCTGAGGTTGGAAAAGAGTAATTGCAGTTTTGCAGAATTTCTATACAGGGTGTGTTCGTATATTATTATCAGGACCAACTAAAATTGCACAAAACAATGCACAAACGTACGAATGCTTTAACCCACCGAGCATTAAAATTCTGCGGGAGATAGACAGCGAGAAAAGCATGGGCTTGGATCCTGTGCCTTGTTCCTTTTTGCGCTCCTCTTCATCCACTACGGAGGCATTCTTCTGTGGCTGAGCATGATCCTCTGGCATTAGGAACTCATGCAAGATTCATTGTCTTTCAAGGAGACAGAAAGTGCCCAGCTCCAGAAGAGCAGTGGAGGAAGAAGTGCGCGAGTGGAAAGGCAGTAGAGACTCCAAGCCAGAGGCTGTAAGTCCTGCTGTTAAGGCCTCTTGTCTTCTTCCAAGTTGCTTTTCAAAAGGCTGTGCACACGGGAGATCTGGCTTTTGGAGTTTAATATACAAACAATTAGTGGGGAAACATTTCCAGCACGTCGTTTAATAAGAACGACCCAAACGCTGAAGTAGTGGAATCGTAGATTAGAGTGTGGCATTTAGCTGGGCTGGCATTTCATTTAAAGCACCCCCTCCCCAGCCCCCGCCCAATGCGCGTAGACCTCGAGCCTCGAGGAGACCTTCTCAATATTGCATTTATTTTGCGGAGGACGATCTATTTCACTTTCATGTCCCAGACAGTTATTCTCCGGTCCGCTGCTCACGATCAGGGAGCTTTCCCTCTTTCTGCAGCTGCTGTTTATTGGATGATGTGAGCCCATTTCTCTTTGCCAGAAAATGTAAAATGCCAAGGCAGGTTTCAATTATGACACAGAAGGTAAGGATAAAAGCTTCGGAGTCTGCCCTCTCTGAAGGCTAGGGTTGCCAGCCCCCAGGTAACACCTGGAGATCTCCCATTATTACGATTGATCTCCAGATGACCAAGATCAGTTCCCCTGGATAAAAAGGCTGCTTTGGAGGGTGGACTCCATGGCATTATACCCTCCTGAGGTTCGTCCCCTTCCTAAACCCCACCCCCTCCAGGCTCCACCCCCCGAATATCCAGGTATTTTGCAGCCCAGAGCTGGTAGTCCCACAAGGCCCTGACTTTATCAATTTCACCTTGGCCCTCTGTACGAATGGGAATTCTGTGACTGTATTTACTTTAGTCCTGAATGTACATGTTTAAAATTTACACTACTGAAATGAGTAGAATCACCCAAGGGAAAGATTTTTGACGATTGTATTTATTTAAAAACATGTGTGTCCTGTTGTTTCTCAGCTAATGCACCCAAGGCAGCTTACACACGTAAAATAATAATCAAATTTAGATTTTTATGGGCAAGTTCCTCTGGCGCCATCATTGGCTTTGCCCTGTGAGTACAGAATGCATGTGTACATCTGAGCACAGAGGTTTCTGGATTGGGGCACATGACTTTTCTCTTTGAAATTAGGAAAACATTTCATTAAAATATGAAGTTGGGAGTAGCACCACTGGTCTGTTGTCAAGTGGTTTAATACCAGCTAGGAGTTGCCACCAGAAGAACTCCAAAATATAGAAACTACCATCAAGAGGTGGTAAAAAGGTATCTTGTGTGTGTCAGAACATTATGCAGTAACGTATTAGATGTTGTATTAAACTGATGTTACTTTTTGTGGCTTCTAGGTTTAATTTTAAATAAGGAACAGTTCCTTGATATAAGTAACAGTAACAGGAGGCATGCTTAACACTAGCCTTGACTGTAAGATATATAATTACATTCCACATTATTAGTTCAGTCCTTTGTCATATTTTTCTTTTTGCTTCATTGTAGGGTTTTTTAGCCACTGACTTCCATTGCTTGAGACAGCTGACAGAATTTCTGAAACTACAAAACTTTAAAAAAGATTTAAGAACTCATCTTTGTAAAACAAACACAGCATGCCCATTGATTAAATTATGACAGATAATGCAAATAAAACCCTTCAAACTAGCAGATCTTCTGTAGACATTACATTTCATTCTCTAAAAGTCAAAAGAGCTAATTTGTATCACAGCTTCACAACTACATCACGGAAACAGTTGTTTACCTATCAATAAAATGAAGGAGAGGAGATTGGTATAAGCCAATGTGGGTCTGTATTGAGGTGGGGTATTAATGAAGTAAATAAATAAACAAATAAACATTTGATCTGAATTCTTTTACTATCTGCTGCTCTGAACAGAGAGGTATTATGATGTCAGACATACATGGACCCAGTCCCTGTAGGAATTTTAAATTTAAAACCTATTTATTAAACTATCTTACCCTTTCTTCAGTCTCTGAAAAAAAAGATACCTTGAAAAGTTTGTGGCAATATGCCAATGTATTGAAGTTTAATCAATTCAAGGGATAGATTAATTAAAATCCCTTTTATCTTTTGACCCATAGATTACAGAGATAAAGGGGCAGCGTAGGGTTGCCAGTCAATAACTGGCACGCAGTGGGAGATGGGGGGGCAAAGACACAAGAGGTACAGGCAGTGTGGTAGCATGATGTCACTTCCAGGGTAAATCTGCTAGTGATGTCATATGGCTCTAGGAATCGCTGGAAACTCTGTAGTAAAACCACAGGTATGCTGCTCTAGGAATTATTGGAAACTCTGTGGTAAAACCTAGAGAATTCCTAGAGAATCATGATACCACAGTGATTGTAATTTCTGTTTACTTTTTCTCCTGCCAGAGTAACAGCAGGAAGCTGAGCGTGCCAGTGAGAAACCTGACAACTGGGGGGGTGGGGGTGTTCCCTTTTCCAGCTACGTTTCATACTTTATGTGATTATTTCTCAGGAGTCCATGGGTTATATCCTCCCACTCTGCTCAGCGAAGTTTAAAGCCTTTCACCAACTTCAGTGACTTTTCTTCTGGAAGAAGAACCTCTTAAACTGGAGGATGTCTTCTTAGACTGGAGGAAGGCTTCAAACTAAGTTGAGCAGAGTTGTAGGGTACAGGCCTATATATTTTGTATTTCGGCCATCTTGTTGGCTCTACACTGGGCCCATACAAGGTGGTAGTGCAGGTCATCCCCCATAGCACCAGGTTAAAGGGGTGTAGGGCTCAGTCTGAGTTTGTCGCAGCCTCCCTACTCAGCTTATTCACTGAGTAGCTGAAACAAATTCTTCAAGAAAATTCATCTGCACCTGCATGCCCGGCACAGTATGAATGTTACTTTCCCTTTCATAATTTGTGGGGAAATGTATGCTAATGCCCGTCTGTGCTGGAGCCATTTTTGACCCAGTTTTCTTTCTTTCTGCAATAGTTTTGTTCATCCTATTACTAGTAAAACTCAATTTTCCCGTTTTTGTCTGCATCTTGCTCAACCTATTTGGTTGTTTGGAAGCCTGATGCACATTTTTATTATTATTACTATTTCCCCCTAGCACTTTTATATCCTATTTCAGGCACTGAGCTGGAAGAAGTGCTTGCCTTTTAAAGACTACCCAAGGACGCTGTGTACAACATTAGAATTGATGAGCGGCCTGATTGATCGGCCTGTTCCTGGAGATGCACCTGCTCCACCTGTGATTTATGCCATCTACGTGGACTACATAGCGTTGGCCAACCTGCTAATGTTGAACATGCTGATTGCAGTGATGGATGATGTGTACTGGAGAGTCGAGTAGGAGAAAGAATTATAGACCTGCCAGGATTTGGAGGGATCATCTAGAGGAATCTTCAAGTCCCAAATCAGGGCACACTTTACCTAAAACATCCCCAAAGGGGTTCATGCCCAGCAATTTTTAAAAAATTGTTAAAGAAAGAAAGCTATAAGGCAACGTAGTCTAGTGTTGCAACAAAATTATTTTATATACATGAAAGAAGAATGAGCCTGGATATAAGGGAAGAGCTGTGGCTCAGTGGTAGAGTATCTACTTGGCATGCATAAGGTCCCAGGTTCAATCCCTGGTATCTCCAATTAAAAGATCTGGCAGCAGGTGATGTGAAAGACCTCTGCCTGAGACCTTGGAAAGCCGCTGCCAGACTGAGTAGACAATACTGATTTTAGATGGACCAAGGGTCTGATTCAGTTTAAGGCAGTTTTATGTATTTGTGTATGCCCCCCCCCCCAATGCTATACTCAATCTGGTTTTTATTAATGTGCATATATGTAACTTGTATGCAACCCCCTCTTTTTCTTGATGGCACACCTGGGGAAAAACATAGTGTTCCTTTTGAGTAAACACAGTATTTGCAGTATCCCAGAGTCATTTTGGAGAAAAAGAGGTGCAAGAGCTCATTAGCATATTAGCATAACTTATTTGCATATACCACACCAGAAGTGTGTCAGAAGGTAACACCCACCACTGGACTGTTTTGGATTGCTAGCTATTGGGGGGGGGGACGTGCAGATCTGCCCTCACAGAGGAGGGAGAGCTTGTACCTGAATAAAACTTGGTCTTAAAGGTCCCACTGGACTGTTTTGGATTGCTAGATGGGGGTGGGTGGGGGGAATGCGCAGATCTGCCCTCACAGAGGAGGGACAGCTTGTACCTGAAGGCAGGCTGGGAAGGGGGCTCTGCAACTTACCTGGCTGCTTCTTGCTCCTTATGGCCTGACTGAAGGCTGCTGGGAGCAGGGGGTGGGGCTTGTTACATGTGCCCACCCCCTGGGCTCCTTACTGCCGGAGCTCCGCTCCTGTGCGCTCCCGCAGGAAAGGATCCCTGCAGTATCCTAATTTTTACCTTTTATATCACAAGACTCCTCCTTAGGCCTGGTTTAGGCACTTCTAGTTTCTCATTTGTGCATTTTTGTTTTTGGATTCGATGAAGATAGGGATGCCAGCCTCCAGGTCGGGTCTGGGGATCTTTCTGAATTTCAGCTCATCTCCAGACTACAGAGATCAGTTCCTCTGCAGAAAGTTGGTGCTTTGAAGGGTGGACTCAGTACCCCACTGAGGTCCCTGTCCTCCCCAGGCTCCATCCTTAAATCTCCAGGAGTTTTCCAACATGAAGCTGGCAACTCTACGTCCCCAGTCCCCCTGGGGGGAACTAGCAACCTTAGATGAAAGCCTATGACTTAATGAGAGTAGACTTGAGATAGGGCTGGCCGACCCTTGGCTGGCGATCTCTGGGAACATTCAGGAGGCAGAGACTGCTGGGATGTTGCTTCCTGTTGGCAGGGTCAAAAAGAGCCCAAACCCAGAGAAAACAAGCTCAGGGTTCCACCAAATCCACTCTGATCCAGCAAGACTTTTTCCAGGGGTAAAGGAGGGAGACAGAGAGCGAAAGCCAAGCAGTAAGTTCTTGGAAACAGAAGTAATGTCTATTAAGTTCACACAAAGGAAATCCAAAACACGCCTTTTTATTCCATTCATACAGTTCAGATAGAGGCTCACCTCCATCCAGGCTGGTTAGCAGAGTGCTCAAGGTACATAACACAGCAGATGTATCTGGGACAGACAAGAAACAAATGAGTCCTTTATTGTAAGGTACTCCATTCTAGGCAGGATAGAGAAGAGATAGGATTCTAATCTAGTCTAACTAGCTAGGATGGATAGAGATGTAGAAATCATGTCCTGCCGTCATAGTGCCAAGATGGAGAAGAGAAGGCACAGTGTGGACAGAAGGTGTCAGACCACATGGAAGGAAGATTCCCTGAGAGTAGCAATTTACACAGCAAAAGGATAGCATTCCAAGAGCAAAAGGTAAGGGTGATCAGTGTCCTAGCCTATCTCGCTGACTGTCTTATAGACCCCTTCTGAAGTCTGAGGCTAAGAGACAGTGCAAAGTCTTTCACTTTCAACAGAGTCCACCTTCCAAAGCAGCCATTTTCTCCAGGGAAATTTACCTCTGTCATTTTGAGTGAGAGTCATTTTGCATGCATTTTGCATGCAAGCCTCATGCTGAAGTAAAGTGACACTTTCTAGAAGTGCTCACAATATCTTCACCAGTGTTGGAGGTGAGGCTTTGGGCTCTCACTGTTGGGAGTTCACAGCTTGTGTAGTCATGGCGGACCATGACCACACTACTCCATGCTTTTGCTTCTGGACAATCCGGCTTCCTTCACTCGCTGCTGCTTGCGGGGGGCTTGGGTCACGTCCCCTGCTCCAGACCTCTCTCTGGGAGGTCTGATGGAACTTGGGAACCCCAGTGTTTCGTAGAAAGCCACAGAGAGTCGGTGGTGCTCAGAAGCAAGTCCAAGCACCCACTGCACCGGAAGTCCCTAAAGTGACACTTTCTAGATCAGAGGTGTCAAACTCATTTGTTATGAGGTCTGGATCTGAAATAAATGTCACTTTGTCAGGTGTGCTATAAAACGTAATGGCAGGTACCAGAGATATAAACTGTATAAAGGACAGCAGCTGGTAAGCTCCGAGTTGTTGTATCCTCACCGCAAGGCACCATGGGCTGGGAGGAGGATGCAAAAGAAAACCTATATGGGCGGACTGGAGAGCCAGTGTTGCAGCACTGGGCAGATGCTCCCATGCTGCTTGACTGCTGCAGACAAGGTTGTTCCACCATGCTGAAGCCACAATCGGAGTGGCTCTGCCCACTCCGCCCCCAGCATACTCCTGTTCCTTCCGTTGCACTAGTTGCTTGCGGGCCACATAAGAGCCCTGGACGGGCTGGTTCTGGCCTTCGGGCCTTACGTTTGTCACCTCTGCTCTAGATCTTTGCAGGATCCAGGACCTAATTCTGTCTTCAGGAAAGTGTATCAGCTCTCTGTATAAGCCTTTGGCTTGCCTTTGTTGGGTCAACAGATTTCCAGCCTTGCTTGTGCTAGTTCTGAACAGCTCCTTGTTTATCCACCAAAGCCTGGCCTAAGCTTGGCTGTTTGTCAGAGCTCTTGTGCCTTTCCTCCTGGGTGTCTAGGTAGAGAACTGGAGAGTGTTCAAGAAGATGTCATGAAGTACTGTTGGTTAGTGAAAAGACAGACCAACTTAGTGTATTATGGGAACATAAGAACATAAGAGAAGCCAACGTTGGATCAGGCCAATGGCCCATCCAGTCCAACACTCTGTCACACAGAAAGCGCTGAGCAGAACTGCATGCCAAAATTTATAGATTTTTAAAAAAATGAATCCTTATTTTGGCAAAAATTATATCTATTGGAGTCTCAAGTCTTCATCTGAAAATCAAATATTACAAAAAAATGTGGTCACTATTGCTGCTATTACTGTGGCTCGGATCCAGGATCCAGCCAGGTTTTTGTCTTTTTCTCCTGGTGAAAAAGGAAAGGGAGTTTCCTTTAACTATGCTAGTGATCATGGGACATGCATGAACAAAAGCAATGTGGGATGGAGACTGTAGTAAGGAGACATGAGAAAACTGGCTGGATCCAACCCTATGTGATCACTCTGTGAAGTATGGAGCCCTCTTGGATCTGTCATTACTCTCTGGAGGAGTATATTAGTGAATAACAGGTACTTCAGTGGATAAATGTTAGACATCTTCCCAAACTTATCACCACCCCAAATACTATTGTGCATGATAGGACAATGTTTTGCAAGTTTTTGGCACTTGAGCACACCTTTTTCTGCACAGGTGTCCTCCAGGCTATTGTGAGATAGCTTATTAAATATCACCTAGCGCTCTGCCTCTTACTGCTCAGTTAGAACTCAGGGAGGCTACCATGCTTTCTGGCAAACAGTGGTGCTTCTAGGATTCTGTCCACAGTTGCAATACAGACTGCCGACAGTATTCCACTGTTTTTTTACTCCATGCCTTTGCATACTGTCTCCATAGAGATATTGGTGGAGAAAGTGGGAATCTACATGGCAGGGTATCTCTTCATTCAGAGGAGCAAAAGGTGGTGGATGCATCCAAAATAGCAGCTCCAATTGCACTCCCTTTAGTGGAATCCTCTTGTGTACCTGCCTTTCTTGTTATACATACATGGGTCCCAGTAGGCAGTTCAGAAGTCACTGTTGCATGGTCTCCCTTTCTTATAATGTCTACAGACTGCCATCTTGCCTACTGGGTGACCGGCACCATCTGTATCAATTGGGTTTCTGCTTTTAAAGAACCTGTTATTTTCCTTCACTTCCAGCTTCTTTGTGCCTTGACTATTCATGAGTGCAGTGGTCATTGCTAATTCATCACCGTCCCTGCCTGCAGCTTTCTCCTCAAACTGATTACATTTATTTATACTATTCCTTTGATCCCTGGCATATGCCGTGTATGAACCCCCATTCCTTATCGTCAGCACTTCCAATTATTAAGCGTGGCAGAGTGCACACAGCCTGAAAAATACATATATATCTTGGACGGAGATCACAAATGAAAAATGATGGCTCCGAAACAACTTAATAGCTTGCTTCTGACTATAGTTCCCACAAGTGCGCCCCTGTGTGCTTTATACATGTATCCAAATTGATCAGAGCATCAATCAGTGTATGCGTTAAATTCATTTTTCTCTTTTAGTGCCGATAGCTGAGGGATGCTCGCCACGGGCTCGGCGTGGCTCTCCATTTTGTGGATGGCCGAATCTATGGCAAAATGAAAGCTGCTTTATAATGGATGAAAGGGATTTGATTTTAATCAGTTGAGGAGGGAGAAGGCAGGAAACAAATGGTTCTATTATCCTCCATAGCAATGCAGTTGGTGAGAGGGCATGGTGCACCTCTGGACTGAAGAATTAGAGGGCTACAGTGTCTTTTTGCAACTGGCTGCTTCTTTTCGCTGTACCTAGACACCCTGATTCCCAGTCCTGCAGTTCCAAATATTATAGGAACTTATGTATAGTCAACCCAGGGACAAAACATTCCCAGAGGACAGTACCGTAGATACTACAGTGCTAGGCTGTGTTCAGTTCTAACTGTGTTCAGTTCAGGGCTTTTGAATGTGGAGATTTTAGTTAGCTCTCGTGGCGAACAATTGGCAATAGATCTGCCAGCGCAAGTGCATCTCATGCTTTAACAAAGCCACCGAGGAGTCAAGTTACACATGACGTGTAATTGGATCTCCCCAGTGTATCCATTTTATTTTTAAAAGATTGTATCCCACTTTTCCTCTGCCCAAGGTAGTCAACAAAAGCCATACAACATAATCAGTCCAGAAGACCAACAAAAGTTTTATTTATATATTTTTTAATAAAACTTTGTTGGTCTTAAGGTGTCACTGGACTCGAACTTTGTTCTGCTGTTTCAGACTAACATGGCTAGTCTAGGGTTGCCAAGTGCATCTTCCACCCCCAGCGGGGGACTTTGGGGGCGTTCCTGGAGGGGGTGAGGCATCCATGACGTGATGACGTCACGTTGGGGATGTCCTCCCCCCCCCACCCGTGCGCCAGATCTCCAGAAATGGCAGTTCCCTGCACTTAAAGGAGCCAGCATTTCCCTTTTAAATGCAGGAGCCAGCGTTTCCCCTTTAAGAGCAGCCACGTTTCCCTTTTACGAGCACGAGGCTGGCATTTCCCTGCAAGCTTGCGGAGATCCGGCTTGGGAGGAAACATGGGTTCCACACACTTAAAGGGAGAGAGATGGGTGGCTGTGGGTGTTGGGGGCGGGGGACCCCTGGCAAACCGGGGGGGTTGGCAACCCTAATGGCTACTCGCCTGAATCTATAATCAGTCCTGTCAAATTTACCAGTCTGATCCGTAACAATTACTTAGAAGTCAACGGAGGGCCCACGGTTTAGTTTGGAGCAGTCACACTAGAGTAGAGGGTGTTTTAACGTTTACTCCCATATACTTATCCTAATCTGACTTGCAATACCAGCTGCAGTTTGCTCACTGAGGAAAAACAGCTACAGGAAGCCATATTGATTTGTTTGAATGTATATCTTTTTGTGCCTATAGACACAGGGCTGCTACAGCATTTAAAAGTACCCTCTAGTTTGGCTTGTCTGACAGCATGCGCTTGTGCCAGCATAAAAATCATACAAAGGCCTTTCGATGAGTTCATTGACTCTCAGCAATTCAGCATCTAATAAAAAGACCTTTTTATTTGTTGTTGCATCTTACTGTATTTTATGGTAGGATGCTTTATGGCAGCTTTACAGCAGTTTTGCAGTACTGAGATGCAGGCAAGAAACAAATTACTTTCAGTTGTGGCAGGAGGAGAAAGTAGGGAGGAGGGGCCACATCTGACCCCAGTCAACACTCTAAGAATCCCCCAAATCTCGGTGGTGAAGTTCATAAGGATTTTGAGTGGGGATTCCTAGAGTGTTACCCATCACTTCCAGGTTTGGACACAATTCCCCCCACCAACACTTTCTTCTATCAAGAAGATCAGTGTTGGCAGGCAAGTGAGTGCAACACTGACATCACTTCTGGTAAAAACTGAAACCCTCATGGATGTTCTAGGATTTGCAAAAACTTCTATGGAAGTGATGTCAGCATGCTGGTATGATGCCAGCATGTCAGTCTCTTCCCCCCCCCCCATTGCTCTTGAAGGTTGCCAGCTGTGGCGTACCCCCAAAGGACAATCCGGAAATTTTTAAAAAGTGGTGGAAATAGTTTTGCATGGTCTTAGATTTTCTTCTAGATCTCTTAGGCATTTTTTTTAAAAAATAAAGAGTTCCTAGGCCTCATTTTAGTTTTGTGCCAGTTTGGTGTAGTGGTTAAGTGTGTGGACTCTAGTCTGGGAGAACCGGGTTTGATTCCCCACTCCTCCACTTGCACCTGCTAATGTGACCTTGGGTCAGTCACAAGCTCTGTCAAGAGCTCTCTCAGCCCCACCCACCTCACAGAGTGTCTGTTGTGGGGAGGGGAAGGGAAAGGAGTTTGTAAGCTGCTCTGAGACTCCTTTGGGTAGTGAAGGGTGGGGTATAAATCCAACCTCTTCTTCTTCTTGTGATTCTTACAACAGTATACTTATAAGATTTACTTTTAAATATAGTCATCATGTACAGGATTGCCCACATAGCCAAATTCCATTATTGGGTATTGATAAGGATGTAAAAATGACTGCCGCTCTGAGTGCCAAACAAAATTTTACATGCAGCTGTGTAGAACATTCCTTTTATAAAACAAAAATGAAAGGAGCTTTGGGTCAAGGTGATCAGGAGCCAAGGCCTAGCAGGGGAGGTGGAGCTTCATGCTTTCCTCCCTGCCTTGCTCCCATTTGTTCCCACATGACTGCTTGCTTCTCCCCCTTGAAAACTTGCATTGGGAACTAGAGAGGATGGAATTAACTGGGAAAGGGTTAAGCACCACCTTCCACTCATGACCACCCTGGTACCTACGTTTGTCTATTTCTGCTCCTCAGATAGGGATGCCAGCCACCAGGTGGGACCTGGGGATCCCCCGAAGTTACAACTGATCTCCAGACTACATTTTATTTATTTATTTATTTATTTATTTATTTAAATTTATAACCCGCCCTCCCCGCGAATGGGCTCAGGGCAGCATACAGATGGGGCCAATGCCCAATACATAAAACATTAAAACTGCATTTTAAAAACATTCAGTATAACATAAGTGCTCTCCACAATAACTAACAAGGGAACAGATGATGTCATCAGGATGGTATCCTTAGTGGCCACAGCTCCACGCAGTACCACCATTTTAGCACTCATGGCGAGTTGGTAATAAAGGGCTAGGACAGATGGTAATAGTCGTAGACAGATGGTAACAGTCGTGGTGGCTGTTCTCCCCTGGAGAAAATGGATGCTTTGGAGGGAGTACTCTATGGCATTGTACCCCACTGAGGTCGCTGTCCTCCCTAGGCTCCACCCTCAGATCTCAAGGAATTTCCCAACCTGGATCTGGCAACCTCACCCCATCCCCTGCCAGTAGTCAGGAGGGACCTGGCAGTCCTATCCTCAGAACTGCTTCCACCGATGACTGTTCAGCTAGGTGGTTTGTGGGAGACACGAGAGACCGAGGCCTCCGCTACCAACTGCCCTTTGGCTCCTCTCCTCCTAGAGCTGTCTTCTGCAGTAACCATCTCTCTCTCTCCCACTCTCCAGGCATGAAGTAATAGTTATAAAAGTGATCGAAGCATGGGTACTTGCCTTTGCTTGTTCTCATCTTTCTATCATGTCCCTTTTCCTTTGGGGAGGGGCTGTGGCTCAGTGGTAGAGCATCTGCCTGGCATGCGGAAAGTCCCAGGTTCAATATCCAGCCTCTCCAGTTAAAGGATCAGGTGGTAGGTGACATGAAAGACCTCTGTCTGAACCCCTGCTGCCAATCTGAGTAGACAATATTGACTTTGATGGACCAAGGGTCTGATTCAATGTGTTCATGTGTGTCCACATAGATTATAGTGTCAGACATTATTTTATAGTGTAAAACCCCTTCAAGGCAATGACAGAAAGGGAGTCTCTAAACAATCCCCTGCTAATCTTCAGGTGGTGCTTGAAAATCTCCTGGAATTGCAGCTGATCTCCAGACGACAGAGATCAGTTCCCTGGAAGGACTTTGGAGGGTGGACTCTATGGAATCACATCCCTGCTGTGTGCCCTCTTCCCAAGCGCTGCCCTCTTCAGGCTCTACCCTCCAAATCTCCAAGAGTTACACAACCTGGAGCTTCTGGTGGTCAGGGAATGGCCTTTCATTATTTCTTCCCAGTGCCTTCCCTTGGTGCAGGTTTTGAAAACTTTTGTTGTGCCAGGGCTATTTTTGGGCAGGAACGCACAGGAACGGAGTTCCGGCTGGCTCCCAAGTTGGCCACGCCCAGCAGGAACTCATTAGCATAATAGGCCACACCCAACAGCAGAAACTCATTAGGATTGGCTACAGTAGGCGTGTGTGGCCTAGCATGCAAAGGAGTTCCTGCAACAAAAAAAAGCCCTGGGTTTGGACAACAAAGAAGGTAAACAGAATAAGAAGCAAAAAGTGGGTGTGGCTGAATGACCACACTTCTGGTAACATGGGAATGCGGCCTAATATGCTAATGAGTGGTGCAGTCAGGGGTGTGGCCTAATATGCTAATGAGTTTCTGCTGTTGGGTGTGGCCTATTATGCAAATGAGTTCCTGCTGGGCTTTTTCTACAAAAAAAGCCCTGGTTGTGACTAAGCCTGACCTGTAAGTAAGGGAGACTTCTTGCATTCATAGGATTTATTCCATTAATCATGGCAAGCCCTTCAATTTCATCACAAAATGTAATGCTATAGTATGGTGCACATTTTAGACAGGAAACTGGTTTGTGGTGGAGAATGGTCCTCTGGCAGTTTTGGGATCCCATCCAGCATCTTCAGGTTTGGCAATTTGGAGAACACGCTGAGAGAGAGAACAAAATGTAGGAGAAAATTAATGCTTTTCACATATCCTGTTGTTAGCCAGGTGTAGTGTATTCTTTTTACTGTCATATCCTTATGCTGCAGCTGGAAAGCATTTGCAGATAAGCGGCCCGAGCCTTTATATTTGAGTTAATTTCGATGAGAATTAATTACAGCAAAAAATAAATAAAGCACCATATGGTGACATTCTGTTCTTTACCTTCTTCAAAATAAAGTGTTCTTGTGAATGTGTCAGCATATCACCAGATATGGAACCACAGCTGACTCTTTCCAAGGATGCAGTTAAAGGTAAACCTGATGGTTTTAAAGGTGCATTCACAGAGGCTTAAACAAGGGAATGGTCCCAGGTGGTGACAATGCAGTTAAGAAGGATGTGCATGAGTTTGAAAGGAGGCAATGGAGATACACAAAGATGCAGAACAGTTTAGGCCCCACTCTTGTAAGTGCATGTAGTCTTGCAGCAATGGTTATGGCTGTACTGCATAAATGTGTCACATTGCTGATCACTGCACTTCAGCTATGGAATGGGTGCAGGAGCTTCTCAGGTACCATGGGCAGTGCTGCCCTCTATCTGAAGAGCAAAAGCCATTATTGATACTATCCTCCCTTAGGTAGGTGGCCAACACAATCTTCACCCTCCTTTAGTTTGTCAACACACCTGAATTATATGTTGATAGTAGATGCTGGTAGATGTTACACTTCGTTGGGCACTTTGGCAATAAAAGTTGCCTACCTACCCCAATGTAGGTCCATCAGTGGTCCATCAAAGCAGAGGTCCATCAGTGGCTATTAGCCACAAGGTATAGCTAGGGGCTCTGGGGCAAGTGTAAACCAGTGGTTTGGCTCAGGGTGAGGGTTGCTTCATGTGTCCATGTGAGTGCTAGTAGAACACAACCACTTGTTAAGGCCATTTGTTTTAATCAGCTTACTTCGTTTAAATTGTTATGCCTTACCCTTCCATATTACATTACAGAAGAATCGAGCACTTATTCTTCGTAGTTCAGATTCTTCTCAGCTGAAGGCCAAATTCCATCTAATTAATTGTCTCTGTGATAGAGAGAGACAACTTCCGGGAACACGGAGAGAGCCAGAAGTCTGTTTTGTGATCATCTCTTATGTTCTTATGTTCTTAATGTAGAATCCTCTAATTTTATGAAATGCTTTGTACACTGCATTGTCTCCTAAGCAATGGCAGTACCAGCATGTTTGACACAGAATCACAACATGTTGATTGAGCTAAGAGCATAACATAGAATATACCCACTGTCCCCCAACTGCACATTGTACAATGTTGGTAGTGGGAAGAGGGAGGAGAGTGGTTTGATGTTATTAATCTTCTCCTGAGGTATCCTTGAGAGGCTATAGAACCCCAGAGCACAGCTGTAAAACCACTGACCAAATACAGTGGTGGTGAAAAGTGCCACTTTTGAAAAGCTGACTTACAGGGGCCCCATAGGGTTGGATCCAGGCCCTCTTGAGAGCTCTGGCAACTCTTTTTTCCAAAAAAAATAAGCCCTGTTTAAATAAATTTTTTATTACTTAGGAGACAGGTAGATAAAACCAACTAGAAGGCATTGCATATCGTAACACATATAACAGGTATGCCATAACCGTTGTTTAAATTTATTTGTTGTATAAAATATAGGTGTTTTGCACTAGAAGATGGAGTTTTTATACTTTCAGGTGTTCTGCACAGTAGAGGTGGAGTTTATGTTCTGCTATGGATGTCTTGGATATGGATATTCACATCAGGTCACTATCTATTTATTTGCTTAATTAGATTGTTTGGATTTGAGCTACAGGGCTGAAAGGACTGGGGCTACTGTGGAGCCAACACCCTGCCCGTGCTTTGCAGATCATCTCCTGTCCTGTGGGTCAGCTAATAATGTGTCTTACAGCCCTTTACAGACTCTGTATGAAAAATATTGCATATTAAATGGCTCCAGATGATCTAGTGGAGAAATTGGTTATGGGACACTCTACCACAGGGGAAGATTCTTTCTCAGTCCCACATCAGTGAAAGTATTCAGTGAGCAAGCATTGAGAACTATCCCCGTTCCCTAGTGGGGGCGGGGAGCCAGCCTTCACTAACCTGTATACCTATAAAAACATGGGGGATCATGACCCGGGGAGTAAGTTTTTCTATGGTGAAAAAGGGAAGAAGGTGGCCCCTTTGATCACTCACAAAATGCTTTTCTGGCAATGTTGGACCTACATGAACAAAAGCTTCAGGGGATGGGGACTGGGGACCACCATAAGAAGAAGAACTGGGTGAGACTAAGCAAAAAATATTAGCAACGAAGTTGGCTGGATCCAACCCTGTGACTCCCATCTGCTATGCTGGACCTTATGACACTCTTCCACTTTCACAGTCTTTCTCCAATGAAGAATTACTTTGTCTGTAGGGGTTTCATGTGTACTAATGCGGCTACATGTCAGTTTCCCCAGTGGAGTCAATAGCGGCTGCTGGGTGCCCATCCAGGTCAGGAAAATGGCAGGGGGGGGAGGTCTAAGCTCCTCCCACCGCATGCCACAGGCCTGATCTGAATTGGGCCTGCATATGCCCGGAAAGCACAGAGCTCCCAGAATGTGTCTGTGAGCTGACCTGGGGACATGCCTGGTTAGGACCTTGGTAGTCAGTTCTCTTACCCCTCACTTAAGATCAATAATTCATTCTCCTGATATATGTCCTCTGTTTGGACTGACTATTTCAGCTTTTTAAATTAGCCAAGTTTCAAAACATTGTTATGCAGCTATAATCAGTGCACCCTCTAAGCAGACTTCCTAGCCATTGCTGGTGTGATCGCACCGTGCTGCTTCTTTGCCGTGCTGCAGGATCGTCGTGTGATCGCCAACCTCGTTTAGCCACCGGTGCGGAGGGACAGACCCGTGGTGTGCCGCCGGCGCATCTGATCACGTAATCGCGGATCAAACTGCGCCGGGGCAATTAACCACGCCTCCCCCCTGCGATATCTGGCCCGTGTGACTGGGGCCGAAGAAAGGTTTCCTCAGATGGAGAAAACTTTTGCTTTGTTAAGGGAAATCTTTCTCTGCTGGAGAAAGACTTTGATGGGAGGGTGCCATAGGATCTGACCCATTATTTTCTCATGGCTCATGACACTTCAACAGTATGCTAAAACTTACAGCTGCCTGTAGTTTTCATGAAACTCACAGGGGTTCCTCCTGAGAACAAGAGATTCTAGTGGAGTGTTTCTTAGGCCTGACAACCCACGTAGACTTTCAATATTGTTTTCTTCTAGGGACAGGTGTTGGATCTCAGGTAACTTTGGCAGCTGTTTAAATGATGTGAAATGATTTTTGTTGAGTTTCAGTTCTTTGCATCTGCAAAACATTAAAAGTGTGAACTATCAGGTTACCATGTATAGAGAAGAAGAAACTTTAGCTCACATGTCATTTTTAAAAGATGAATTCGTTCCTTAGGAAGCAATTTAGTAGACATTTATGCAGGTGCAGCCTCTCAGAAAACAATGTCAGAAGACTGGAATCACCGTGACAAGAAGCTAGATAAAACAATTTACCAATATTTATCAAATTATTATTCAATGATTCAGTATTCACCTCATATGGTACTATCTAATGTATTTTAACCTTTTGTTCATACTGTATATTTATATATTGCTGGTGCAAACACTTGGGCATGTTGCAATTTACATGCAATATTTCAAAGACACGCAAATTGCTGGCATATACATGTTATATTTCAAAGTCCATGAATATACTACTAATGAAGTCTCTTTGGTGTTCTTTGTACTCCCACGTAGACCTTCAGTGATCGGACGTGCTATCCCAGGTTAAAGCTCACTTCCGATGTCTTCCTCAGAGTCGCATATCACTCATCATCTTTTAAGCATTTATTCTGGAACCAATACCTTATTGGCTGGCTCAGGGCGGCTTACAAAACTGAACCTGAGCGGTCCACAATCGCTTCCCCAAGACCGATCCACTGACTCTATATTCCTCCAAGGTCAGCATAAGGTTCTCAAATTGCTATTTGGACTTTGAAATATTGCATGCATATGCCAGCAATTTGCATAAGTGTATTTGAAATATTGCATTTAAATATTAGTAATTGCAACCTGCATAGGTGTTTAAACCAGCAATATATAAATGTATGGTATATTAAAATACATTAGTAAAGGTAAAGGTTTCCCTTGCTCAAAAGCTATCGAATCTGACTCTAGGGGGCAGTGCTCATCTCCATTTCCAAGCTGAAGAGCCAGTGCTGTCCAGTGACATTTCCATGGTCACGTGGCCAGCATGACTAAATGCTGAGGTGCATGGAATGCTGTTACCTTCTCACCAAAGTGGTACCTATTTATCTACTTGCAATTTCTTGCTTTCAAACTGCTAGGTTGGCAGGAGCTGGGGCCAGAGATGGGAGCTCACTCCGTCACACAGCACTAGGGTCTTGAACTGCTGAACTACAGACCTTTCGGTCTACAGCTCAGCACCTTAACCTCTGAGCCACTTCAGCCCTTTAAAATACATTCGATAGTACCATATAAGGTGAACACTGAGTCACTGAATAATAATTTGATAAACATCAGTAAATTGTTTTATCTAGCATCTTGTCACAGTGCTTCCAGTATTTTGACATAGTTTGCAAAACACCGTGGTCCCATCTTGTATTTCTGTCTCAGAAAACAATGGCACTGCATCAATACCAATGGCAATACATCTCCTGTACAACAACAATTATGCTCAGTTAAGTCCTATTTGCTGCACATAGAACTATGTTAGCTTGGTTTCACATAGGGAGGCATTTGGCTGAAGTCCATACCATATAAAACCATGGAATGTTATGTTCCAAGTTTTTATGTGCTTTTACGCTTTAGCACTTTTATGCTTCTGGGCTTTGGTGTGCTTTTATGCTGTTGAGTTTTATTGGCCGGTTTGTTAATTTTAATGATTTTATATTTTTATGTTTTTTAACTTGTGTGCCACCTCAAGCTGGTGGCTGAGGTGGCAGCATATAGATGGCTTAAATAAATAAAATCTAAACCATATAAAAGGTTCTTAAAAACAAGGGGCCCCTTGTGATGGTATGTCTACATTGTTGGGCCACCTGTGCAACAAAATTCCTTCTTTGATCACATTTTGATCCTCTGGGTTCCAGAAACTGGGGCCAGACTGATATGGGAAGGAACCCTCTTCATTACTTGTAGGGATGGGCACGAACCAGCTCATGAATGAAAGTTCATGATGAATTTTGGCTGGTTCGTGGTTCGTGAAGTTCATTCAACTGGCACTAACTTTCCATGAACTTTCAAGTGGTTCATGGCAGTTCGTGAATGTATACATTTCCAGACAGACTGCCTCCACTAAATCAATATTTACCAAACTTCAAAGCAATGGGTGGGTGTAATTCTTCAGCCTGTGTGTTTGGTGTGTGTTGCTTGCATGGGGTCTATTCTATACCCTTTTGAACCGGCACCTGACATTTTCCCCAAAAGCATTTTCCTGGGGGCATCTTCTTTGGGGGAGGGCATAACTTGGGCCCGCTAAATCTAATCTACACATAACTTGGAAGGTATGTAGAGGAGTATCAAGGAGAGGTCCCCTATGCGTTTGATGACTCTAGCTTGCACAGGATCCATTCTATACACTCCTGAACCTCCTGGACCTGCACTTGTGACTTCCCCAGAAAGCACTTTCTTAGGGGCATCTTCTTTGTAGGTCCATAACTCGGACCCCATAAATCCAATCCTCATCAAACATGGAGGGCTGGTAGAAAGGAGTCATATGGAGATCTTCTGTGAGTTTGGTGACTCTAGCATGCTGTAGGGCCATTCTGCTATGTCACGAACCTCACAAACTGAACCAGTTCATTTGGCACTAAAAAGTTCATGACAGTTCATGGCTCTTGTCAAACTATTCTCTGGCAAGGCTGATTCCATACTTTTCACTTGAGGAGTTTTTAGACAAACACCTTTTTGTGTGAAAACAGAAGAGGTGAAAGTCCACCTCAGCATTTCATATGCATGTGTATGAACCAGCCCTGGGGGCCAAACTACCCTGGGATTTCTATGCTTGACCCTCCTAAGCATTTTTTTTCTTCATAATGAGCAGTGGAGTGGATCACCAATGGCACACAGTAAGGGTTTTATTCCTTCCCTCTGTGCCGCTGTCCCAGTCTAAATTGGCCCAATGGAGCTGCTATACACCTTGCTGGAAAGAAATGTAGCACATATGTATTGCCTATGTGTTAAGGCCGTCTGCCCCACACAACTACTGTAGACTGAGAAAAAAATGGAAATTCTAACTATGGAACTCTAAGGGCTGCATCTGCTCTCGACCAATTTTTAGAGAGCCACATGACTGATATATTGTCTTGGTGTCTTTTGCTAGGTCAGATGAAATGCTGAAATCACTTAGGTCCTGTAATAGGCATTTGCCCTAACAATAATGTTTATAGATGTGATTACAGACACCTGGGATAACACTGCCATTAACTGAGTTAATGCTCTAAAAAGACCAGATGATTGTGAAATAATCTCATCTACCTTGGCAAGCATATGGCACTTAGATCCGTCAACGAGTTGTCTACCAACCAAAGCCTCTCCACTCGAATCAATCGCCGGAGAATTCTTTTAAAATTTTCCACCTGGTAAAGATCACCCAGATCCTGATATGAAAGGTTTAAACTCTGGATGAAGGGAAGGAACACACAAATATATCACTTTTGCTTAGTTTTCTTTCCATTTGCTCACAATTCAGTTTCTTTGCACACACTATGTCTTTCACAGCATGAATTAGGCTCTGCAATCATAAGAACACTTTCCTGAGAGTAAACACCATGGGATAAAATGGAACTTCATTCCCAGTGGACCTGTTTAGGATTTCTCTCTTACAGTGCAATCCTATATAGGACTGCATCTTTCTGAGTCCGTTGTCAAAGGGCTTAGAAGGGTGTAACTCTGCTCCAGGTAGCACTGTTAGTTTCTTTATGACACAGATGTGCAAGGTAAGGCCTTGCTTTCCATGCAGCCAAAGTACCAAGCTACCCAGGGTTAAGTCAGCTTACCCTGGGACAGCTTGCCTTTGTATATGGGCTTCCTGTTGTGCTGGTGGTGGAAGGTGCTTTCAAGTCGCAGCAGACTGATGGTGGCCCCATAGGACTTTCAGTGCAAGAGACTTTCAGATGTGGTTTGCTATTGCCTGCCTCTGCCTCGGAGCTTTGGACTTCCTTGGTGGTCTTCCATCTTAAAATGTGGAATTCGCTGCCAGAAGATGTAGTTATGGCCACAGAAATAAACAGCTTCAAAAGCACGATACATAGATTCATGGAGCATAGGACTACCGGTAGCTACTAGCCATGGTAACTGAAGGGAACCATCATGTTCTGAGGCATGACTTCCTTGGTGGTCTGCCATCTTAAACTGTGGAAATCGCTGCCAGAAGTTGTAGTAATGGCCACAGGAATAAACTGCTTTAAAAGTGGGTTTGACAGATTCAGGGAGGATAGGTCTACTGCTAGCTACTAGCCATGGTAACTGAGGGGAACCCCCATGTTCCGAGGCATGTAACCTCTGAATCTCTGAGCCAGAAGACAACATCAGGGGAAGGTCTCGGCCTCTGTGCCCTGTTGTTGGCCCTCTAGAGGAACTGGTTGGCTACTGCGTGAGACAAGATGCTGGACTAGATGAACCACTGGCCTGATCCAGCACGGCTCTTCTTATGTTCTTATGTCTAAGTACTAACCAGGGTCGACCCCTGCTTGGCTTCCAAAATCTGCCGAGATCAGACTAGCCCGGGCCATCCACGTCAGGTTCTGTTCTACCCAACTGAAAACGGACGAGGACACCAGTCTTCACTCAAGCACAGAGATAACTTTGTTGCCAAGAAGATGAATAAATTACAAGTAAAGAAAATAAGCTGTGAGTATTGAAGAACAGGAAGGAACTCAATTAAAACACCTGTGGACATCCCTAATGGAAGGTGTGTTCCTAGTAATAACTCTTTGTGTGTGTGTAAAGTGCCATCCAGTCACATCTGACTTATGGTGACCCCAGCAAGCCATTGCTCTCCTCTGCAGAGCCCTCCTTGGTGGTCTCCCTTCCAAGTACTGACCCTGCTTAGCTTCCGAGATCTGATGAGATTGGGCTGCGCCATGCCACCTTCCCACCCACAATAACTCTTTAGAAAATCCCAGTACAAAAAAAGCTCACTATACAGTCTTCCCAGTTCTCTTGCAACCTTTTTTCCCACTTCTCTTTTTCCGTCACATGCTTTCTTGCATAGTGAATGTGATGTTTTCCTCTGAAGAAACAATCTTCTGCAGGAGGCCCTGTTCAGGAGAGAGACAGAGCAATGTTTATTTGAGCACTGCATTCTTGCTTGTACAATTTGTTTCTTAGTCGAGCATTTCGAAGCTTAGAAACAGATAGGGATCCCAAGCCCCCCCGGGGGGCGGGGAACCCCCCGCCCCAGAGGCCCGTTCTCTGCCGCCGCCAAATCGGGGCCCGGGGGGAACTCCACCCCGACGTGCGCGTCACCCGGAAGTGACGCGGGCACGCCGGGCACACTGGGGGTGGGGCCACGCCCATACAAGGGAAAACTATATGGTTTTCCCTTGTATGGCCGTGGCCCCACCCCCAGCATGCCTGGCGTCCTTCTGTCACTTCCGGGTGACATGCGTGCGGCGTGCACGCGCTTCGCGCGCATGCGCATGCACAAGACACCGGCCAGGAGCCCCCCGTTCCTGGCGAAGATAGACTTGGCAACCCTAGAAACAGACCAAGTGTAGACTCACATCAGGAGACAATCAGTAAATGTAAAAAGGGTTGCCAGGCACGGCAACCAGCAGGAGATGGGGAGAGGTGGGTACTTATTGTGTGTGGGAGTGGGGATGACGATCTTCATTGTCACGCGATGACATCACTTCCCGCATGATGCAGAAATGTCAATATCAAACTGGGGTGACACTCCAGCACTTGTCCCAAAACTCTGTGGGGTTGCTGGGCAAGTGATAGAGTGTTGCCACGGCGGAATGCTGACACTTCCAGGTCACACTGGAAGTGACATCATTGCACTGTGAAGAAGATCGCCACACACCCTGTTTTGCCAGACTTTTCCCGCCCACTGACCAGATGAGCATTGGTGGGCATTGGCAACATTTACGAGGAGTTTGCCTGTCATTAGTGGGCACTCGGTAAGCCTAGTTAGAGGTGATTTGAGAAAGGCATCACTTCCCAAGCATCTGCACACATTTCTTTTGACTCCTCAGTTGCCTCAAGCTGAACAGGTTTTCTAGTTTTTTAATACAATAAAAACACTGGCATAACCTGTAAATAAGTAGTGATCCCTGTCTTTCTGGGCTTTTCTTTATTGAGTGTTTGCTTGCAGCTTGGTTTCTTAACTGCATTGCTTCCCCCCTTCCAGGCCCTTAGCTATGGTGGGGCCTTTTGGGGCCTAGCCCTCCAACTTACCGCCAAGTCCTCCCAACTTCCCATCCAACCCAGCCCCCCCCAACTTCCAGTTCTTTTAAAATTTATTGTGCTTGTTGCCAGCAAGCCCTGTGCTGCCCTCCAATCCCACACCACCAGGGGTCATTACGTAGAAAAAGAGCTAGGGGAACTCATTAGCATAACTCATTAGCATATGCCACACCCCCTGACATCAGGGGCCCGGCGGTGGACCTGCAAGGCTGGCGGGAGTACAAGGAAGCCCTGCGAAGGCCCTCCCTGGCCCCAGGCAGGCAAGGGTGGGGAGAGGCGGGGAGGAAGCAACTTACCCTCCCGCTTCTCCTGCCTCCTCCTGGCTGAATGAGGGCTGGAAGCGGGGCGGCCAGAAGCAGGGGGCGGGGCTTCATCATGTGCCCCGCCCCCTGCACCTCACCCAGGGGAACTGCGTTCCCCCGCGTTCCCCCCCCGAAATGACCTCTGCACACCACTCTCTCTCACCTCTTGTCAGCCTCTCATCCCTGGCAAGCCGGCAAGAAGTCAAGTCCCGCACTGGCCTCCAGTCACAAGCTGCTCTCTCACATCTAGGGGGAGGTGAACCAGTGACCAGCAAACAATACCGCATTTCAGGACAGGGGGGATCTATGGAGGTGAGATGCTGAGCTACATCACAAACCTGGCCACTACCTTTCTGGCACTCCAGTCAAGTGTATTGGGAGAACACGCTACCTGCGATACTTTTTATACCAGTGATTGCCATTTGGTCTGAACTGGGCAATGTGCACATATTCTAGCTTCAGTACCCACAACTGGATACCCTGAAAAACCAGGACTTCTGCCCATCCAGACAAAATGCCAGTTTTGCATATGGAGATGATCACACACAGCATGCTCTCCCAGGGCATGCAGTGGGAGTGCTGGAGACAAAATGACCGAAGAGGACTGCTGCCTCCAACTCACCGTGATAATTATTGCCTCCAAAATATATTCAACGTACGTTAACATTTCCCCATCCCTCTGGTTTGGATGGATTGCCATTTCCCCCTATGTATTGTGTTGTTTACAATGTTAAATAGCTGGGAATTAAATATCAATGCAGCGAAATCTGGCAAAGCTTATCTCTACAACAGAAGCATCACATTAGATAGCAAATTTGGCGTATCAGGGAAGCCTGCGTTGTTAAGATAATGGACTGCCGCGCTGTATTGCTTTCTAGATTGCTTTCAGGGATGACGACAGTCTCCCGGAGAACAAACCGGTATTCTTTGAACTGATTCACCTTCTAAGTACCTCTTTATCAATATTGCCAGGTTTTGATCATTTTGTTCTATTCTGTCATCTGCTATCTCCAGCCTTTGGGAGCGCAGGAACAGTCGCGTTTCTCGACTGTGATCTTCTCCGGAGTTAGGCTATTTAACTCCCATTGACCATTATAATTAAGACAGTCTACCATGTAATGAATTTTCATTAACTAATAAGCTACCTTTCAACCAACTACTCAACAAATAGATTGATTCAATTAAAATAACACAATGCGCTAGTGGAAGCTATCTATCTCATTGGTAGCACAGGCTCTTTGGGGAAGACATGGGCTCTATTTATTTTACTTTGTTTATACCCAGTTTTTCTCTATATCAGGGACTCATTGGCTTATAACATTCTCCCATTCTCGTGAGGTTGGTTAGGTCTAGTGTGTGTGTGTGTGACTGGCCCAAGGTCCTCTAGCAAACTTCCATCGTAGAGTGGGGGTTCGAACCCAGATCTCCCAGATCCTAGTCTGACCCGCTAATCACTATATCATGTGGGCTCTAGAGCAAGGTTTCTGGCTACAATTCAGTCACCATTCAGGAATTCTTTTATTACATTCCCCTGTTATTCGTAACATGGAGGCTACAAAACAGATTATTTTTGGTACCTTCTCTCACTCGGGGGCAGCGGATTTGACTCCCTTGGACATCATGTTCTTCTAATTCATGCCAGGTAAGATATTTGAATGAATCTGATGGAAGCTTGAAAACAGAGAAGTGACACAGTCTGACAAATATAATTTAACCAACATATATATCTCCCCCCCCCATTTCCTGTTTCCAGTGCATGTTCAATCAATGCCCACATATGGAATGTGGCTGCAGTGGAGATGAAAGCATGTGCCACAGTCATGTTTATAGCCAGAGTGTCTTCCACAGAGGCTACCTTGCACATAGATTTTTGGAATCTGGAATAAAACTGTCCTTTTATCCCTTTTTGTTCCCATTGACCACATGTGGCCCCTCTGGGTAACATTTACTCACTTTTGTCAGGCAATACTACACCAAAACACCACCATTCCCTACCAGCAGTCAGAGAAAATGGAGAGGATACAGCTTCCTAGTGATGTTGCCGTGTCATTTCCAGCGGTCTAACTAGAAATGATGTCACCACATTGCCAGACACTCCAGCATTTCTCTGAATCTCTGTGGTTTTACCATGGAGTTTCAGGGAAATGTGAGAGTGGCCGGTGACATGGTGACATCACCAGAAATGATGCGGTGGTGTTGCTAGACACTATTCAAGTGAGTCTGCACCCCCTACTCTCCTGAGGATTGCCAGCTGTCTCAGCTACTTTCTGTCTCAGTGAGTTCTGCAGCAGGTCTCTTTCAGTCACTTGGGGATGCACAATAACCAATCCCTCACCTTGGGGGGGCTAACTACGGGAGAACGATTGCACCGTCATGACACAGAAGGAGATGCTAGTAATGAGGTTACCATCAATTTGAGCTTCTTTCCACAGACCCCAGAACCAGAATGCTTACTGGAGAGGCGATGCCAGAGTCGCGACTGTGCTGGAGTAGCTCTCTGTTCCTTGACGATAGCACCGGCAAAGGGATTTCGGGATCACTTAGATCAGAGCAGGGGGATGAATGGGAGGCACTGAATCTAAGACAGCTGGTGTTCAGACCTGAGGAACTAAGCAGGTAAACATTTTAAAGGGGCACAGTGATCCCTGCTCTGGGAACCATATTTGAGCTCAACAGGGTCTCTTCTCTCCCCATTACTGCTCCTGCGAGATTTCTATAGAAATACATTATTTCAAAAGACATATCGGTATTTACATAAATGTGCAAATTACTTCTTCTGACTTGATCACATGCCCGAAATCACAGTTCCCCCCATCCCTTCTAGTAAGCAAATGCTTCTTTATTTATGCTTCTACTAAAAACCATTTTTCTTATCGTTCTTGCCAAATGAATAATATAGAAGTATCTTTTAACCATTCTTGACCCATGTTCCTTCTTAGGGTCTAACTACAAAATACATTGTTTAGGGGTCCACCCCAAGGTCCTGTCAAACAGATTGGGACCCCAGAATGCGGGGAGAGGGAGCCAAAGTCTCACCACTTCAGTGTAGTTTTCCCAAACTGAAATGGCCCTGGAGATGCACTATTTGCCCTACTGGGGAAATGTATACGTAGTGGTGGACTGCGTGTAGATTTCCGACAGGACAAATAGGATCTTCCCGGGTATCTTTCAGGCTGTGAAAATAGCAGATAGGGAAAACAGAGGCTTAAGCTCCTTCCCCCCATGCTTTACTGGGTTTGTTAATGAATAAAATATAATTAGTTAGGGACTAAGCCTTCTGTGCACGGAGCACGACGGAAGACAGGAGGGCCTGGCGTGATGTGGTCCATGGGGTCGCAAAGAGTCGGACTCGACTGTGCGACTAAACAACAACAACAAGCCTTCTCTGGTCCTGGTCACACGGAGGGTTTTGGCCCGGGAGAGAGATCGGGGGAGCAGCAAACGGGCGTGATCTCACCACAACATCTGGGAAGCGGTGTGCACCTGTCCCTGATCCGTCCCTACCCCCGAAAACCCGCAGCAAAAAAGAACCACCGACAGAGGTGGTCTTACCTGAACAGCCACGGCAAGCACGGCCATGGGATCGCCGGCGCGTCCTTCTACCGGCGCATCCCCGGCTCCTGGCCGAACTGCGCATGTGCACGCATGCGCAGCCGGCTGCCTCGGTCTCCGACCGTGGCTTCCTCCCCGGCATCTGATCATGCCGGGGAGCAACGGCGCCGTGGCTCAGGGGATCCATGTGATCCCGCCGCAGCGTGTCTATTTTGGCCACGCATTTTCTCCCCCGTGTGGCAGGGGCCTCTGTAAGTCTTATTAACTAACAGACCTGGAATTGACATCACAGTTCTGTGGAATTTGCAGGAAACCATAGAGTTTCTGGAGATTCCTAGAGAGGACTGACATTACTTCTGGGTTTTCGACAGAAGTGATGTCACACAGTCTGCCTGATGGTTTGCCAGCAGGGAGGTCTCCCACCACAGCAGAGGGCCTGGCACCCCTCACACTACTTACACCCCCTGGTCTGGAGCTAAATCTGACCCATAAGTGTTTGTACAGGTGCCAGATGAGCTTATGCAGTTTGTTGTTATGGTGGGCAGGATAATCAATATGGGTTTGTTTTGTATTGAATAAATGGTACAACGTTCCATGTTGTGATTTCAAACAAATGAACATCTCTAAAGGCTCAGAGATGTCTGCTGCGGAATGCCTTGATGGATATTCATTTTGATCTACACTAGAACAGCAGATGTAGCATACCACACTCCAGTTATTGTACGAGCCCCATGATCTGTCACAAAACATGATTATAACTGGTGCGTGAGGGAACTGTAAAATGCTCTGATGATGGTAATGGTATTTTCCCTCTAAGCAAGAGCATATATCCTAATTTAAACATGATACCGGCAATGCTAAAGGCCTTCTTAATGAATGGGTTAGAAACACAGTGCCACAGTTTGTACAAAATAATGACGAGTGCTTCGTTTGCGCATCAGCACAATGCATCTCAGGGGTTAAAATGTCAAACTAAGACTGGGAAGACCTCAGTTCAAATTCTAACTCTGCTGTGAAGTTCACCGGGTGACCTTGGCCCACATCAGTCTCAGCCTCACAGGGTTGCTGTGAGGACAGAGTTGGGGAGAACCTTGTACGCTACCCTGAGCTTTTAAGGTGAGATAAAAAACGTAATTGATGATACTGCAAGGCCTTCAGATCTCTGGCATATTAACTAAAGGCCAAATGAAACAATATGGTGTTCCTGGGGGCATGCTGAATGCCCTACTATTTTTTAGGAATGAGTTCCCACTGGGGAATTCCTTTTAACTGCAGTATGGGCCCTGAATCTGGTTGGGACCACCAGAGAGTGGGGGAAGGGGGCTGCTGCTGCCTCCCCCTCTGCAGCATTTTTCCACTCTGAAATGGCTCTATGGGGCATTATTTGCCTCTTCACCTCAAAATGCCATTTTGGTTAAAAAATGTGGTGTGGGGGAAGGCAGGAGTTCCTCCTTCCCCCACACCTAGGGTTGCCAGCCCCCCGGTGGAGGTGGGGGTCCTGGCTAACAAGGGGATTTACCAGGAGAAATAGAAAAGCCCAGGCAATATTACTGGCAAAGTGGCAATGTCACTTCCAGCACAAACAGGAAGTGATGTCATCATGCCAGCGATGTCCAGCTGACACTCTCGTATTTGGGCAAAAACTCTATGGCAGAAGCCACATTTATCGTAGAGTTTTTGCCCAAATACCAGAACATCATAGCAACATTGCAGCATGATGATGTCACTTCTAACATATGCTGGAAGTGAAGCAGCCAGTGTCATGCCTGCCCCCGACCCGGCGCCTGGGAGCTCTGAAGCTGAGGACTCCGTGCCTTTAACACCATCGGAGGCACGGGAGTCTTTGTCAAACCTAAGTGCCAGAGAGGATGAGCACCAGCCTCCAGAACAGCCTGCACCTGAAACCAATCAGGCAGTGACTGGCCCCAGCAGCATGCCACCCAATTCTTCGCCACCTGTCAACCGGCTGAGGGATCAGAGACGCCGGGACTTGGCAACCAGATGCAAAGAGGCACGCTTGCGTGGTTGGAGATCAAGAAGCCTGGAGTTCTAGCAGGATCAAGGTCTTCAAGAGGCAGTGCTAATGAGGCACTAATGAGTGAACAACCCAGTGAGCTATTTGTATAGGTCGCTGACTGCTGGCTAATTGTGCTGGCAAACTCGTCCTTCGGACCAGAAGCTCTGCACCTCTGACGCTGTTCCTGATATCCGGCTACTGACTGACTTCCTGGTTTCTGACTCCAGTCCGCATTTTGACGACCCCCTGGCTCTTGATCTTCGGCTCTGCACTCTGACTTCGACGCTTGCCTATCTGGACTCTGACTCTTGGTAATGCTCTGACTACAGCCTGGCTTTATGTATTGGGACTTTTGCTCTGATTGTTTTGCTCTCTCTCTGGCTTCACTCTTGGACTGGACTGTGAACTCCCCCTCTCTGCCTTGCCCCACTGGCCCTGTCGTGACAGCCACCTTGCCGGTGATGTCACCTGGGACTCTCTCCCTCTCCTGGTAAGTCCCTCCCATCTCCTGTTGGTTGCCAGGAGGATCCTGGCAACCTACCCACACCATAGTGGTCCTGACCAGAATTGGGCTGTGCAACACAGCTGAAAGGAGTTCCCTGGTTGGAACTCACTCCTACAAAATGGCGGTGGGTCCCTGGGGTGTCCCCTGGGGCACTGATCTTGGCTAGTTTAGCCCTAAGCACTCTTGCATGGGTGTCAGCAGTTTAAACAATAACCCGAGGCTGTGCAAAGTCACTAGAGTTGTCACCCTCCAGGTGGGGCCTAGAGATAGTGTTGCCAGCCTCCATGGGGGGCCTGGAGATCTTCCGCTTTTACAACTAATCTCCAGCTGAAAGAAATCAGCTCCCCTCCCCAAACCCCGCCCTTTCCTGGATCAACCCCCAAAAGTCTCCAGGTATTTTCCAACCCAGAGCTGGCAACCCTACCTAGAGATATCCTGGAATTACAACGGATGACAGCGCTCAGTTCCCCTGGAGAAAATGGCTGCTTTGGAGGGTGAACTCCATGGGCTTATAGCACACTGAGGTCCCTCCCCTCCCCAAACCCTGCCTTCCCCGAGCTCCAACCTCCACATCTCCAGGAATTTCCCAGCCTGGAGTTGGCAGCCCTAAAAGTCACACGGGGAATCCCTTGGCCTCATCAGTGCCACAACTGAATTCAGCCTACGACTCGTGAAATATTAAAGAGCTGAAAGAGACATGATGCTGGGACATCAGTGATTCGACCATTTGAAAATTGCATTTTTAAAAGGTGATTGGGTTGGTGGAGGAAGGGAGATATTGGTTTTAGCCTCCCCTGCATGGTTTACCAATCAGACACATATTAGCCCTGAAAGGGAAAAAGAAGGGGAAGCAGAGGCTTCCTACCTTGTATCCTTTCCAGGGATAACAACAGTGTGGGAACATCAATCGTTAATACAAGGAGGGAGTGGAAGGGCTTCTGCAACTGGATCAGAAAATTATTTTTACATCCATCTATAATGATGTATAATCTATATGTATAATCCATCTATAATGATGTATAATCACTGGAGAAGACCCTGATGCTGGGAAAGATTGAAGGTCAAAGAAGACGGGGACGGCAAAGGATGAGATGGTTGGACAGTGTCATGGATGCAACGAACATGAAATTGAGCGGGCTTCAGAGGAAGGTGGAAGACTGGAAGGCCTGGCGTGATCTTGTCCATGGGGTCACGAAGAGTCAGACTCGACTGCGCGACTGAACAAATAATGAAGTCAATAAAGGCATGAAATTTACTGCTGTCCCAATAGGTACGTCAGAGGATTACTGCTGTGTGACAACCTGGACTCTCTTTGACTTGAGTTGCTTATGGTGACTTTTCTTCATATTACAGAGTGAAATCACCTGACACATCATAGCGGGGCCATGGCTCAGTGATAGAACACCTGCTTGACATGCAGGAAGTCCTATGTTCAGCCCCCAGCATCCCCAGTTAAAAGGATCAGGCACAAGACGATGCGAAAGAGCTCTTCCTGAGACCCTGGAGAGCCACCTGCAGTCAGAGTAGACAATATTGGCCTTGATTAGGGTCGTCAACTTACACACTATGGGTCAGTGCAGAGGTGAAGTAGGTCAGGCCGAGAGAGTGTGACAGGCCTGAGGTCACCCAGCAAGCTTCTAACCCAGCAGGATTCTAACCTGGGTCTCCCACATCCTAGTATGACACTCTAACAACAACACTATGCCGGCTTAAGAGTTATTTAAAAAGGCTGCGTAATTTGTGACATGGCAACCTTCATTTAAAGATCTAGAGTTTGTATATAGAATAGGAACACTTGGAAAAAACCCAGTAAAAGACAATGACCTCCAAAAATGGTAGTGCTCCAAACACCATCCATCTAACTTATCCAGGTTTGCCCATTTCCGATTCTTCCTGGCTGAAGGTGGGTTTTATGAGAACATTACCAGCGTTATGCTTCAGTGACTCTGAAACAAATCCTCTTTTAGCTGCTGTGACTCTTCAGCATGGCCTGGGGCTTGACAGGAGGTAAAAGGTAACATAAGGGAGTTATTTATCTAAGGAAGGTGCTTCTGAGCTCTAAAACGTCTGTTCTTGTATATTTCTGGCTCTAGCAATGCATACAGGCACTTTAGCTGTAAAAATATGTTCCTTGGATGTTATGGATTCATTTAGTAAATTTTTATCCTGCCCTTCCTCCAAGGAGCCCAGCATGGCTTATCTTGTTCTCCTTCCCTTCATTTTAATCTCACAACAATCCTGTGAGGTAGGGAGAGAGGAGAGAGAGTGAGAGATTGACAGGCATGGGGTCACCCAGCAAACTTCATGACAGAGTGAGAATCTGACCTTGGGTCTCCCAGATCTGAGTCTGGTGCTCTCACCACTAGACAAAGCTGGCTTGCAGAAGAGTTGTGGAAACATGTTGGTTATGGTGAAATCACTGATTGTCCAGGAACTTCTTTGAAACCCCACTTGGGAATATGGTGGGCCCATCTTACAAGGCAGGCTGGTGAAAGTTCAGTCACCCAAGCTGAGTTGGTATTGCATCCCTGGCCCGAAAGATATCCGGCTGTCCTCGACCAGAGCCAGGGCCGTTTCTGCCCTGGCGCTTGCCTGGTGGAATTCTCTGCCTCAGGACATCTGTGCCCTGCGGGAATTAGTGCAGGGCAGAGATGCTCTGCCAGGCCCATGGTTGAGGACAGCAAAGTTTTTTCATCGAGCCTGGCCTCCTCCATCTCTCCTCTCCCCTCATGGAGCACAGACATAAATTGTTCTTACGTGCCATCTGAATACTTGTAGAATTTGTATTGTTTTGATGGTTTTAATTCAACTGTAAATGTATTTATTGAAATGTTGTTCACCGCCCTGAGCCGTATGCCTAGGGAAGGGCGGCTAACAACAACAACAACAACAATAATAATAATACGAGCTTGCTTCATGACACAGGTGCTTGAGAGCAGAACATGATGTGGCGTTTGGCCAGAGTTGGGTCTGGGGAACCCTGACCTGACTGTTCTATATCACGGCCAAACATTACATCCAGGAAACAAAGTTCCCAAGAGCACCGGGGCCCAATTGGGCTCAGGTCTTGCACTGTGGTAGGAGGAGGGGCTGCAGCTTCCCCCCCCCCCCATGCTGTTGTTCTGGCCCAAGATGGCCACTGGGGGACCTTATTTGCATTGTTGCTAGGTTGCATATGCAGCTCCCCAGTGGGGCAAGTAATGCTCCTTGTTCATTTTATTTATTTACTTCGTTTATATCCCATCTTTCTCCCCAGTGACCCAAAGAGACCTACACTGTGTTCCTCTCCTCCGTTTTATGCTCACAACAACCCTGTGAGGTAGATTAGGCTGAGAAGGTGTGCCTGTCTCAAGGTCACCCAGGAAGCTTCCAGGCAGAGTGGGGATTCGAACCTGGTTCTCTCAGATCCTAGTCTGACACTCTAACAGCTATACAGTGCTGGCTCCCTTGAGGCCCTTTTGGATCAGGAAAATAGTGTGTGGGGGAGACTGAAGCCCCTTCCCACCTATACTTTCATTGGGTTGAGACTTTCAGCCTGGGTTTTGGAAGCCTCCATGCTGGTTTGAGACCCCCCTGTAGGGCTACAGTGATGGATGGAATGTTCTCTTGCCCTGAAAAGGTAAACTCAGTTGCCGAGTACCTTGGCTTATATAGGGATTCCTGTGCCAGCATCCAATCACCTTTTGGGGTTGGCTGAATGTTGGAGGGAATGACAGCAGCTTAGAGTCTCCAGTCTGCCTCCGGAAGAGAGCAGAAGGTTTTGTGCATAGTTCGAAAGCAAGAAATTGCAAGTAGATAAATAGGTACCACTTCGGTGGGAAGGTAACAGTGTTCCGTGCGCCTTGGTGTTTAGTCATGCCGGCCACGTGACCACAGAAACGTCTTCGGACAGCGCTGGCTCTTTGGCTTTGAAACGGAGATGAGCACCGCAACCCTAGAGTTGGACTCGACTGGCTTTCGAGCAAGGGAACCTTTACCTTTACCTTTTACTGCCTGGCAGCATAGCAGAGAGGGTTACCTCTACCTCTGGAAGAGGACAGAGCACCTGGTTTTGAGGCCTGTTTCTGGTGATGAGCAGATTTGGTATAAATCTGACTCTTGCGAAAGGACAAGCTGGTGTGATGTGTGAAAGGATCCCCCCTGATGGTTAGGCTGTAAATGCTTAGTAACTTGAAGACTTTTAAGGAAAGGCCCCCAGAAATAACAGGCTGTGCAGCAGTTGCTCAGGGGTGATTCAAAACTTAAAAGTCTTTACTTTAAGGGAATTTTACAGCAAACCTTAAGCTGTATCCAGTAGCTAAATTTGAGTGCCTCAGCTTGCCTTTTCCTTTAATTGTTCTTGGGAAGCCTGTGAAGCTGAATTTTTTTTCTAATTCTTTGTACCATCTTAAAAAAATAATTCAGTGATCTCAGCATTCCACATGCTGACCACAAAACGTACCCCATGGCAGCAAACCCCAAAGCCTTTATAGGTACTCACAACTGACTTACGGTGACCCCAGGCAGGGGACATTCAAGGGAAGTAAGAAGCAGTGGTGGCTGGCCTTCGGCTTCCTCTGCAGAGTCTTCCTTGGTGGTCTCCCATCCAAGTAGTGACCCTGCTTAGTTTCCGAGATCTGATTGGGATATACCATACTGTCTTTCCTCCCCAAAACTTGCTACCAACACTATATATTAGAACTAGACCTATTAGATTGTCCTCCATAGCAGGCAACCTCCCAGTCATGGCTGCTGGACCTTTCTATTACTTTTCAATCCAGTGAGAGCAAAGGGGGGGGGGAGCAACTTGTAATGTCACTTCCAGTTGTATCTATAGAGATCTGTGGAATTCCTAGAGTTTCACAACATCACTTCCAGGTACAACTGAAAGTGACATCATGATGGAGTGAAGAGGTCATCTGGCAACACTAACTAAAACTTGAGGGGAAGAACTGTGGGGAAGAGTTGTTTCATCATCATCATCATCATCATCATCATCATCATCATCATCAATATAATTAATTCTCAATGTAATTCCATCTGTGGATACTTAAATCTAGAAACTGGAGCCATGAACAGATGAGACATATCTGTCTACAAACCTGAGAAAGCCCAGGTTTGCAGAAAAATCTGAATTATAATGGGGGGGGGGACAAACAAACACGCTGGGGTTAAAACCTTCCAGAATGATAAAAGGAGTGCCTGTAGCTTTGAGAAATGAATACCCTCAGTGGCCATTGATAGGCAACCACAACTTTATTCCCAGATTTTAAACCCTGATTTCTGTCAGAGAAAGACAAGGGGAGGGGGTCTTCAAGGGAGGACCTGTTGGAGCCATGTCTGGCAGCTACCATAGGCTTACCAAGCGGCGGCGGGGGATCCGCATGTCTTCACAGGATCCCTGCCACATGGACGGCGATACGTGTTGCACCGCTGTCGCCAGGATGTGACGCAAAGCGTCGCTCTGGCAATGGGGCTGTTTGGAGTCCCGTTGCCAGAGCGACGCTTTGCGTCACATCCTGGCGACAGCGGTGCAACACGTATCGCCGTCCATGTGGCAGGGATCCTGTGAAGACATGCGGATCCCCCGCCGCCACTTGGTAAGCCTAAGCTACCACCAGGTGACTGGATACATGTGACTTGCATAACTCAACCAGGATTGGCTGCTCACTACTATTTAACAGCAGTCACCTCATGAAAGCTTGTATGGTGTAGTGGTTCAAGTTTCATATTAGGATCTGGGACACTTATGCTTGAATCCCCACTATGCTGTGGAAGCTCACTCATTAATTTGGGCCAGTCACACACTCTCACCCAAACCTACCTTGCAGGGTTCCCCACTGTGGAGAAAGGCCTTGGGTCCCCATTGTGGAAAAAGGCAGGGTATAAATGAAGTCGGTAAACACATTTAGCTGAAGATGTAGGGCAGATAAAAGGTGGATGGGTGGGTGGGAAGGAGAGAAGGAAACGGGGAAAGGTGAGGATGCATAGGCTGCCAGGAGGAGAGAAAAAGGAACTAGTGTGGGGAGGAGACACAGCAGAAAGTGAGGTGTCCATTCTGCAAGTCCCTGCAGGTTCCCCACTGTGCCTAGTTCTGGTCCTAGTTCAGATGGCAGTGGCCATAGTTTTCCCAGAGACAGTCTGCCAGGGGGAGGGAAAGGTGAAGTTAGGGGGCAGATAAAGGTAGGATGGCTGGTGAGTGGGAAGGAGAAAAAGAAGCAAAAAAATGGGAGAGGCTATGGGGGCTGCCAGGGAAGGGGAAAACAAGATGCCTCACAGACGTTCTTATGGGTGCCCCACTGGTGTGTGTGTGTGTGTGTGTGTGTGATGTGATAGAAGGACAAGTCCTTTTATGGATCAAAAACTGGCTAGTTCATAGAAAACAGAGAGTGAGTGTAGGTGGGCAATTTTCTCAGTGGAGGGTGGTAAGCAGTGGGGTACCGCAGGGATCAGTACTTGGTCCACTGCTTTTTAACTTGTTCATTAATGATTTGGAGATGGGAGTAAGCAGTGAAGTGGCTAAATTTGCGGATGATACAAAGTTGTTCAAGGTGGTGAAAACCAGTGAGGATTGTGAGGCACTCCAAGGGGATCTGTCAAGGATGGGCAAGTGGGCGTCAACATGGCAAATGGGGTTCAATGTGGCCAAGTGCAAGGTGATGCACATTGGAGCCAAAAATCCTAAATATAAATACACATTGATGGGGTCTGAACTGGCAGAGACTGAGCAAGAGAGAGATCTTGGAGTTGTAGTGGATAACTCACTGAAAATGTCGAGACAGTGTGTGACTGCAATAAAGAAGGCCAATGCTATGCTGGGGATTATTAGGAAGGGTATTGAAAACAGATCAGCCAATATAATAATGCCCCTATATAAATCAATGGTAAGACCTCATTTGGAATACTGTGTGCAGTTCTGGGCACCACACCTTAAAAAGGATATTATAGCTTTGGAAAAAGTGCAGAAAAGGGCAACTCGAATGATAAAAGGGTTGGAACACTTTCCCTATGAGGAAAGGTTAAAGCGCTTAGGGCTCTTTAGCTTGGAGAAAAGACGACTGAGGGGTGACATGATCGAGGTTTATAAGATTATGCATGGGAAAGAGCAGGTAAAGAAAGAGGTACTTTTCTCCCTTTCAGGACGTCCTTCTTCACCCAAAGAGTGATTAACACTTGGAATTCACTGCCACAGGAAGTGGTGGTGGCTACAAGCATGGACGGCTTCAAAAGGGAATTAGATAAGCATATGGAGCAGAGGTCCATCAGTGGCTATTAGCCACAAGGTATAGATAGGGACTCTGGGGCAAGTGATGCTCTGTCATCTTGGTGCTTGGGGGGGTCAACAGTGGGAGGGCTTCTAATGTCCTGGCCCCACTGGTGGACCTCCTGATGGCACTGGTATTTCTGGCCACTGTGTGACACAGAGTGTTGGACTGGATGGGCCTTTGGCCTGATCCAACATTGGCGTCTCTTATGTTCTTATGTTCTTATGTGAATATCTGCCCGTCCATCCATAAGAGCTTGGTTCCCCAAAATCTCAGGCTGTGCGAGACCCCTTGGTTTGTTGAAAAAGCTTGCCATGGCCACCATATATATATTTTGCTGCATTTTGTAAGGACCTGCTGGTAGTGTGCATGTAAGGGGGGGGTGCCACATCTGCTTCTCTTTTGTATGCCCATTGAGAGGAGCAGGAGAACAGTAAGATGAAATCACTCAGAGGTGGAGGGGATTCTTCCATGGCTCTGACCTAGGGTTCCCAAATCCCCCCGGGGGGCGGATTTCCCCCCGCTTTCAAGGCCCGACTTCCGCCCCGCGCTCTCGGCCAAAATGCATTTGGCAACCTACTCTGACCTCTAGGTTGTTCCTCACCACGGTACACCTCATGGTGTTTGGCTTGTGTTTCCTATCTCTGTTTCCCCCTGTCCTAGCCATGACACTGGTAAGATCTTAAATCTGGATCACTGGCTTCCTGTCATGTGACTCTGATAACATGTGACTTCCTGTCACATACTTATAGTTCATTCAGTTCCATATTACTGGACTGTACAGCATTGGACTAAATTTATCAGTGGTCTGCACTTCTGCATAAGGTAACTTCCTACCTTAAAATGAACAGTATTTTCTGCTAGGTTTGTGTTCGAGTTGATTGTAACTATGCAGTCACCGTATTTTAAAACTGAATCTGGGAAAGGTGATCTGTTCACTTAGTAGATGGTGCTATTTCTCTGACTCCTTTTTATTATTACCTCTTTAGGGTGAGTGGAAACGAACGGAGGCTGTGAGAGATGGGATGCAATTTAAAACAATTATAGCTTACTATATTTTAAACCATTCCAACTTTATGCCTAGTCTGGAGAGCCCATTGGCTTGGCCTGACTCATTGTACAGCCCCATTGGGAGACGCTCTCTCGATTAGGTCAGCCATTAAGGGGGGGGAAATGAAATTTATGCTGTCTATCTGGGCAGAATTATTTCCTTCCTTTTGCCTGTAGTGAGAAATAGGTTGTTACCATAAATCACAGTTCTTACTTCTGGAGAGGAATTCATTTTACTAATGGTCTCACAGAAATCTGCTACACTGATAGTACTTGGTCTTTTCCATCCCCTGCCACTGTAATTTATAACAGAAGTCTTTCTTCAGGTGGTGTTGCTAGCATTTTAGGCTACCTGGGAATAGGTCTCTGGGGACAAGCCAGACTACAGATAACTCAGTAATCTTTAGGCCAATGCGCACATTCATGTTCTTCAGTCACTGACTTTGGCACTACTGAGCCTCTCATACTAAGTGAGGATGCCATTTTCCAGGTGGGCCTAGGGTTCCAGTGTTCCCTCTAAGGTGTGGAGTCTTGTGAGCAAAAATTCTACTCTGTGAGCTACTGGCATTAAAGTTGTGAGCGAGCAATTTGGCTGCTGCATCGATTAGTTTGCTCTGGAGCCCTCCTTCCTGAGCTAAGACAAAAATGTGTGAGCCGGAGGCTAAAAAACTGTGAGCTAGCTCACACTAACTCAGCTTAAAGGGAACACTGGTTACCACCCTCCGGATGGCTTTTGGAGATCACTCACCATTACAGTTGATCTTTAGATGACCAAGATCAGTTCCCCTGGAGAAAATGGCTGCTTTGGGGTGTGTGTGTGGACTGTATCGCATTATACCCCTCTGAAGTCCCTCCCCTCCCTAAACCCCACCCTCTGCAGGCTCCACTCTCAGAATCCCCAGGTATTTCCCAATCCAGAGCTGATAGCCCTAGGGCCAAGAAAGAAATGAATGAAGAAATCAGGGCTGTAGCCAGGATTTTTTGGTTTGTGGGGCAAAATTTTTTCTCGTGTGGCTCCCATTATGCCATTTTTTTTCCTTGTGGGGCACACACACTCACACTCTTCAGCCGGAATAAACAATGCATCCTCCATTCGAAAACATTTTGGCACGGCATAGGAATGTTTCCGTGGAGCTTGCCAGCCACAAGCGAAAGAGAGGAAGGTGCAAAATATAAAATAAAAATGGGAAGTCAAGGGGCCGGGGCTGGATGGGAAGTTAGGGGGCCTTGGCAGTAAGTCGGGGGGCTGGACCCCAAGCAGCCCCACTGTAGCTACGGGCCTGGAAGAAATGAAAGTTTTCTTACCCAGTCAGGAGAACCAGAGCATCTTTGTGTACCACGACATCATGGCATTGTTAGTGTCAAAAATGTATGACTTGAATAAGAACAGTTCCAAAGGTTTTCCTCGCTTGTTAACAACCCCTTATGTAAATAAATAATCATATACTTAAGTTACCCCCCTGCCCCCTACAGGCACCGGGCCATTCTCAGAGCCATGGCAGATAAAAAGGGATTTGTTTCAGGATCACTTCAGCATAAGGGGTGATTGTTATCTTGAAAAATCCATCCTGAGCCAGAGGGAACAGCAGCAGGCGGGTGGAGTTTGAAGCAGGGGCGTTCCAAACCTTCCCTCTCAACATGGCTTTTTTTTCAACCAAGACGGTTCTCATTCTACAAAACAGTTTTTCATTACTGAACTGGAAGTTGTCAAGTTAATCACTTGTGATTCTGGTTGGAAGGGTAGACCCACCGGCCACACCTTGGCTATGGTCCTGCGCAGGTGATCACTTACCTGCGTGAACAGATTTCATACCATTGCAGTTCCTCACTTTGATGCTTCTGCTGTTCCTGGGGGTCCCACAGAACCATGGGGAGCAATTGGGGGAGGGGGCAAATCAGGATAGGAGTCTTGGACAGCAAAAGAATGGGAAGAGCGCCGGGAGAGGCAGGAAAGCCACCCCTTACGTCCTGCAGCTTTAGCCCATGCTGCGTAGGATCCAAGCCCCAGTTGTGGACATTCAAAATGATTTCAAATGCATTCCAAATACATACTTGGTATTCCTGACACAATATGGAATGTGTTTGAAACAATACAGAATTTTCCGAAGAAAGGTTCACCAATGACACGTGCCACCCTGAGCTTCTTGGAGGTTGGGAATAAAAATGGTTTTAGAAGGATGTAACTCTGCGTAGGATTGCACTGCTCATTTCTGCCTTCACGGGGAGGGAGTGACCTCGGGCGATTTCTCACTAGAGCTGCCTCGCAGCACAGCGCCGTTTGCCCCAACACAAACATGTCAATTTCACACCCGAGGCTGCGGGGCTGCATTTGGCTCGGGGCTTCGCCCAATTTCCTCCACAGTTTCATGATCCTCAAAAACCAGGATCACGAAACTGCGGAGGAAATCGGGCGAAGCCCGGAGTCAAAATGCAGCCCCGGAGCTTCGGGTGTGAAATTGACATGTTTGTGTCGAGGCAAATGACGGCTGTGCTGCGAGGCAGCTCTAGTGAGAAATCGCCCCTCGACTTTAATAGTGAACTGGTGAAGTTTCTGATCAGACATACTCTTACAGAAGTATAGCTAAGAAGTGCTCACTCTTTACTGGTTTTCATTCCAGTGCATTTGTGTTAGCAGTTGTGGAATGTCTTTGCACTTCGCTTGTTGTCACACAAAGTGGTTTAATGAGCTTGTTTCCTCCCCACCCCAAAGCTCTACTTGCAATGGAGAGAGCACACATGAAGCTGCTTTATACTGAATCAGACCGTTGGTCCATCAGGTTCAGTACTGTCTGCTCAGACTGCCAGTGGCTCCCCAAGGTCTGAGGTGGAGGTCACATGGCCTCCTACCTGGCTCTTTCAACTGGAGATGCTAGGGGACCTTCTACATGCCAAACCAATGCTCTACCACTGAGCCATGACACCTCCTCTCAAACAGTCCTCTCAAACACCTCCTCTCAAACACTCTACAGTAGTGATCTTTCACATCATCGTATTCCCTGATTCTCTTAACTGAAGACAGTTGGGACTGAACCTGGGACCTTCTGCATGCAAACCAGATGCTCTACCACTGTGCCACACCTTTCTTTATGAGATGGATCTTAGTCTTATGAATGGCTCTCTAACGATTTCATGTTTATTTATGTGTGTGTCTTTAAAAGTTTGGTTTACATTGCTGTGTGAAAGTCTAGTGTGGTTGAAACAGGCAAGTGGTGTGATTGGTGAGTGACAGAGAGGGGGAGGGGTTTTGGAATGGATGCTGTGTGGATGATTTGAATGTCTATCAGAAGTGACTGTTAGAGATTGTCAGTTGATGAGAACAGAAAAACAGTAGAGTCAGCAGAGAGTGCTGTGTAAAAGCAGTTGATAGGAGTTTTGTTCTGAGGTCTCTGAGAGAGAAGCATTCCTGTGTGGGATGAATTTGTTCTGTGTGATATCTGAGAGAGAGCGCAGCATATATCTTCAATAAGGAATCTTTAAAGTTCTGAAAGCAGTTAAATTTACAAAGAGAATAAACTGTGTGGTTTCCTAAGTAAGAGATTCCTGTCAGCACTAAAACTGACAGTGTGTGTGATACAGTTGACAAATATAGTTACAAGAACCTTATTCCCAGCCAGTTACATAATATCCAACCGTTAGTTTTGTTCCTCTTCAAATAAATCCTTTTTATTTAAGTTTATCCCAGAAGCCTGATCCATTATTCCTCAGGAAACACATAGTTCCTCGAAAGGCAAGACCCTGGGTCACAATACCAAAACCAGAAACAGAAAGTATAAAGGTTTGGAAAGCTAAAATTTTCCTGGTGGCAGCCAGATACCCATAGGAAAATAAAACATAAGAACACGTTTAAAGTAAAACTAGACCTCCCCAGAGAAGAGGTCGTCACAGGCTCCAAGGATAATCATATCACAGGCCAGCCCACAATTCTATTGGCCACAAAATTAAATCTCCCTGGTTCGTATTGAATGAGTGTTGGTGCTGGCAGCTGTTTTTGAAGTACAGTAAGATTACCAAAGAAAAGAGTGCATGCCAGATTTAGAAGGGGAGGGGCCCAAACACGCTAAACATTTGTGCAACAATACTAGTGAAAAGTATGCAGACGGAGAGTGATTTCAGCTAAGCATACTTTTATTAGTAAGGAACAAGACGAAGCTGGCCAGCTCGCAGGCCGGCTTCTATTCCCTCAGAACTCACCACCATAACACCCCCCCCCACTTCCCTATAGGCTATTTACAGTAACCGAGAGGCCTATTGGCCTCACGGTCTGGGACCTAGCCCTCTGATTGGGCCGGTCTAGGATCCTACTGACCTATTGTCTTTAGGCGCGAAGCTTGAGGTTTTGTCCCTGGGCAAGTCCGGACATGCCTGGCCCTGTCAGGGCTGGATACCCTACAACTAGCAAACTGATATCTTGATAGGCAGGAACCATTGGCGTGAAAGAAAAATGTGCCAGGAACAGGCAGCCGGATAGAAATAAATCAGCTGGTGCGTTGAACTGGGCAAGGGGTGCCAGAAGGAACCTGGTGCAGTGAAATCAAGGTGCCTTTGCCCTGCTGGTCAGTCTCGGAACAACACGGTATTATGTGGAGTTTGTTACCAACACTACATGTTCTTAAATGAAATGGGGCAGTTGTCACGGCTGTGCCGAGAAGGAGCACATATTTTACTGCAGCGAAAAGCAGCTAAAAAGCCAGCTGCTTTAAACAAGTTGACTTTGTATGATGACCAGGGCTTTTTTTGTAGAAAAAGCCCAGCAGGAACTCATTAGCATAATAGGCCACACCCAACAGCAGAAACTCATTAGCATATTAGGCCACACACCTGACAGTACAGCTCATTAGCATATTAGGCCCCACCCATGCCTTTCCTTGGCGTCTTTGGTTTAAACTGCCTTCCCTTGGCTTGCCCCAGGCACCCTGCAGCTGCAGGGATAGGCTGAGGCAGACACGGGGAGGCATTTAAATACCTCCCCAATCCTTCCAGACCCCCCCCCAGGCCACCCGCCTTGGAGTTGCTGGGGGGGGGTCACTCTCCAGGCCTTCTCTCTGTAGCCACACATGCAGAGGTTTTGGCTGTAGTGGGCGTGGCCAACTCTGAAGCCAGCCAAAACTCTGTTCCTGTGCATTTCCTGTGCGTTCCTGCCCAAAAATAGCCCTGATTGATGACCAACATATTTGCAGTAGAACCTGTATGATATCGCAGTAATGGGTCTGCAGGGATCAGGGACTGAGGGAGTAGCCCTCTTCCAGCCTTCTAAGGCCTGCCTGGCAACAAAGGAGTTACAATCAGGGCTATTTTTGGGCAGGAACGCACAGGAACGGAGTTCCGGCTGGCTTTAGAGTTGGCCCCCCCCAGGGACTCCAAGGTAGGCGGGCCAGGGGGGTCCCTGGAAGGATCGGGAGGTATTTAAATGCCTCCCCATGCCTTCCCCAGCCTGTCCAAGGGCCAGCTTGTCCGAGCTCCCCGCAGCTGCTGGGCACCCAGGCAAGCCAAGGGAGGGCCTTCCCTTCCCTTCAAGGGAGGGGCTTGCCTGGGCTCCCCGCAGGCATGGGGCACCCAGGCAAGGCGTGGGGCACCCAGGCAAAAAAAGCCCTGGTTACAATGATCCAGAAACCCCCCAGCTTTGTTGGTATTGGATAAGATACAGTTAATTACTTGGTATGTTGTGCCTTTGACACCTGAGGTATTGATTTTTAATTATTGGTTGGATGATTCAGTTCCTCAAGTTAGGAAAATACTGATTGGGATCCTTTTAATAGCAGCTAAGACATCAATAGTCATGACTTGGAATTTTTCAAATGCACCAACACTGGTTTGTGGCATCAAAAGTAATGAGAAATGTATATAATGGACCAGATTACTTATCAAGTAAATCAATATAAGTCCCATCAGTCCTGTTCGGATTTTGTTGAAGTTTGGTCCATTGTGTGAGAGTATATGACGTGACTTGAAGTGGTTCCAAATAACTTAAAATCTTTAATTCTAGTATAATTGTGTAAAATGTATAAGTTGTAGGGTCTGGTACTGCTTTGTTCCTATAGATTTGGTGTTTGTTGACTTGGAATGATAATTTGTAAAGTTAGTAGAATGTATTATATGTGTTGTTTATAAAATGTTAATTTTTTTTTAAAAAATGAGATTGCTGCTAAATGAATGCCCAAGGTCTTGGGCAATAGGCTGTGACTCCTCAGGTGCACCAAGTAACGTAGCACCCAATGTTCTCAGCTAGGGAGTGAACTGCCTGTTCTGGTGGACTCACAAAAAGTGTGGAAGGCTCCAAACACATGGAAGTAGAACCTGCGGTTAGAAGGGGCAATAGATTGAAGTACTCCCTGCCAAATCATGAGTTCTCTCCTGAAACCGAGATACCACATCTGTGATGCCATTACTGATACCTGCAGCATATTTTGCTGAGAAAGAAATGTTACCAGAAAGGCAGGAAAAAACGACTTTACGTACTATGTGCATAACCCACTCAGAGCGAGAGGACTGGCGCTTGGTAACGCTCACCACTGCTTGATCGTCACACCAGAATGTGGACCTAACATGCACCCGGGGTAATTTCTTGCTGCAAACTGTGGTCGAAGAGCAGCCAGGTTTTGTAGGAGGTGGGTCCCTTGCCAACTCTTTGTTGGTCTTGTTACAGTCGTGGTGGCTGTGTGCTTGCCTTTACCGGCTTTTTTTGCAGGGGGCACCTGACTCTGAGCTATATGTGGTTTGCTGGTGGGAACAGAGCGCCTTGAAGGCATCTTGCCAAATGAATATGCTACAAGCTCACAACTAAACTAGAAAAATTTAAGAACAAATATCCCCCGTCTGTGAACACTAAATTAAGTTGCCTGCAGAAATTTTCACCGCTTAGATAAAGCTGGCCCAATTACTGTAGTTGTAGACAGGGCATAATTAAAACACAGAGGAACCTATTAACAAAGTGGCAACTATAAATTATAAATCTACTACAAAAACCACAGGGGCCGAAAAGCACCACTGACCCTATTAAAGCTTATGGTAAGCAAAAATTTGAGGTTAGACAGCAGTGGGGGTTAGAATTATAACAACCAAACCAGTATTAGGAAGGACTAACTTAACAGCAAAATGTACCACCTATTGCCAAACCCCAGGCACAGTGCCCCCAAATAGCCACTCAACTACAATTAAGTGATCCTGCAAATGCTGTATACTGAATCAATTACTCGCTTTTACTGAATACTATACTAAATTGTTATTATTAGTTTTAAAAACTACATTACATATACAGTACTATTGATTGTATGCTACAATCTTAATTGAAAAAGACCACCCACCAGGAGAGGAGTAGGAGACCCGTCCCAAGACTGTGCACCAACGCAGAGAGTCACACGGGTCAATGAGGCTTTAGGAGCGAGGCACCCACCCCAGGTGGCAGCCTTAAACCGAGCCGGAAAAAGCAACGAACCAGGAAGGCTTTGGTACCCCAAAACACAGATGCTCTGGACCGCCAGCCAACAAGAGCCAGGAGATCTGACCCAGCCCACCAACAAAATAACCCAGCAAGAGAGCTGAAGGGGTGAGCGGGCACCTCCATGAATTGCCGAAGAGTCAAGCCACTGATCTGCAGAACCGAGATGACTTGAAGAGGAATTTAAACCGGAGAGCCAAGTGAGGACACACAGCTGCAGGACGCCTCTTGGGTCCAGAAAAAAAAATGTGCTGCTGGACCCACCAGGCAGTGAGGTTTAAATAGAGCTGAATGGGCACTACGTAATCCATACACAGAGCCCACCAAAACCTTTGCCTGCCAAACAGAACCGGCCCTGAGATGACGTAGGGCCTGAGGCTCCCACTCTTGCCAGTGGTTCAGCTAAGGGTGGGAAAAGCCGCCTCCAGAACTGCTCCAGAGCCCGAGGCCACAATCTGGCCGTTTTAGGTGAGTCTCAGCCATGTTTGGTGCTGGCTGCTGTTTTTGAACTACAGCAAGATCACCAAAGAAAGCTCAGTTTAGGACCGTACTCATACAACAAAGATGTTAATTCCTGATGGTTAGCCATGGTTGTTGTTGTTGTTGTTGTTGTTGTTGTTGTTATTATTATTATTATTATTATTATTATTATTATTATTATTATTATTATTATTATTTACGGTCAAAGACCCATCAAACAGCATACAGGATCAAAAAAGCAAACCCAGGTTACCAAAACATTACAGAGAAGAGACATCATAAGGAGTATTAAGGAGGAGCTTGCGCTTTGCAAATGCAATAAAAAGAAATTTAGCAACGTTCCTTGATATTGCAATGGATTTGTCCTCCAATAGATATTTCAGCACAAGTTCCTCAGACTGGATTGCTAGTTGTCCTTGGACCCTAAATGACCTTAATATAGGTGTAATTAAGAGGGCTCTTTCTTCTGCATAATAAGAGCAATAAAATAAAATATGGGGGAGGGTCTCTATTGACTCAGAGGAGCATGAACAAAGTCTCAAATGCCTTGGGATACGTTGAAATCTTCCAGAAAGAACTGCCGATGGAAAAGCATCAAATCTGGCTCTGGAGAAAGCCCATCTATGATTTGGGTTGGAGATATTAGCTAAATATAGAGGAGTGGTCATATAAATTTCGGGTTTCAGAGATTTATAGAGCGGCGGGGTTGCGGCGTAGCCATGTTTTTTTGTCGCGGCAAAATAAAACAGGAGCTCAGTGGCACCTTAACATTTTGGGGATCTGGAGAGAGCTTCGTCATGTGCATGATGTGAACATCCATTCGGCAGACGAATGCTTCTGATGTCCCCTGCAAGAATCTGATGGAAGTGAGCTCTGACTCGAGAAAAATCATGCCGGATTGAATTTTGTCGTCTTTTAAGGTTCCACTGGCCTCCCATTTTATTTTAATGCCACAAAGAGAAAACAGAGATGCCCCGTGCATCTAGAAATACCTCCATGTTATCCTTGCTGTGTAGGAAAGCACTTGAGAGGGTCATTTGAGACCCCAAGATAGGAGTCTGGGATAGCAAAAAGGATAGTGATAAGAAAAGAGAATCCTATATCAGTAGCTTCAGAGGGTAGCCGTGTTGGTCTGCAGTAGAAGAGCCAGATCCGAGTCCAGTCGCACCTTCGAGACTCACAAGATTTCCAGGGTGTATGAGCTTTCCAGAGTCCAAGCTCACTTTGTGAGACGCAAGTAGAAATGGAGATCTCCGCATCTTTTTATCCCAGCCAGAAGGTCAGAGGGGTGTTGTAAAGAAGGCTTATAAAGGATGCAGAGGTACCATGCCTATTGTAATCATCTTGGATAGAGCAGAGGGGGGAAATGCTTGGGGGCAGGATATCAGTGGGACTCCAAAGCTCAGTGCTGATCACCAGCCCCAAACAACCACATATGAAACCAGCAATAGCACCAAACCGGGATGGGCCCTGTAGAAAATCAGAGGGATACCCCTTTTCCTAGCTATCTGGTCCTCTTGTGCCACAGAGGGGTTATTTCAGTCAATAGCTAGAAGTGCAGGACTCTTTGTAACTCCAGCCTTTTCTTATCTATATGGCAAAAAAAAAAAAGTGTATTGCCAGAAATTACTATTCCACCCCAGGGACAAAGAGTATACGATCTCCTGCATTATATGGAAGGGGTAGATAGGTAGGTTCCTGCTGGCCCTATCAAGATACATGCTAAACCTGTGGTGGGGTAGAGTTGCCGGCCCTTGAAATAAAACGTGGTACCTGGGAGTGGAGCCTAAAGTGAGTCCAAAGCTACAGAGAGGGCTCAGAAGTCTTTTGCAGGACCTGAGGTGGTCTAGTGGTTTTGGGTAGGTATGGGATTAGCAGAGGTCTGGGGTTTGGGTTGGATCCAAGAGGGGAAGCCCAGAGTAAAAGGAGAATATTCACCAAATGTATCCTGGTAAAAGATATAGGGTAGTAAAGTGTGGCCTTTGGCCTGTCGGGCAACTGGCCTGAAAAGTGAAATTATAGCCAGACCACTATGGTCCCAGTTGGTTGGCAGTCCTAATGATGGCGGAGAAACAGTGTGGGTTAGACTGTCTGCGCCCCAGTACTAGAGCATCTGCTTTGCATGTAGAAGGTCCAAAGTTCAATCCCCAGCATCTCCAGTTAAAAATAGGATCAGGTAGTAAGTGATGTGAAAAACCTCTCTCTGAGTCGCCGGAGAGCCATTGCCAGTCACTAGGCAATACTGACTCAGGAAAAGGCAGGTTCATGTGTTCCAAAGCTAGTGAGGTTCCCGCCAAAGGCTGAGAATCTGGCAGTGGCTGGCCTCTTCTCCGTTTCCCCAAGGCCTAAATGCTAGCCTGCCCTGAGGGGAAAGCTAGACAGGAGAAGCCCAAGCCAGGGAAGCCCCTGCCCAAAAAATCCTGAGGAAACCACCAATGGCTTGAAAGAATTCTGCTATTCAATTATTTAATCTTTTGTATCTTTGTATTTTAGCATTTCACACTGTAAACCACTGTGGAATGCCTTGGGCGTAAGGTAGTTTAGGAAATGCAGTAGATAAATAAAGAAATGATGATGATAAAGAAGTACTTCAGACTGTTTTAAAGTGCTGTTGATATACTAGGCTGAAGTAGTGTTTGTTGTGATGATGGAGACAGACCTGGTGGTAGTTTACTTTACTTTAAACACTACTTACATTATTTCTCCTCCTCCTCCCCCCCCCACACACCTGAAGCTTTATACACACCGATATATCTTTTGTGTTTTATTAGAACCTTTGAGTAGCACGACAGAACCATTTGGAAACAATTTCCCTAATGCACACTGGCTCCCCCCCTTTCTAATGTGTGACTGAGGTGAATTATCATCCTAACATTTGGGCATTCATTTTCTTTCTCTATGGAAAATGTTCCTTTCTTGCAATTCAGGCACAATTAACATAATTAGCCACATTGCATACAATTAACCATTGCCGGTGAATATATTACTGGCAGAGCAGCCTTATCAATAATGGTCATTGCCTACTTAGTATCATCTTCAGCCGGCTGTTTTGCACCTACGTTTCATAAATAATCAATTTTTCTGAGAAGATGCTATTTGTATTCAGTAATTAATAAGTGACATATTTCTTCTTCCCCTTCACAGTACAAGGGCCGGTCCCAGCCATTCAATTGCCGTTAACGGCATGTTTATAAAGATACTCAATCCTGTAACCTTATCTCGGTTTTGCAAAGTGTGTCAAGTCAATAGCGCCAAGACTAAAATTACTTTTGTTCTCCTACCTTTCAGACATGGTGTGTGGTGAGGCAAAGTTTCCAAGGCTTCCATGAAGCTAGTTTCCTTCTGCAAAAGTGTTTCTTTCCATCTTTCTTCCCTCTGTGGTTGCAGGTCGGCAGCATCCCTTTGAGAACACAGTACCCCCTTCAGGGTCTTGGCTGAAACTCTACGGAGTCGGCATCACCAGGGAGACAGTCTGTCAACGTTCCCTTCGGAAGGTATTGTTACCAATCTCTTAAGTGCCTCAAAGGATTTCCTGTGTTGCTGTGCTAGCCAATAGGAAAAGGCCCCCTTTTCTTTAGAAGTTTGCCAAAGGCTGCTGATACTCTTGAGATACATTGCGAGAATCTGGACACATCTGTGATATCCTCACTTTATTTACAGCATTTTTAATTTCTCTCTAATTTCTACTAGTCACAGACTATATCCAAGGAGCTCAGTGTTGCAGCTATCCCATATTTTCATTCATAACAACCCTATGGAGTAGGTTAGACTAAAAGAAGGTAGGGATGATGCCAGTCTCCAGGTTGGGGGTCCCCCAGAATTACGGCTCATTTCCAGACTATGGAGATCAGTTCCCCTGGAGAAAATGGATGCTTTGAAGGGTGGACCTATGGCATTGTACCCCACTGAGGTCTCTGTCCTCTCCAAGAGTTTCCCAACCTGGAGATGGGAACCCCATCCCTGCCAGCAGCTAGGGGGGACCTGGCAACCCTAAAAACATGTGACTGGCTCATGATCCCCCCCCCAAACTTCATGGCTGAATGGATTTGAACCCATGTCTCCCTGTTTCTGAATTCTAATTACTACAATGCGCTAGCTCAAGAATGTCTTGTGATGGGGAGATTCTGTGTTGGCAAAGTAGGAATTCGTTTTGTCAGAGGGCCACTTTGAGAAGTGATTAGAGGAAGGTACAAATCTTCACCTGCAAACTTGTCTTGAGGGCAGATCCATTGCACAGCTTCTGCCCTTTCCATTCTCCTGTGGGATCAGCAGCATTTGGGATACCAGATCTGATCCAATGGCTGCTAGTCGCGGGTCCCTAGTTTAGTACTAGGGGTTCTTTCTGATGATACATGCCGCTTTTGTGCATGTGCCCTCTGTGATGACTCCTGGCATTATCCACCATGTCCCGACCAACTACAATTTCTGTTAAGCCTATGGTCAGTTCCAGCTCCAGACATGTGAGAGTGACTCAAGGGACGGAATAGCCACAAGAAATATTTACAAGGTGAGAATAACTTTAAAAAAAATCTCTGAATGATTTCCCATGTAAAAAGCAACATGTAAACCATTGGTTAATAATATCTAAAGAAGCCGTGGTTGCATTTTTTTTTCTCCTGAGCACAATGATTTCTTGCCGGAGTTCTGTGCAGGAAAAAAATACGTCTGATGACCATGCCATTAAATCCCAGGAGACTCCCCCAGTAGCCAGGTGTTGGGGAAAGATGGCTGTCAACCCAGTGGGGCCAGAGGCAAGCAGCATAGTCCAAGGATCAAATTCAAGAAGTACTCAGAGGCTGCCAGTTTCCTTGCTGGTCTAAAGCAAATGCTAATCCCATGCCATACCTTTTATCAAGATCTACCAAAATAAGACAAAACAGTGCATATAATTTGAGGAAGGGGAGAAGAAGAAAAAGATGTCCTGGGCCATGAGACACCTCCCCTTTCCTGCCAAACATCCATCTTAATTAAAAAAAACATTCTGGAGAACGGGAAATTTGCATGTGGCTTTGTGTTAATTTTCTTTTGGTCTTGAGATGGCTTTTGTTTTCCAGTTCGAGAAACCCCCAACTTAGAACCAGAGGAACCACAAGGAATCCAAGAAGCTAGTGCTGCGGTCTTCTAAGGTGTGATAGGCAGGGACTGACCCTTTAGAGCAGTGATGTCGAACTTATTTGTTACGAGGGCCCGATGTGACATAAATGTCACTTTGTCGGGCCGGGCCATGTGTGCCATAAAAAGTAATGCTAGGTAATGGGAATATAAATTGCATAAAGGACAGCAGCTGGTAAACTCCGAGTTGTTGTATCCTCATTGCAAGGCCACATGGGATAGGAGGGGGCGCAAAGGAAAACCCCATGGGCTGGGAGGGGGGTGCAAAGGAAAACCCATACGGGCAGACTGGAGAGCCAGCAGTGCAGCACTGGGCAGACACTTCCACTCTGCTTGACTGCTGCGGATGAGGTTGTTCCACCATGCTGAAGCCAGAATTGGAGTGGCTCTGCCCACTCCCGCCCCCCCAAACCCTCTCCTGTTCCTTCCCTTGCACTAGTTGCTCGCAGGCCACATAAGAGCCCTGGATGGGCCAGTTCCGGCCCCCGGGCCTTATGCTTGACACCCCTGCTTTAGAGTCAGCAGACAGGACCCTTAATATGATGGAAGGGCTGGCACTATTACATGAGGAGGGGGGTCGAGCTCTACAAGCCCAGTGATGGGGAGAGAGAGGGGTCATTCATTGTCTTTCATTTATTGTCATTCATTGTCACTAACTGACAAATGCAGGAGGTATGCAGAAGGTCCCAAGTTCACTTCTCAGCATCTCCAGGTAAAAGGATTTGGTGGTAGGTGATGTGAAAGACCTCCACCTGAGACCCTGGAAATCTACCACCAGATGAAGCAGAAAATGAGGACTGACAGACCAATGGTCTGATTCCTTCATGTGCGCAATGGTAGGTTTTGGAGTCTGACACCCGGTGCTCTGGTTTGAGATCCACTTCCTGCAGGTTTAGCTGTAGACCAAGGAATGAGCTCTCTGCTCAGCAGAAAATGATCTGTAAATAATGACACGGCAACAGGTATCTGTGTCTGCAAACGTTTAATCAGGAATTTTAAAAGAGCCATGGATGCATTGATGGGGAGCTGCATTCATCTCATTCGACTCATACATTCCCTACAGGATTAAAAGAAGTCTCAGAACTGCTGTAGAGATAAGGTGGGGTGGGGGAGAAGGGGCAGAACAGTGCTAGTCCACAGGGGCCTGAGCAGGCATGCATCCCCCCAAAAAAATTGACTGGATTTTTGCCTCCTTTCTGAGAAGAGGAGTCAAGTGGTTCTCCTTCGCATCCTGAAGTAGGCTGAGGACCCTCAGAGCCACCCTCTTCAAACGACGACTGAGGGGTGACATGATTGAGGTTTATAAGATTATGCATGGGAAAGAGCAGGTAGAGAAAGAGGTACTTTTCTCCCTTTCTCACAATACAAGAACTCGTGGGCACTCCATGAAATTGCTGAGCGGTCGGGTTAGAACGGATAAAAGGAAGTCCTTCTTCACCCAAAGAGTGATTAACACTTGGAATTCACTGCCACAGGAAGTGGTGGCGGCTACAAGCATGGACGGCTTCAAAAGTGAATTAGATAAACACAAGTGGAGACCCGCAAGAAACTTGTGGAATGGTTATCCTGTTCCTCACACCTTTGCTTCCTCCTGTCTCCCTCTACCTGTCTAACACTCTT
>NW_015161952.1:178780-360301 GCF_001447785.1 Gekko japonicus | reverse complement strand
GGGAGGCCGGGCCTGCCTCAAGGGCGCCCTGCAGAAGCGCCGGGGAATGCATATTCCAGGGCGAGGGAAGGAATTGCGCGCTCTGCAAGGGGGAAGGGGTGTGTGCAATCCTAGTTTAGCATACTTTGACCGGGGGAGCGCCCGCCCGCCGGCTCCGAGGCCGATCTTCCCCCCGCCCGCCCGCCCACCCTGCCTGTTTGCCTGCCTGCCCTCGCCTCGCTGCCTCCCCCCCCACTCGCTTCTCTCCGGGACCTCCTCCTCCTGCCGCGCCGCCAACGCCTCCTGCGCTGAGCGCCCGGCCCAGCCTGACGCCGCCGACGCGCCGATCACCTATTCTCTGCCACGGGGCCGGGAAACAGGCGAGGGGCGGTTGCGGGGGTGTCTTTTGGAGAGGGTGTTCCCCCCCCGTCCAGCTCCGAACCAGGCCCGGGAGGCTGCAGCCACCCGGGCCTCGCTGTTCTCCCGTCCGCCTGGCTGGCCGGCTGGCTCTGAGGCCGGGGCGGCTGCAGAGCGTTTCCTGCGCATGCGCAGGAAAAGCTCTGTTGGTTTTGGGGGATTTAAATAGCCCCCCGATATTTTTGGCGGGGGTTCAGATTTTTGTGCACACGTGGGGACTGCCCCACGTGTGCTTAAACCTCCCCCTGCCCCCCAAGTGCCCCCTCTGTGCTGATTTAGATATCCGCACAGAGGGGGCTACTTCGGTATTAGTATAAGGATGATATGGAGCAGAGGTCCATCAGTGGCTATTAGCCACAAGGTATAGATAGGGACTCTGGGGCAAGTGATGCTCTGTCTTCTTGGTGCTTGGGGGAGGGGTCAACAGTGGGAGGGCTTCTAATGTCCTGGCCCCACTGATGGACCTCCTGATGGCACCTGGTATTTCTGGCCACTGTGTGATACAGAGTGTTGGACTGGATGGGCCCTTGGCCTGATCCAACATTGGCAACTCTTATGTTCTTAAAGCTTGCAGGCAGAGAGCAAAACCCTGGAATGGACCATAAAATGCAGGAGGTGGGGGGGCACTCTTAAATCACTTCCAGCACATTATGCTGGGTTTTGCTCAAAAGTGTGGGCTTTAAGGTATTCCTTTCTGGGAGATCCCATGGCTCAGCGATAGAGCATCTGTTTGCAGGCAGAAGGTCCCAGGTTCAGTCCTAGCCATCGCTGGTTCAAAGGATCAGGTAGCGAAGGCCACGGAATATCTTTGCCAGAAGAAGAGAAGAGATTGGATTTATACATTGCCCTTCACTACCTGAAGGAGTCTCAGAGTGTCTTACAATCTCCTTTCCCTTCCTCTCCCCACAACAGACACCCTGTGAGGTAGGTGGGGCTGAGAGAGCTCTCTTGAGGACTGCTCTTGAGAGAACAGCTCTGATACAACTTGTGACTGGCCCAAGGTCACACCAGCAGCTGCATGTGGAGGAGTGGGGAATCAAACCCGGTTCTCCCAGATTAGAGCCTGCGCTCCTAACCAGTGCACCAAACTGGCTCTGAACTTGACAGGTTTGAACTTGACAGTCCAATGTTCTCAGTAGAAGGCAGCAGCAGGTGAAAGGGCTCTCTTGAATTTTGAGGACAGATTGTAAAAGGCTTGGGGAAAAGACTTGCCAAAGTGCAGTTCCCTTTCTCCGCCTTACACCATCCCTGCTACTGTCAGATTTTAGGATGAGGTGATATAATCAGATTGCATGAAGTACGGGCACATTCAAAATAGTCATTAATTACAGCGTTGGGCAAAACGGTCTGTGAAGCTTTGCACATCACCACGTTTCACCAGATAATTAATGCTCAAGGCAGAGCATAAAAGAGGAGCAAATATCTCGATCCGCTAAGGTTAAGAATTCCTCAGTGACTGTGAAAGCAGGGATGGTGCTAATGATGTGACATAGTTTTGGAACTTGTGTGTGTTTGTGTAGGTTTGGAATTGATTCCCTCAGTTCAGAAATAATGAGCTTTCATGATCTGAGGGAAACATCACTGAATTTTGGCTTAGCTTGTAAATAAACTCATATTGTTCCAAGATGCCTCCTGTTCTTTTCTTTCCTTCAGATTTATTTTTCTGTTGCAGCAACTGGGGGCAGGTAGAGATGAGCTAAGGGGAGGACTGTTTGTGAGGCACAGAGCTGCCAACTCTGGGTTAGGAAATTCCTGGACATTTGGGGTGAACTCCAGGGAAGGCAGGGTATAGGGTAGGGTTGCCAGATCCCCCGGGGATGGCAGGGCCCCCTGCCACTAGGCCTTACCCTCAGCCTCTGATCAACTGACTGGCGGGAGGAGGACTTACCAGAAGGAAGGAGAAGGCCTAGGCCTTGTAGCCCGTGTTGTACCAAGTGATGTCATGATGCCAGCAATGTCCGGGTGGCATTCTGGTATTTGGGCAAAAACTCTATGGTAGAAGCCTGTTTTACCACAGAGTTTTTGCCCAAATACCAGAGGATCACCCGGAGGTCGCTGGCATGATGACGTCACTTCCACTGCAATGCTGGCAGTGAGGCCTAGGCCCTTCTCTTTTCTCCTTGTAAGTCCCCCCCCCATCCCCCACCGGTTGCCCGGAGGGACCTGGCCACCCTAGTTTGGGGAGGGATCTCAGCAGGGTATAGTGCCACAGACTCCACTGGCCAAAGCGGCCATTTTCTTAAGGGGAACTGATCTCTGTAGTCTAGAGATCAGCTTTAATTTCAGGAGATCTCCGGGCCCGCCCGGAGATCTCATTGAGGCAGGATATTCTGAGGACAGATCCTAAGAATAATATGGGCCCTTTGTAATGAAGGCCAAGCCTGTTGCTGGAGGGTAAGTTTTGGATAAAGGAAAGTGATATGAGGGGCATGGCTCATGTGTGAGGAGCGGAGGGAAGCTGGTTACCAAAAGTGTTGGGCAGGAAGGCATTTGCGATGGGACAGGTCTTTCCAAGAATGTGGAGAACTTTCAGAAAACATCCTTGCTTTCCTTGAGAATCCTCTGTAAAAAAAACCTTAGAAAGAATGAGCACATTTTAAATCAGCTTGGGGATTAAGAGGGTTCGTGACTGGTTCTCTGTGGTCACTTGAGTTCTTCCTGTAAATTAGGGCCAAGCGACAAGATATGTTTTTTAACAAGTTTGATCCAGGGAACCCAACCTGTTTTCACCTCAGTTACACAGCAGTTATTGGAAATGTTGATTTGAAAGCCTGCAGGATTTGAAAGCCTGCAGTTTGACTCAGGATAGCAATGTGTGGGGGAAGAAGGGGCTTCTGCTTCACACTGTTTTCTGAGCTGAAATGGCCTCAGTGGGGGAGTTACTGGAATAACTTTGGAGTGTGGGGAGGTGTTCCAAACTTGTCCAGCTCCAGTGTTCTTCAAATAACTCCCCGCTGGGGCCATTTCGGCTCAGGGAAAAGGTGTGTGTGAGGGAGAGATAGGAGCGACCTCCTCCCCCACCCTTATGGTTGCCAGCCTCCAGGTAGTGCCTGGAAGTTTCCCACTATTACAATTGATCTCAGGCAACCAAGATCTGTTCCCCTGGGTTGCCAGGTCTCCCTTGGCCACTTGCAGGTGATGGGGGCATTGGGTTGCTAGATCCAGGTTGGGAAACTCCTAGAGATCTGTGGATGGAGCCTGAGGAGGACCAGAACCTCAGTGGTGTGCAATGCCATACAGTCCACCCGCCAAAGCAACCCTAATAGGAGCTGGGAACCCTAATCCTGTGCAAAATGCTGAGCAAAAGAACACATTTTAAATTGTGCTTGTGTCAGTTTGCATGCTTGGCCTTGTGGGGGGGGGGGGGAAGAAAGCAAATAACAGAAGCATCTCGTTGGAAGATTTGGAGCCCAATGGTCGGGCATAGTCTTCTGAAGCTCTGAAACATCTCTGGATCATGCCACCTTCTGCACCAGTAGGAAAGCAGGTGGAAATCGCTAAGGTTTTTTTTTACAACGGATTTTTTTCTTTGCAAGAAGGTTAGTTGCATTTAAATTTTTAGTCTCATTTGCAAAACCACAGTACCTGGTGGCCAGGCCACAATCCAGCATGTAAGACTGTGTTGAATTGGGGGCTTTGTGTATCTCTTACACTGAATGTCCAACATGTGGTAAATTTCAGTGTTGACAATTCAAAATGCATCTGCTGACTGTCTGAACATTCAGAGACAGGTCAGGGCAGATGGACTGTAAAAGCCCACTAGCAAAAAAGCATTGCTTTTGCACTATGGTGCATTATTTATTACAAGCTCCTTTGAGTCTTTGCAAGGAAACTGGCTTTGAAACACTATAAAGACATTATATAAATTCTAAGCTTTCCTCTGGCTCTTCATGAATCTCCATGAATGTTCATTGTACCGTTTGGCATGACCTCCCAAGGGGAGGAACCATGGCTTAGTGGCAGCGCATCTGCTCTGCATGCAGAAGGTCCAGGGTTCAGTCCTTGGCGTCTCCAGTTAAAAGTATAACGTACAGGACATGATGTGAAAGATCTCTGCCTGAGACGCTGGAGAGTTGCTGCCTGACAGAGTTAGGGTTGCCAAATGTATTTTACCTGGCGGCGGGGGGTGCCGCATGCACGTCAGCCGGATGTGATGTGTGACGCTGGGCACGCTGGGGGCGGGGCCACAGCCATTTGAGGGGAAAACTCTATGTGGACGCCGGGGTAGGGTTTCCCCCGTGGCCCGATTCCGTGGCGTCGGAAATCGGGCCTCCAAAGTGGGGGGAAATCCGCCCCCCGGGGGGATTTGGCAGCCCTAGACAGAGTAGACAATACTGACTTTGACAGACAAAGGTTCTGGTTCAGAATTCAGCAGAAGGAAGGTGCATGTTCCTTAGTATACTTTGCCACTTTTCTCCCTGAAGGAAACCAACATGGCTTTACAACATTAATAAAGACAATAAGAAATAAAACGCAGTTTAAATAAAACAAATAGAAAACAGCCAACTATAATTTGTGAGCCAGTTTGGTGTAGTGGTTAAGTGCGCGGACTCTAATCTGGGAGAACCGGGTTTGATTTCGCCACTCCTTCACGTGCAGCTGCTGTGTGACTTTGGGTCAGTCACAAGTTGTCTCAGACCTGTTCTCTCAATGGCAGTCCTCAATAGAGCTCTTTCAGCCCCACCTACCTCACAGTAGGTGAGGTGTTGTAGGGAGTGGAAGGGAAAGGAGATTGTAAGCCACTCTGAGACTCCTTCGGGTAGTGAAGGGCAGGGTATAAATCCTCTCCTCCACTTTATTTTTTTTCCCCCCGTGGTAGCTTAGAGCGGGTGACTGGCTCAAGGACACACAGCGAGCTTCCATTATAGACTGGGAGTCTTCACACCTTTACTAAAACCCCACAGTTCTGTTCCACCAGCATAACAGAACTTCTGTTGGCAGCGAGGGGGCATGAGTTTTGCCAAGTCCCCCTTTCCATTGCAGAACTCCACTTTGGCACCCCCACATAGTTCCTGAGGGTTCCTTGATCCCCAGGACCAAATGTGGAGTGGTCTCATTGGGCTGCAGCAGAATAGGGGAGGTGGGGAAGTCCAGCTGTGCAAGCTTTGCTCTGCCTAAGGTGATGTACATCCAGCCCTAGGACAATAACATAATGGCCACGTTGCAGATCAAGACAAGACTGAAAGATACAGTTTGCCTAAGGTCACTTAGCAAGCTCACAATGGGGACTTGGTCTTACTTGTCCGTTCATAACTATGTCTTCTCTTCCCTTATAATAACCAGGGCTATTTTTGGGCAGGAACGCACAGGAACGGAGTTCCAGCTGGCTTCCAAGTTGGCCACGCCCAGCAGGAACTCATTAGCATAATAGGCCACACCCAACAGCAGAAACTCATTAGGATTGGCTACATTAGGGGTGTATGGCCTAACATGCAAAGGAGTTCCTGCTACAAGAAAAGCCCTGGTTTGACAACAAACAAGGTAAACAGAATAAGAAGCAAAAGGTGGGTGTGGCTGGATGACCACACTTCTGGTAACATGGGGGTGTGGCCTAATATGCCAATGAGCTGTGCTGTCAGGGCTGTGGCCTAATAGGCAAATGAGTTTCTGCTGTTGGGTGTGGCCTATTATGCTAATGAGTTCCTGCTGGGCTTTTTCTACCAAAAAAGCCCTGATAATAACTAAGGCACCTGTTTCATGGTACTCTTTAAAGCACTGAGCTTTTACAGGACAATCCTAAGCAGAGTTACATTCTTCTAATCCCATTGAAGTCAGTGGCCTTCGAAGGGTGTAACTCTGCTTAGGACTGCCCTGTTAGCATCTGAGGCAGAAGCAGCAGCGACGTCCTCCCTTCTCTTTAAGCTCGTCATGCCGTGCAATCTATTTTTGCTCTTGGATTCAACCTTTGTTGTGCATCGTGATTCACAATGGGGCAGCAATCAATGATGCTTCCCCTCTAGATACAGATTGTTCAATATCCAAAGTCAGGGAGAGCCTCTAACTGGGTGCACAAACAAATGGCTAAGGATAGCTTGGCTATCCTGTTAAATTCAGATCACGAGTTCTCTAAGAGCCAGTGTGGGAGTGTGGTTAGAAGGTTGTACTAGGATCTGGGATGTCCGGGTTCAAATCCCTGTTCTGCCATGGAAGCTTGCCAGGTGATCTCGGGACAGCCATACATCGGGGAGAAAGGAGGGGTATAACGGAAGTAAGTGAATAAAGTTCCCATTCAGAAGTCTCACATCTTGATTTCATTGTCCGTTTCTGTCTAAGGCGAGGAAGATCACCAAATGGACAGGGAGTTTTTTTTGGTCTTAGCAAAACTTCAAAAGCAACAATATTTTATCAGGACTAAAACTTCTGGAAGTGGTGAGCAGACTTCCAGGTTCACCAAAACTCTTGTTCAGGTGGATGCTGATTTTAAAAACTTAAAAGATGTTGGGGGGGGGGGGAGATTTCCAATAGTCATAATGTGGGGTGGAGAAGGCGTTATGGAGACTTCCTTAGGCTTGGCCATACTAAGTGTATGAACAAACAAACAAACAAACAAACAATCTTAGGCCACACCAGAAACTACTGGGACAAAGAGGCGATGTCAGCTCTCCCTTTGAAAATATAAAAACCAGGAGTTATTTGCTGGGATTCTCAGCAGGGCCTGATTTAGCAGGTGGAAGGCAATCCCTGAAATACACAAGTCCCGGCATATGAGTGGTCTCTCTGACTGTGCAACGTGGAACCAGAGACCACTGCGGTCAGCGTCGCAACATCGCCTGACCCTCCCTGGTCCGAAAGAAGCCAGGCTGAATGTCACCAGAACCAGGGCCTTCTCAGTGGTGGCCCCAACCTGGTGCAATGAGCTCCCGAAGAACATCAGGGCCCTGCGGGACCTTTTACAGTTCCGCAGGGCCTGTAAAACAGAGCTCTTCCACCAGGCTTTCGGCTAGGGGCTGCCACTGATGAGTGTGCCCTGGAATATCGTCTGGTCTGAAATTTCAGAACACCCTTGGGCCTGAGATTCTGCTGGACGCTACCCCTATCGTTGGATGGGATTTGGATTACCGCCATTTCCTGTTGGGTTAATTGCAACTGGTGTTGTTTTAACTGGTATGGAATTTATTAATTTTTTTAACCTGGTCGTTTATGCCATTTTAATGTTGTTAGCCGCCTTGAGCCAGATATCTGGAAAGGCGGGATATAAATATAAACAGTAAATAAATAAATAACATCTGATGATGTTAAGCAGGAACCCATTCCAGTCCATTGGCCTGTCCAGCTGAATGGAATGGAGGGATCTGATCAAGCCTGACCGCAAGGCTGCACGTGGAGGCTTGCCAGGGGTGATTTGATCCCGGCTGTGTGAGATCCTGGAGGGTGACATTGTGTTAGGTGCTTGCGAAAGCGGATGAGGGCATTGGGTGCACGGCCTCTGTTGATTTTGCTCGGGACCTTTATTGGCATCTGATTCCCGTCACATTCCATCTCCCTGAAATTAATCACAAGTCTCCAATGTGCTTTCCTTCCATGGAAGGGCAGTGTAATATTTACACCGCTCTCCCCGAGCGGGTCGAAAGGGGAACAAAGCAATCCTCTTTCATGATAAACCATTTACATATATATTACAAATATAGTCTTCGAAACGAATACAACACAGCTGTACGTTTTTGAGCCGTTTGAGATTTTCCAAGGTCACTCTGGACGGCAATTGACAGCTCCAGCGCTGACTCAAAGGGGGGAATCCGTTCATGAGCTGAGCGAGGCAGTTATCTGCTGATGCACGATGGATGTCTGTTTGCACTCATCGCTCACACGCATTTAATGCCCTCTCTTTGGGACTGGGTTAGCTCTGTAGTCTAGACGCTGCCATTTGTTTGTGTCCATCATCACTGTTCTAACTTGCTGGCTGCAGTCCCATTCCCCCCCCCCCGCCCCCATGGGGGGGGGCCCCTGGGGGGGGGGGGGGAACCAGCAGTCAGCATCTTTAAAAGGCAAAGTTAGATGCCAGTCGGCTTCCCTTGGGCTATAAGCAGCGGAAGCCGACTGCATATCTGAGTGCGTTGTTTTCCTAGTGGAAATGTAGACAGATTGCTAAGGCAGCAACTTTTCCGATGCTTCCCAGTTTATTGCCATCTTCTTTCATTCCGGCTGCATTCAAAGAGGTAATAATCACCTACATACCCAGAGGCAGTGTGTATTCAGCATTAAAGTACATGGGGGTAGGAGGGAATAAAATTCTGCAACAACAAAGCCTGGTTCTGCAACCTGCATAATGTATGTGATTTGCATTTCTCACATTCACATCAGTTATCGGATGGGGCAAGTTGTCTTCCACCAATGGAACACATCTCTTCTGCTGGAGCAATGCTCCTTGTGTCAGCATAAGGCTCCTTATGCTGATGGAAGGCTCTGCTATTAGCAGAGCAGAGTGCATGATGTAACCCTCCGTTTCAGTGTTCCCTCTAAGCTATGTGCATGAGTGGCCGCTCTTTAACACAGGAGGAGGAAGAGGAGACTGGATTTATACCCTGCCCGTCAGTATCCGAAGGAATCTCAGAGTGATTTACAATCTCCTTCCTCTTCCCCACCCCACAACACCTACCCTGTGAGGTAGGTGGGGCTGAGAGAGCTCTTTCGAGAACTGCTCTTGAGAGAACAGCGCTGAGAAAACTGTGACTGACCCAAGGTCACACCAGAAGCTGCATGTGGAGGAGTGGGGAATCAAACCCAGTTCTCCCAGATTAGAGTCCATGCTCGTAACCTCCACTTTGCTGTAGCCCCACTCAGTTTGGAAGCCCCGCTCAGCAGCTGTCTGGAGCCGCGCAGGGTCTTGCACTGCCCATTGCCCATTTTGAGATGACAGCAGTTGTATTCTGCTCAGGATGTGAACTGCTCCGCCCAGTAGGGGGGGGAAATCAGAGGGGACATAAGAACATAAGAGATGCCAATGTTGGATCAGGCCAAAGGCCCATCCAGTCCAACACTCTGTATCACACAGTGGCCAAAAATACCAGGTGCCATCAGGAGGTCCACCAGTGGGGCCAGGACATTAGAAGCCCTCCCACTGTTGACCCCCCCAAGCACCAAGATGACAGAGCATCACGTGCCCCAGAGTCCCTATCTATACCTTGTGGCTAACAGCCACTGATGGACCTCTGCTCCATATGCTTATCTAATTCCTTTTGAAGCCGTCCATGCTTGTAGCCGCCACCACTTCCTGTGGCAGTGAATTTCGTGTGTTAATCACTCTTTGGGTGAAGAAGTACTTCCTTTTATCCGTTCTAACCCGACTGCTCAGCAATTTAATGGAGTGCCCACGAGTTCTTGTATTGTGAGAAAGGGAGAAAAGTACCTCTTTCTCTACCTGCTCTTTCCCATGCATAATCTTATAAACCTCAATCATGTCACCCCTCAGTTGTCGTTTCTCCAAGCTAAAGAGACCTAAGTGCCTTAACCTTTCCTCATAGGGAAAGTGTTCCAACCCCTTTATCATTCGAGTTGCCCTTTTCTGCACTTTTTCCAAAGTGCATTGCTCTTTTGTTCTAGCCACTGCCAACCTGCACCGGTATCCCTCTAGAAATTGTCACTGTGGTGTGTAATCAGCACTTCTGCCCAGGCAGCAGCAGGGAACTGGTTACTGCTATCTATCTCTAGGGAATGAATTTGGAATCCAGGTTAGATTTTTAGACATGCAGAACATTAGTCAGGGGGCTTCAGATATTCACCCATCTTCCTGCCCTTGGGATGACAGAGGAGACACAGCTAGTTACTCTCTTATCCCAGACTCTTTTGTCTTGTCTAAGTATCTCAAGTCTATTTGAGCATCAGAACTCCCCGATGCCGCAATGCATAACCGGGCCGAGAGGATAGGGATAGCCCATAGCCCATGTTCAAATGAATGCAGAATGGCTGAGAAGACTGAAAGGGCGAGGAAGAAGTATGAGAGCTTGAAACCACACTGAGAATCCTTCAGATCTAAATACCTTAGGAAAGGGCCTTTTTTGGTAGCTGTTTTTGTATTTCGTAATGGTATTTTTTTAAAAAAAACAAAAAACAAACACCCTAGTTTTAATTTTGATTGCGTTTGGACTCAGCTATCTCACCTTCATTTGCTTTGGAAACATATTGTTTGTTTTTATGTTTACCTTCAAAGGGTGTTTTTTTGCCCTTACCTGGACAGCCCAGGCAAGCCCAATCTCATCAGATCTCAGAAGTTAAGCAGGGCCAACCCTGGCAAGTACTTGGAAGGGGGACCTCCAAGGAATACCAGGGCCCAGGAGGTAGAGGCAGGCTATCAACTCTGAAACCCCACTAGGGGATGCTAGAAGTCAGTCACCATGCCTTCCAGGCATGCAAGCATACACACACACACACACACACACACACACACAAAAGTACACCCCCCAAGTGTGTTTCTTTGATGTTGCACATTTCCATAGATACCCCTGAGGAAGGCTGTTGAAACATATCAGGGGTCTGTGTCAGTGTTCCCTCTAAGCTGAGTTAGTGTGAGCTAGCTCACAGTTTTTTAGCCTCTGGCTCACACATTTTTGTCTCAGCTCAGGAAGGAGGGCTCCAGAGCAAACTAATTTATGCAGTAGCCAAATCGCTTGCTCACAACTTTAATGCCAGTAGCTCACAAGGTAGAATTTTGGCTCATAAGACTCCACAGCTTAGAGGGAACATCTGTGTTACATGTTTGCAACTCTAAATTTTTATCACACCTTTTTGGGCTTTGCCATCATCTTCTTCGGTGTTTTTCTGGTGTGTCTCCCTTTCATTTTGCTGACCTGTGGGACTGCCTGACCTGAAGTACCATCGGAACAGGGCCCGTGTAGCTAAAGACATAATTTCGGCTACAGTGACTAACTGTTGGAATAGCATTAAAAGTCTAGTCTGTAAAAACTTCTTCTTGCTTCTTGGGGCACAGTGACATCTGGTGGTCTACTTCTCCTAAGGTTACAACCAGCAATGGCATTCACTTTGAGTTTATCAGCCTGTTTTAAGGCAGTAAGCCCCCCCCCCCCCGCACTACTGTAGATTGCGCACTCTGTGGCCTCTAAGGAGGGGAAGGGGAGAGAAAAATGAATCTAGCTTTGCTCTGGCAGGAAATACTAAAAGTGCTGGAGTGACGCAGCATCTCCTAGCCCCAACACTACGACGACTTACATGGTGCGCCAAGGAGGAATTCGTTGGCTAGCAAAGGGGATGAGCAAAATTTCGCCATCTTATTTCTTTTTGAATTTGCTTATCTTTTTGTCATTTCGGTCTTCTGTCTTTTGACACTGGTTTTCTAGACGTGCTTGTATTATTGCATTATGGATGTGTGCTGTCCGATTTTTATATAACCATTTCTACATTATTTATGTGCACTATATACAGGAAATATATAGTCCTGATTTACTAATGCTTAGATGTGGTTGAAAAATGTATGCAGTGGCATGCAAGAAAGTAAAAACTGACACAATCGTAATCTCAGGCATGGTTCATGGAAGAGATTAATGAAGTCAAAACAGGGTTAAAGCAGCCGGGGCGAGAGACTTGAAAATTATCCCTCGGTAACAATGGAATTGTTCTGATTCCATAAAAGCTCTCCAAAAGCTCAATATATATATCTGTTGCATTTTGGACTCACCTTCTTTCCCACAAACACACGAGGTTCTCCCTCCTCCATTTTATCCTCACAGTAGTCCTATGAGGCAGATTAGGCTGAGAGATGAAGCAGCAAGCTTGATGGATGAGCAGAGATTTGAACCCAGGTCTCCTGTGGTCTAGGCCAACACTTGAACCATCACATCAGAGCGGCTCTATAAATACAGTAGCTTTATTTATGTGATTCAATTTCCTTTCTCTTTGGGATTCCTCTCTTAGGTAAAGGTAAAGGTTCCCTTGCTCGAAAGCCAGTCGAATCCGACTCTAGGGTTGCGGTGCTCATCTCCGTTTCAAAGCCGAAGAGCCAGCGCTGTCCGAAGACGTTTGCGTGGTCATGTGGCCGGCATGACTAAACACCGAGGCGCACGGAATGCTGTTACCTTCCCACCGACGCAGTACCTATTTATCTACTTGCAATTCCTTGCTTTCGAACTGCTAGGTTGGCAGGAGCTGGAACTAGAGATGGGAGCTCACCCCATCATGCAGCACCCGGGTCTTGAACTGCTGAACGACTGTCCTTCCATAGCCTGCAGTTCAGCGTCTTAACCACTTGAGCCACCGCAGCTCCATATAACAGTTGGTTATATATGGAGCACCCCAGGTAGTTCTGCTGTGCTTCAGTACCAAACTAGACCTGATGATGGGAGATCGGTGAACCAATCCGCTGCTTTTAAAACTATAATTAGCAGCCATGGGAGGTTCCAGTTCAGTTTGAGGGCAGGGGGCACTGTTGGAGAGCCAGTTTGGTATAGTGGTTAAGAGTGGCGGACTCTAATCTGGAGAACCAGGTTTGAGTCCCCACTCCTCCTCCACATAGAGCCAGCTGGGTGACCTTGGGTCAATCACAGCTCTCTCGGTGCCCTTTAAATCTCTCAAAAGAGAAGGGAGAGGGGTGGCTGTGGGTGGTTGGGCTTAGGGGCAGGGCTTCCCCAGCTGGCCAGCAGTGGGATGAAGCCCTGAAAATCAGGGAAACCCACACTCAGACTGGGGCTCTGGCAATCCTGGGTTTTCTGCTGGGCCTGGCAACCCTATTATACAAGGAGGACAAAAACTGCAGCCCTGTTCATTCACTGAATGTTCATCCCTGCTCCTGACTTCTGTGTATTCCGCTGTATTCAGCTGGAGGTCTGGATGATTTAGCCTGTGCCTGTACAAATTATATACCCCCAGCAGGGCCCTTCCATATGACTGCAAAATTTACAGAACACATTGTTGTATATGTGCAAGCACTATTCAGATTTTGATCTGAGCACATAGAAGTTGTACATTCTGGGATGGAGGGATGGATGATAATTTGCAGATGTGATTCTGGTTCCCCCCCCCATCCAACATCTTCGCACTGTCACTCATGTTTTGATAACCTGACTGATATGCAGTATGTTGGGCTGCCCTGGAAGCCGCAGTGGGTGAAGAACAGAACTGCCTACCTCCTCGCATGGGTGTTCCATTACAACCATTGCTGGCAATGCCCATAGGAGAGTTTCGGGAATGTGCCTGGGCTACCGGCCTTGTGGCCAGGTTCCAATTGCATAGAAGCCAACGGTGTGATAAACGAGTGGGTTTATGAAATTATGCACGGGGCAGAGAAAGTAGACAAGGAGGTTTTCTTTTCTCCTTCTCCCATAATCCTAGAACTCAGGTGATGAAACTGTTGGGCAATTGGTTCAGGACAGACAAAAGGACACACTTCTTTGCTACACGAGTAATTATATTGCAGAATTCATTGTCAAAGGCTGTAGTGATGGCCAGGAGGACAGACGGCTTCAAAAGGAGCTCAGGCAGATTCGTAGAGAAGTCCATCAATGGCTCCTTCCTTGATAAAGAAAGGGAACACATTTGAAGGGCTCTTTTTGTAGCAGGGACTCCTTTGCATATTAGGTGACACACCCCTAATGTATCCAATCCCCCAAGAGCTTACAGAGCTCTTCTTACAGGGGCTACTGTAAGCTCTTGGAGGATTGGCTACATTAGGGGTGTGTCGCCTAATATGCAAAGGAGTTCCTGCTACAAACTCACTGAATCTCTGAATATCAGTGCTAGGATGCAGCATCAGGGGAAAGCCTTGGCCAGTATGCTCTATCCGTTGGCTCTCCAGGGCAAGTGGTTGGCCATTGTGTGAACCAGGATGCTGCACTAGATGGACCACTGGTTTGATCCGGCAGAGCTCTTCTGCGTCATGTGAGACTGCACCATCACGTAGGGCCTGTCTACACAGCCACTGCGATCTGAACACCCGTGGCAGTTTTCAAAAAGTGCCAGGTAGCCATGGAAACTGTAGTGGCCCCATATCCAGATCCCACATTTCACCTCATGACTTGTGGCCCAGTCATGAGGGCAGCCTTGTCCTGGGCCCGTGACATGGGACTCCCACTATCTGTGACTTGACGCTTAATCTCGATTGCACCTTGAACACATGAAGCTGCCATACTGAACCATACCATTGGTCTACCAAAGTCAGCGTTGCCGACTCAGAATGACAGTGGTTCTCCAGGGTTTCAGGCTGAGCTCTGTCCTGTCGCGTTCTACATGATCCTTTTAGTGGCGATTCCAGGGACTGAACTGGGGACCTTTGGCATGCAAAGCGGATGCTCTGTCACTGAGGCCAGAGCCCACCCATACCTCCTATCTATGCTATTGGAGAAAGATTTATAGGAGGGACGTGCTAGGGATGCCAGCCTCCAGGTGGGACCTGGGGATCCCTTGGGATTATAGCTCATCTCCAGAGATCTGTTCCCCTGGAGAAAATGGATGCTTTGGAGGGTGGACTCTATGGCATTGCACCCCACTAAGGTCCCTGTCCTCCCCAGGCTCCATCCCCAAATCTCCAGGAGTTTCCCAGCCTGGATCTGGCAACCCTCTCCCTCCCATCCCCTGCCAGTGGCCAGGGGAGACGTGGCAACCGAAGCCGTGGCTCCATTGTTTCAGGTATTTGGATTCCTTCCTGCCCCGAAGGCTCAGTATGGATTATGACCTACATCTCGTCTGCCTCCAGTCGTGCTATTAAAGAGAATATGTATTTGATAATGCCTATTATGGATTGCTTATTTGATCCAGCCATCAATGTTCTAACAAAGGCGTAACGTGCATCGATCCCTCTTTGGCGAAGGTTTGATGTGACTCAGCAAGTCTGTCTCCATGATAGATGCTGGCAGTGGGGGGAAAGCATCTGGAGAAATACGAGCCGAACGCATTTGAACTAAACGATCGCTTACTCATTTCTGTCATTTTATGACTCGTGGTCTTACAAGCCTTTATTTTATATATCAAGATAGACATTCATTTTGTAGAGTCAATGAGAATCATGCCCTGTTTGTCAACCCTGTTTTTATTGCATTTTGCAGCTTCTAATGTTTGTTTTCAAATCAGGATAGGATGGTGTTTTTTTCTTTTCCTGCCTCAGAGATTTCCCAATGATGGTTTGTACTGTGGGATTTACTGACTTTGAAGATCTGCCAAAATGCTGCCACCCAAGTAATTACCATCTGCTAAGCCATTTGATTGCAGATTCACATTACGGAGAAGACCATGAATGGAAAGTTCTGCATTGACCTACAGCTGGAAGGGTGCTCCTGTGTGAATATGGAGCTCTGGCACATGAGCCCCAGAGAGGAGCTCCATACATACATCCCTCCACCAACACAGTAAAGGTGTGTGTGTGTGTGGGACCTTTGAAGGCAAGTCTGCTATGCTCCACCAGAACGGCTTCACTCATCTGAGCAAAGCCTTCTGAAAGTGGTGGTGGTATAAAGTGCCATCAAATTGCAGCCAACTCATGGCGACCGTGTAGGGTTTTCAAGGTAAGAGACAATCAGAGGTGGGTTGCCATTGCCTGTCCTTGCATAGTGACCCTGGGCTTCCTTGGTGGTCTCCCATCTAAGTACTAACCAGGGCCGACCCTGCTTAGCTTCTGAGATCAGATGAGTTCAGGCTAGCCTGGGCCATCTAGGTCAGGGCTTCTGAATGTGCCACCCTACACATTGGTAAGACTGGCAGCTGCTGCTACCTGAACGTGTTCAGTTCTGGCTCCCACCTTGCGGAAGGGCCGGCCCGAGGAGGTCAGGAAGGCACCCACATTTCTGCCTTTTGCAGGATGCGGAAATCAGAAAATGTTCAGGAGGGGCATCCTATGAAGCAAAAAGACTCGTGGTCTAATGAGATGGTTCAGGGGGTGTTTTTGTAAAGGGAACAGGGTTGCCGTCTATTGCACTGTTTATTGTATGTATTCCCTTATTCTTACTGCATTGTCTTCTACTTTTGCAATTCATTCCCTGCACTGTTGATGGCATGGCATGGCTTAATTTGTTTTGTTTGCAATCCTATTCCTGTTGCATTGCTTCTATGGTGGCTCATGCTTCCTGACTGCATTGCTTCTGTATTTTGCAGTCAGCCTTCAGTCGCAAGGGGAAAGGTGGGCTATGGGTAGCTTAAATAAATCAATAGGCAGGAGCTCTTGTCCCCTCAAGGAATTGATTGGAGCAGAACGAGGCTGTGGGAAGTAGAGTTTATTTGTTTGTTTCCAAAGACGTGTATCTCACCCTCACCAGAATCTGCCCAAGGCATCTCAATTGGCGCAATATTTTTCCTTGGGAGATTCAAAGGCAGCAACAACCAAATGGTACCATGCCTGACTGATATAGCCTGCAGTGGGGGTTAGTGATTTCTGAATCAAAACTTTCATGGGCAGCAGTTTCTATCGAAATACATGTGCTGAAATCCCATGTGCACAGAGAGCCCCTCTGGTTGGTTATAGACGCTCACACTTGTATCTGGCGCTCTGCCAAGGTTTTGTTGATGATCGGTGATCTGCTGCTTTACCATAGTTACTGTGTAATGGGAACTTAAGAGATAACAACAACAACAACAATAATAGATCTCAGTGCTGCAAGATATTTTAGCGGACAGAGCCACCTCGCTTACTTGATGTGTGTTTGGCAAACTCTTTCTCATTTTAAAAAAAGGTGTGATAAACTACTGAATCTGCATTAACCGTGTCCATCTTAAACCAAAACATTCTAAAGTAGGGTTGATTGGTTGCAAGTCTAAATCCAAAATGTTATTATTGGGAAAACGAAATTTTGCAAGATCCTGCACAAATTCTGCAAGTGAAATACAGCATCCGTTTATCCCAGGACAAGTGTGGGGCGAAACTGGGGTGACCTCAGTGTAATGTGGAAACAAAAAAATACCCTGAGATAATTACAGGGGTGAACTTGAGTGTAGTGTAGATTGTAAGTTCGGGGACAGGGTTGAACCAGGATTTAAGGTCTAGTGCGGAAAGGACCAATCAGACTAGACTCTGGGAGATGCAGTTTGGAGTCCCCACTCTGCCCCGGAAGCTTGCCAGGTGACCTTGGGCCAGTCATTGTTATTTATACTAACTACCACGGTGGAGTTGTTGTTAGTATAAAATGGAGGAGGTGGCATTGCCAAGCCAACCTCCAAGGGGGGCCTAGAAATCTGCTGGAATTAGACCTGATGTGCAGACTACAGAGATCAGTTCCCCTGGAGAAAATTGCTGCTTTGGCGAGTGGACTCTGTATCTTCACACCTGGCTGAAGTCCCTCCCCTCCTGACTCCACCCTCAAATCTCTAGGAATTTCCCAACCTGGAGTTGGCAACCCTAGGAGGAGGGGAGAATCATGTTGTAAACTACTTTGGGGGGAAAGTTTGGTATAAATAGCTAAATAAGTAAATCTGGGGATTGCAGAGGAAGAATAATTATTTCCTTGATTTATTTACACTTTGATAATAAGGAATGCATTTCGTTTCAAAGACATTTTCTTAATGCAATCCAGATGCCGGATGTTAAACTCTTCTTGTGCCGAGATTTCATCTTTGAGGATTTTTAAAAAAACACGCCAGGCTAGGAAGTGCCGTGCATTGATAATACTTGATTATTCTGTGATGGAATTAATAAAATGCTTGGGATTCACAAAGCTGCATTAAACTCCCTCTGCACAATTCACTCTGGCTGTTTTTGTGACTATGATACTATTCTCTTTAGATTGCAGTGCATCCACTTGTGAAACTAGTTAATGCCTAAAACAAAGATGCTTTGGAGAGAGGGACAATTTAACATCAATTTGCAGAGGTGGGAGATGTAATGTACACCGTTAGCCTCTCTTGTGAATTCATTCAAATGGTTTGCCATTGCCTGTCTCTGCATAGCAACCCTGGTTTGGTGTAGTGGTTAAGGCGGCTTCGTATGTTCAGAGCCAGTTTGGTGTGTGAGAGCCAGTTTGGTGTAGTGGTTAAGTGTGCGGACTCTAATCTGGGAGAACCGGGTTTGATTCCCCACTCCTCCACTTGCACCTGCTGATGTGACCTTGGGTCAGTCACAAGCTCTGGCACAGCTGTCCTTGAAAAAGAGCAGTTTGTGTCAGAGCTCTCTCAGCCCCACCCCCCTCACAGGGTGTCTGTTGTGGGGAGGGGAAGGGAAAGGAGTTTGTAAGCCGCTCTGAGACTCCAAGTGAAGGCCGGGGTATAAATCCAATCTCCTCCTACTCTTCTTCTTCTTCTACATGGTCTCCCATCCAAGTACTAACCAGGGCTGACCCTGCTTAGGTTCTGAGATCTGACAAGATTGTGCTAAGCCAGATCATCCAGGTCAGGGTGGTTCAGTTTGTAGAGGATGCAAAAGTTCCTTCCTTCCTTCCCTCCCTCTCTTTGTCATCAAAGTAAGCTCCTCTGGGCAGACACTTACCCTTTTTAATTGCTTCCTTAAGCTGTTCTGTAAATTGATAGAAGCATGTAAATAATAAAATATCAACCACTTTGGAGCTCTTTGGGAGTCAAGAATTCAAGATTTACTTAACATTGCTGAAGTTCTCCTTTCCTTACTTCAGCCATTCAATAGGATACACACCCTGGGGTTAGGAGATAATAAATCCAGTTCAAAGGACAGCTTCTCTTCCTACTCTTTTAATACTTGTTTCTTTGCAGAGTGCGGCTGCTGGCCTCTACTAGAAACAAGGAACCTGTAACCAAAAGTTTGTCTATTTTTTTTTTTTTCAGGTTAATAAATCTAGAATAATAGGGTGTGTTCCTGTGTGTGGATGAGAAAGCTTTCCTGGGCCAATTGATTCTTCCACCCATGAGGAGGACCTTTGTCTACTCCAAGGTGTCTGAGAGCACATGCACTTGAGCATAACTGGAGCATTATTTTTAAGGAGTTTTCTATGGGTGCCTGTCTTGCTTCTTTTGTCAGACCCAGAGTGCATGAAATGAGGGCTCTGCATCATTTCCCTGCATATGAGTCAGGGGAACAGGAGCCAAAAGTCCAGACAGTGGCAGGGCTCGCTCTGTCCCGACGGCAGGCCATGGGGTGCTAAGTACACCAGTCCCAGGCGGGGCCAGTTAAAGGTGAGCTTTGCTGAAGGGAACTTGAAAGGAGGAAAAGAGCCCCTGAATAAATGACTGTTCCTTGATCTACCCCATGTTAGGATGAACCATGATGCAAAGCTAGTAGTGGACTATGAGATGCATGTTTTAGTGTGTTAACGTCATTGTAACATCCCCTGATGCAACTCTTCTACCTTCAGGCTACATGTCATGCTGCTGAAAAGTTTGTTCCCAAGCATGTGCTGACTTGGTTGGGATCAGGGCTATGTCATAGGGTTGCCAGTCCCCAGTTGGGAAGTTTCTGGAGATTTGAGGGTGGAGCCTGGGGAGGGCTGAATTTGGGGAGGGAGCTCCCCAGGGATGTGGTACAAGAGTTCACCCTCTGAAGCTCTTTTCTCCAGGAGAACTGATTTGGAGATCAGCTGTAATTCTCGGAGGTTGGGAATCCCACTGCAGAAAGGGGGGAGAAGGGGATGGCCCCAAGGGGGCGCTATTTGCACATGTAGTCCGTTAGTACATGGGCAGCTTCTCACTGTGGCAAACAACGAAACCTGAGATTGTTTTGGGTCAGGAAAATGGAGAGAGGGCTGAAGCCCTTTCTCTCGCACACACACACCCCAACCCAGTCCTGGATGCAACTGGGGATCTGCATACTTGAGAACTGACTTCCCGGGAACTTAACAAATGGCTGATGGTATGAGAGTCTGGTTGGGGGAACCCCAGCCAGATTCTCGAAAAATCCTCTCTTGTAAATCAGTGCTGAGTCTTCGAACATAGAATTCCAGTTCCTACTGGATGGCCCAGGCTAGCCCGATCTCATCAGATCTTGGAAGCTAAGCAGGGTTGGCCCTGGTCAGTATTCAGATGGGAGACCACGAAGATATACCAGGGTCATGACACCGCAGCAGGCGACGGCAAAACTCCTCTGAATGTCTCTCGCCATGAGAACCCGGCGGGGTCATCGTAAGTCAGCTGGGACTGGATAGCATTTTTTGTTTTGTCTCTAACTTCAGTAGAATAATGATTTGTCTCATTCCCCAAGGCTGCTTGCCTTTAAAAAATTAAATCAAATTAAGTTTCTCACCCTCCCTCTTGTTATTTTCTCCTCCTTTCTCACTTCACTGCAGCCTTTATCGAAAAATAGGAAATGGTAATTTCATGTTGGGGCGTGGGTATTAACGAGCCTTGTCCTCCCTCCTGTGAGCAGGGGTGGCCCTGTTATTCCCCCCCCCCCAAGACCTCAGCTGTCGTGAGAGCCATTCTGTTATTTACAGCAGGCTGTTCTCAGGAATAAAAAAATAATAATTCTTTTAAAAAGTGGAATGCCAAGGGTTCCCCCCGCCCTGTTCGCTCATTGCTTCCACATTTTCTAAGTACTAGGAAATTATATTTGAAAGTCAAGTGGTCCTAAGAATCATGCTTACTGCTCAGTGAAAAGCTATTACGGTGGAAAGACAGAAGCAAGCAGAGATTGGCAATTACTGGGAAGAAAAGAAAATAATTGGGCTATTTATATGACTTTGGCTTGGATCCTGAGCCTTGCTTTTGGTTTGCACCCTTGTTCACCCATGGCAGAAGGGGCCTTTCCTCTGGTGGCAGGTACATTTTGGCACATTAGATGGGCTCACATGAACACTAGAGGAATACAATCTGCCATGCAGAATTGCCTTGCATGAACACCAGAAGGATATGATCTATAGTGCAGGATTGCACCTTCAATGCAGCGTAAGAAGCAAGGCTTAGGGTTGAAGCCTTTCCACACTTTTCAGTGCATTCTGAAGCAGAGTTAGGTAAAGGTAAAGGTTCCCTTGCTCGAAAGCCAGTCAAATCCGACTCTAGGGTTGCGGTGCTCATCTCCGTTTCAAAGCCAAAGAGCCAGCGCTGTCCGAAGACATTTCCGTGGTCATGTGGCCGGCATGACTAAACACCAAGGCACACGGAACGCTGTTACCTTCCCACCGAAGTGGTACCTATTTATCTACTTGCAATTTCTTGCTTTTGAACTGCTAGGTTGGCAGGAGCTGGAACTAGAGACGGGAGCTCACCCCGTCTTGCGGCACCCGTGTCTTGAACTGCTGAACTACTGACCTTCCACAGCCTGCAGTTCAGCGTCTTAACCACTTGAGCCACCGCAGCTTCGAAGCAGAGTTAGACCCTTCTAAATTGTCTGAAGTCAAGAGACTTAGAAGAGTTCTAGTTCTGTTTGCTTCTGTTCTGTAACCACTCCACATAAGCATGAATATAGCTTCTTTGGAGTGAGGGTCAAGACAGATCTAGGAGGCTCTGTCTTATACTTTATCCTCATCTTCTTCCGTCCCCATTTTATCCTGACAAATTATGAGTAATCATACAACAGACAACAAAAAAAAATCTATAAACTACCAAGAAAGGAGATATGAAATCAGTGAACCACTGTGGAAATCAGTGGAATAAGTTAGCAACCAACTTAAATCCTACTGCCAGTGCTTGCACTGATGGCTTTAAAACGCGGCTCCATTGAGTCATGGAGGAGAGGCCAATCAGTGGCTACTATTTGTGATAACTAACCATCCAGAGGCAACAAACCACTGAAGACTAGACTTGAACTCCAAGCCTTCCTTGTTTGCCATGCAGGGCAACTGTTTGGCCACTCTATAAGACAAGATGCCCAACAACCTGGACCCCTGGTCTGATCTAGCAGGGATTCTCCTCATGTTCTTGTGGGACTTCCCTTGAACTAGGTCCATCTGATTTTTGATTGAAAACTGAGTACCATTGCAATTTCTATTCTATGGGGTGTTTAGGTTTTGTTTCTTGCATGAACAATCCCTGGCATTGCAGGAGAAGCGGAGCACGTCCATTCTCGTAATCTGTGTGCAGGAAGGAAAACATTAAAATCTGATAAATTATTCACTTATCCCCATTGATTATGAAGCTGTGCCATTTGCAACAGCAACCGATTCCAAGATGGCACTGCCTTTATACATTAGAGATGGGGCTCTCAGACATTTTGATCAGAGTTACAGCTGGAGGCACTCTCATACCTGGGAAGATCAAAGCCACTTGCTCTCAAAGAAGCTGATCCCCATGACCCTGCAGAAATGGTTGATCCAGGCATGAATCCTGCCTAGCAGAGGGGAAGTCCAGAGTAGTTTTACTTGCTCCATTTATAGCCTGCCTTTTCCGCCAAGACTCAAGGAGGCGGCTGTTGCAGGGAGACCTTCATGCTGTTTATGATTAAAGATTGATTTTCCCCATTGCAACTAGGGTCACCAGCCACCTGCTGGGGGTTTTGGGAGTGGGGCATAGTGATGCTGCAGCACTGTGACATCTCTTCCTCTTACATATCCGGAAGTGATGTCACAGCACTGCTCTAGGAATTTTCAAAACAAACAAAAAACCAACCAACCAACCATAGAGACCTGGGAAATTCCTAGAGTGTTGTTGTGATGCCGCTTCCAGGCATGTAAGCAGAAGTGATGTTGCGGCACTGTGTAATGCTGCTTTCCCCCACTCATTTTCCTCCCGCTGCTCCACCAGTTTTCTTCCTCCTGCCACACTGTGTGTCCAGGACGTAACTGGGAAACGACTCCATCAAGAGAGTTCTGCCCTTGAATTCACTGAATCATGACGTGCAGTTGTTGACAGGGAGAGGGCTTTTATTGAAAGGACCAATACAGCAATTCACAAGGACAACAACAGTTACTTGAATACTGAAAGCATTTCTTCCACAACCACGGCCTGCAATTTCTAGCTGGCATTAAACGGAACGTTTTCTTCTCCTTTTAAATGGTGTCTCAAAGGTAACATTGCAAAAAAAGAGAGAAAAAAAAATCACGGCAACCCTTAAATGCATCAATTGCGAATTCAGTGTGCTTATTTCCTTTGTGTTTGTATCTCTGTGTGCCCCTGTGGTAGTTTAAAGTTCTTCAAAGTCATGGGCGCTTGCATTCATAGCTTCTGGGTGCATCACTCTTCCTATGAAGAAGATGGTGCCTAAAGGGAAGGGGGGGGGGAAGAGATAGAGATTGAGTGAGGACAATATATATATATGTGTGTGTGTATGTGTGTGTATATATATAGGGGTCATTTCCTGCAGGAGTGCACAGGAGCGGGCACATGCAACAAGCCCCACCCTCTGCTCCCAGCAGCCCTCAGTCAGAGCAAGAAGCAGTCAGGTAAGCTGCAGAGCCCCCCCCCCCGGCCCCCCGATCCAAAACAGCCCAGTGGCACCTTTAAGACCAGGTTTTATTCAGGTCCAAGCTCTCCCTCCTCTGCGAGGGCAGATTTGCACGTATCCCCCCCCCAATAGCTAGCAATCCAAAAGAGTCCAGTGGAGCCTGAGCGGTGGGGGTTGCCTTCTGACACACTTCCGGTGATTTCAGGGGGTGTGGCATATGCAAATAAGTCATGCTAATGAGTTATGCCAATGAGCTCCTGCACCTCTTTTTCTACGAAATGACCCCGTATATATGTTTGTAAGCTGCTTTGGACAGAAAGGGTATACATATTTAATAGAAGAAACCATTCACAACCATGAAAGACAGAAGGAAGGAGGAAGCAGAAAGGATGCTCTTTTGTTTCCCTTGTGGCACAAAAATTAACAGTACTCCAATCCTTCAAGATTGGATAATTCATGGAGAAGACTTTTATCCCTGTAACAATTGGTTCCTTTATTCATACTCCACTTTTCTTCCTAGTGAGGAGCCAAAAGCACCCTTTGACATCATTCTCCCCTCCTTGGTTTTATCCTCACGACCCCCCCCCCATGAAGCAGGTGAGGCTGAAAGGGTATGACTGGCCCAGCGTCACCCAACAAGCCTCCATGGCAGAGTGGAGATTCAAACCCGGCTCTCCCAGATCTGAATCTAACACTCTAGGCACTACACCACATTGCCTGTCAAGAAACAAGGGTAATTATAGAGGCCTGTTCAGGAAATCTAGGATTGGTGTAGTGGTTTGGTGTAGTGGTTAAGTGTGCGGACTCTAATCTGGGAGAACCGGGTTTGATTCCCCACTCCTCCACTTGCACCTGCTGGATGACCTTGGGCAAGCCATAGTTCTGGCACAGCTGTTCTTGAAAAAGAACAGTTTCTGTCAGAGCTCTCTCAGCCCCACCTACCTCACAGGGTGTCTGTTGTGGGGAGGGGAAGGGAAAAGAGTTTGTAAGCTGCTCTGAGACTCCTTTGGGTAGTGAAGGGTGGGGTATAAATCCAATCTCCTCCTCCTCATCCACTCATTGTGGAGACAGGAGCCAGAGGAAAGCCCTACTTCTAGTGCAACATTTTATGGTTCTTCTTTGTAACTGGCTTTAAAGTGCTTGTTAGTCTAAATGTGATGAGGAGGTCCACCTGTTCATATGTAAAGCAGGAAATGGGTGATATATCTTGTTTGGGGGTTGGGTTTTTTTGTCTTTTTGCAGAAAATAAAGTTTCCGGTGGACGGAAGCGGAAGCCTACCTCCTTCTTACCTTACAACATTTATTTAATTTAAATCAGTATTTTCTTCCTGTCTGGCTTAACGCTGGAGCCTAAACCAAGCTAGGAAAAAATAATTCTTACTATGGAGCACAGTGACAGTCAAACCAGGGAAGAGGCCAAGTTCAATTCCCCTCGCTCAGTTCCTGTCAAACAACCAGAAAAAGAGACTCGCCCACAAGTCAACATTTGAGAAGGTGGACTGGTGGACAAAACCACAGCAAGTTCTATCTAACTGGGCCTTTAAAGGAGGGTTAGCAGGGAATTTTTTTCTGGATTAGTGGAATCTGTAGATGTGCCCTTCAGGTAGAAAGCTCAACAGGCCCTTGCTAGTCAGATCCATTATAATGACAACACTACTCATCGGTCTTGCTCCCACTAGACGCTCTTGGAGGAGTTCTTCAGTAGGGCAACCTGATAGGATGAATAAGGCAATGCTCTTGCAGCATCAAAGGTGACATTGATGAGAGAAGGACACCAGGACGCTTCTGTGGAGAAGGTTGTCAGGCTATGGTTCATCACTACAATTTTACAGCTGCTCTCACCATCCTGAATTACAAAGGTTTCCCCCAAATCATTTTCAAACATCAGATAGTTGCAACATGCTCAAAAGGGATGCCAACAGAAGTGCCCATTATCTCGGGCCCAATCGGAGATGTCTGGAAGAGCATGCCTTTCAGCACTGAACTGAAGGAGATGTTGGAAACTGAGCCACAGTGCCTCCCAACACCCATACTGGGCTGAGACCATGAACAGTCTGCCTTGATTGGGGTCAGGGCGGTATATAATCTGAATATATAAATAAATAAATAAATTGTCTACATGAGTACATGGCTCTCTGTTTGGATGCATGCACCCAAGTTAGAGAGCTGAAATGTGCAACAGCTTCCCGACCTGTAAATCTGCAGTCTGCCTTGATTGGGGTCAGGGCGGTATATAATCTGAATATATAAATAAATAAATAAATTGTCTACATGAGTACATGGCTCTCTGTTTGGATGCATGCACCCAAGTTAGAGAGCTGAAATGTGCAACAGCTTCCCGACCTGTAAATCTGCAAGAGCAACTTTGTGCCATGTACTATTGGCTACAGAGCTGCCGTTTCGATTGCCACGGCTTTTCTCCTTATTGGAGAACGAGCCAGAGGACTCAACCATTATGAGCCGCAGAACGACCCACTCAACATCAGCCACAGGCAGAAGAGATTTTTTTTTAAAGGTAGCAAGAGTAGAGCAGCCAAGCACACTGTTCCTTTGGTTAATTTCACCTGTCAGGTTTAAAGCGACTCGTGCTCAAAGGTGAGTTCCAAGGTGAGTACAAAGCCTATGCTGGCCAGAATGGTAATCTTCATCAGAACTATCTCTCAACTCCTTGATATTCTGCATGATCACCAATCATATAACATAAATAGTGGGAGAGAGGCTCACTACCAGCTGAAGCCTCTCCCTTGGAAAGGAAGCTGAGATGCAGTCCTCTGCATGGATACTTGAAGGTCGGCTCCGCTGAACTGAACAGGATTCACCAACTTTTGAGTACATTTGATCAGTTGGTTCCATATAAACAGCTTCTAACAGAAGGAGATTTTAGTGAGGATTCAATAGGCAAAACAAGAAACATGGAGGGAAAGACCCATGCGCTCACCTGTTCTCCTGTTTCTGACCACGAAGAAAAATGGATGATCCACTATGACCTGGGGGTACAGAACTGCCATCCGACTAATAGCTATCATTCCTGGGGGTGGGGGAGAAGAGAAAAGAAACAGGCTGTGTCTGAAACGTCTCAACAGTGCCCTCCTAAAACATCACTCTCTTTTTCGGCATCGTATAATTTGTGACACACGAAGCCCGCAAGTCAGAATTCAGAACCAACAGTACTTGCTGAGGTTGTCAACAAGACACACGGCTAGAAACTTCAATCAAAGAGAAACTTGCTCAGAAACTCTGCGTCTGGCTATGCTCCAGGAATGATTCACGGCCGGTAGGTGTGTGATGTATTAACTTACATAGAGGCAGAACTTGGAAAGTTACAAAGGGGCCATTCCCGTGGGTCTCGTTTCACAGTGCGGCCACCCATTTATGCTAGGTGGAGTCTGAGTGCATTTGGAGAGATCTACCTTCGGTTGTTCTTGATCAGAATAACCTTGAGCACCTTCTCGGAATTCGACATTCTGTGTTGCAGTAGAACGGCAAGGTCTGAATAAGCTACGCAAAACTTTCGTGATTTCGTCTGGTTACTCCCAACTAGGCTTGCCAATCCGGCGTTGGCACCTGGCGGGAGACTACAGTGGCGTGGGTGGGGGACAAGCAACTGAGTGCTGTGCTGATGCATGACATCACTTCTAGCATGGAAGTGGAATGGAACATTGGTAGAAGAAGAGTCACACTGATTTATTTTACTTTTTTTTTTTTTTTGCATTTATATCCCGCCCATCCTGTAAACGGGCTCAGGGCGGGTTACAACATTTTAATAAATACAATAAAATTTAAAACACATGCAATGACATCACTTCTGGTTTTGGGCTGGGATTTCGTCTGGTTACTCCCAACTAGGCTTGCCAATCCGGCGTTGGCACCTGGCGGGAGACTACAGTGGCGTGGGTGGGGGACAAGCAACTGAGTGCTGTGCTGATGCATGACATCACTTCTAGCATGGAAGTGGAATGGAACATTGGTAGAAGAAGAGTCACACTGATTTATTTTACTTTTTTTTTTTTTTGCATTTATATCCCGCCCATCCTGTAAACGGGCTCAGGGCGGGTTACAACATTTTAATAAATACAATAAAATTTAAAACACATGCAATGACATCACTTCTGGTTTGGGGCTGGGAGCGGTGCTGCGTGTTGGCACGGCGCCAACCATCCCCCATCCTCCTTCCCCTGCGCTGTCGAGTGGCAGCAGGGGACTGAAGGCCCAGGGCAGGAGAGGCCTTGCCGTAGCAGAAGATCTCGGATCCCTAAGTCCAATAGATGTGATTGTACTGGTGACAATGCGATTAGCGTGCCATTGCTGTGGTGGGGCTTATGCACGGTCCATGCAGGGGCTGGTACGGATGTCAGACTGGCTTGCTGTTAATACCTGGAGAGCAGCCATCTGAATTAGTATTTTCCCTGTCTCTCTCTCTGCAGCTGATCCCCACACTGGAGCAGATTCCTGCCGACCCACTTAACACCAGTGCTTTGGCAGCGCTGATTGTAGCTGAGGCTAAATCAGGGTTTTTCTCAACCGAGGATCTGAAACTGTCTTCAGATTGCGATTTTGGGTCCTGGGCTGAGGAAATCTCTGGTTAGCCTTCATCACAGCTAACTACATTGTGTTTTGATAGCTGTAATTTGGTTCACTGTTGACGTTTAGAGGTTTGTCCCATTAGGAAGACTGTGCTCTGTTGTTGGACAGACTAGACCCCTAGGGACTGAAATGAAAAATAGGCATGGGGGGGGGAATGGAGGAAACAGTAGAGTAGGGGCCTGTAAGGAGGACAGACAAATAAAACTTGTTTGAAGAATTCTGCCACCGGTTTTCTCCTTGCCTGCACTAAGCTACCAACTCATTGCTAACAAACTCTTTAATTTCAAATCATAAAGAAAAGAGTGAGGGTTTGATCCAGAAAGGGGTGAGTTATGATCCTGAAGCTTGCTTCTGATTGGTCAGAGAGGGTTGGATCCAGACTAAATTCTCCTTTGGCAGAATGGAGCTTTCCTGCCTTCCACTGCAGTCTACTGGTTTCCATGGAACTGCTACTCCTGGGAGATAAGGGATGTTGACGAATGACAGAAAGCAGAAAGGGGGAATCTATGGAAATTATCAATCTAGCCTGGATCCAACCCTGGGAGACTTTGGGGATGGAGATGCATGGAATGCTGTCCTGCAATATCATGACATAATTTCTGGTCACGTAACTGGAAATGACATCACCACATCGGCAAGCATTCTAGGATTCATTAAAGTTCTATGATAAAACCATAGAGTTTTGGGTGAGTGCTAGAGCACCTGGTGACACAGTGACATCACTTCCAGTTATGCAGCCAGACGTGACATGAAGATGTCATGGAATGCTGTTTGTTCCCACATTTTGTGGGATTGTGGGAGGGCGGTGTGTGTGTGTGGGGGTGAGAATTCTCCCTCCCCTGCCTTGGAAATGGCAACCCTAATCCAAGCCCATGTCTGAGGGAGGAAGGGCACGAGAGTTACGTACTGCTACTAGCCTGCCTGAGTTTTCAAACAGCCAATGTGGGGGCAGGACAGGACTGCAGCGGGGCAGGGCAGCTTCCTCTTCCCCTGACTGGAACCTGATAAAAAGGAGGAAAAGGAGGCTACCAAGAGAAGGCCAAAGGAAGACTTATTTGCAGGCTGCTTACGCAAGGGAGGAGCAGAGACAGCTCTCAAGGAAAGGCTAGGCCCCAGAGACCAAAAGGACCAGGCAGCTGAGAGCAACAATTGGCAGAACTGCTCCCTGGGTGAGTTGGGCTCCAAACCTAGGGAAGAGACTGCAGATTCAAGTTAGAGGGATAGCACTTTAGCGGGGCTTGTGTAGGAAAGAGTAAGTAAAAGGCTCCCAGCATCTGATGAGGAGGGTTGGCAAAAGGGGGACACCATGCCCCAGAGGTGCCGTTGAGCACAAGTGTGACACCACGGTTAACCGGGGGGGGGGGGCAGTGTTACATCACCATTCATTTTTTTTTTCAGCAGGAGTTTTTACTGCAGCTATTACAGCCAGGGAAGCTGACGGGCCATTCTGGAGTGAGCACAGGATTTTGGAGCTGGGACTCATATTGGATGTATACGTTACGAACTGAGGCCTACGCTCTTTCTTCCATTTCTCGTTTTCCAGACCTGAAAAATATCTTACTGTGCCACCGGAAGGGACCAGAGGCTGAGGAGGGGGAGCAAACGGCTCAGATCCAGTGGACCACTCCCAGGGGCAGACGGATTTCATCTTCCCCTCCCACCCTTGGCAGCTCAAAATGTCCCCCGAATGCTGTCCTCAGGGGGTCCCTTGTCCCCCAGGAGCAGCACTTCAGGACAGGAGAGGCAAGAAAGTCATATTCCGCTGGATCCCGGCCAGAGGCAGAACGAAGCCCATTTCAGAATTATGAACTGCATTCTATTCCCAAGGTGTCTGTCACCGAGCCATCCTACACTAAGCTGATTTAAATTTAATATCTGGTGTACAAAGGACTACTGTGGGCCAAACATATTAGCAGAGAGGCAAGACTTGTTCGTAATTAAATTTGGAAATCATTAATGGCTTCCCTTTAGACGTTTCTGTTTTTCAAAGTATTTTATTAACTGTTGTTTTTTATTGCATCAGCATTTTTACAATCCCTCCTCCCACCTCAAAGTGCTAAGCAGGCCAGGGCAGGAGTCTGATCTTTGCAGAGGCTGGAAAACCCGCTCTGGAATTAGGGCACCACAAACCCTACTGCTTTTCTTCTAATGGAAAAATGGTAACGAGGGAGCTCAGTTTGTGATACAAATCAAGGTGTTTTTTTTTAAAAAACAACAACACTTTATTTGCTGGTGGAGGAAAAAAAGCAATATTTGCATGCGAGAAGCAAATGGTTCTACCATCTGGTCCTAGAAACTTTTCCCCCCTTTCTTTGTTACGGCGCATATTTATGCACCCTTATCAAAACGCAACTGTGTCTCTGTGCTATTCCCAGTCCTTTTGGAAACAACCGTTTCTCACAGCCTAATCTGATAAGAACATAAAAAGAGCCCTGGGGGCTCAGAGCAGTGGTCCTTCTAGTCCAGCAACCTGTTTCACACAGAAGCCAAGCAGCTACCCTGGGTAGCCAAACAAACAGGGCATGGAGTCTGAGGCCTTCCTCTGATGCTGCTGTAGTATCCAGAGGTTTGCTGCTTCTTTATGCATGGCTAGTCATCACTGGTGGACTTCTATGAATCTAATTCCCATAGGCTCTCATGGCCATCACATCGCCACATTGCTGAGCATTACTGGCAGTGAATCCCTACAACTTAATTACTCATTGAGTAAAGTTCTTCCTTTTCTCTTTCCTGACCTGACCCATCAACTTCATTGGGTGGCCCTGAGTTCTAGTATTATGGGGGAGGTGGGAAAACCTCTTTCTATCTTTGGCCAGGGTCCTGCCTATCTAAGGGACCATCTCTTCCCGTATGTTCCCTCAAGAGCACTGAGATCGGGGACTCTCCATCGCCTGGAAGTTCCAGGCCCCCGAGCTGTGAGGTTGGCCCATACCAGATCTAGGGCGTTTTCGGTGGCGGCTCCTTCCTGGTGGAATGAGCTCCTGGACGAGATCCGGGCCCTGCGGGACCTTGTGCAGTTCCGCAGGGCCTGTAAGACGGAGCTCTTCCCCCAGGCCTTTGGGTAGGAGCCGCCGCCACCGCCATCGCTATACCACCACCGCGATGTACCATCCATCTATCGTATCCTAGGGGGGTAGATGTCACCCGACTGTGTTGGGGAATTACTGTTCCTGGCGCTCACACTATCAAGAACACTGGCCGCAAATGTGAGTTGCTGTGCATTTTGTATAATACATGTAGTGTTGAAGCACCAATTTTTACTATGTATGTATTACTGTTTTATTGTTCAAAATTTTTTAAACTGTTATTAGCCGCCCTGAGCTATTGGATAGGGTGGGATAGAAATCGCAAAAATAAATAAATAAATAAATAAATAAATAAATAATAAATATCTGATGCTGTTAAGTTATATCACTGTAATGGTAGGTAAGATTCAACATGGCACTTCCAATAGTGGCGCTAGGGGATTCCTCATCCCCTTTTTTTGACACTGCAGTCCCCTAGTTTGACCCTGCCTTGGCATAAAATAATCAGCTGCAGAGTGTTCTTGGCTGAGAAATCAGATATATGCAAGGCGGGGGGTTCCGGAACCTCTTCGACAAAATTCTTTTAAAAATGTTTTAAAAGTTCACGAGTTTTCAGTATACAGATTGGAAACTGCATTTCCCTCTTGAGAGTTGCAGCACCTCTCTTTAAAAAACAAAAAACAGCCCTGGATAGATGAGTTCGCATACCTGTCCACTGGCTATAGACAACCTAGACTATAAACAATGTGCAGGATATAGGATCTGGCTTCCAATTCCCAGAATGTTCAGCCACACAAAAATAAACAGTTACCCTTCAGAACTGCAGTTCAAGACAAAACCTACTTCTCACCCCCAGACTCCCAGAAATGATATTTATGACATCAACATTAAGAATATGCTGTCCGCCCCTACACACATAACAGATTAGGAAGCTGAAGTCTTTAGTGGCTCGCCTAAGGCAACTCAGTGAGTAACTAAGCTGGAATTTGAACACATGAAACTGCATCAGACCATTGGTCTATCAAAGTTAGTACTGTCTACCCGGACTGGCAGCAGCTCTCCAGAGTCTCAGGTTGAGGTCTTTCACAACACCTGATGCCTGACTTTTTGAACTGGAGATGCCAGGGATAGAACCTGGGACCTTCTGCATGCCAAGTGGATGCTCTAGCACTGAGCCCTGAACCCTCAATCCAAACATGACTGAGCTGAAATTGGAACCAGGGACTTCTAACATCATAGCTCCTATCCTTCATCAGCAGGCCGTGCCAGTTAATACTGATATGCAATTTTCAGGTGCTGAATACCTGAAGCAGCAGCCGCTTCAGAGCCTTCTTCATTAACTTCTAGGAAAGCCTTGTGGATTGCTTTGGAGAGGTAAACTTCTTTGTTGTCTGTAAAGAAAGAAAAGGAGAGAAAGCAAAGCAAAGGATGAATGTTAGATTCATTCTCTGATGACTTAGAGGAAAACAAGCATTGGGCATGACCTACAAGGATGGAAGTCACAGGACTTCAGGCACTTCTAAAGCAACAATGGACTGGATTCTTTGATTAGACCCATGCAGTGTTACTTCAGTCTAAACCAGGGGTGTCAAACTGCTTTGATGCAGCAGCCTTCAGTTGTGTGGACCAAACTGCTCAGGAACCTGATCTACCCACTATGTAAATTACTGTGCGAAGCACCAGATCCTGAACTGGGCATAAACATCTGAAGCAGTGTTCCCTCTAAGCTGAGTTAGTGTGAGCTAGCTCACAGGTTTTTTTAGCCTCCGGCTCACACATTTTTGTCTTAGCCCAGGAAGGATGGCTCCAGAGCAAACTAATTGATGCAACAGCCAAATCGCTTGCTCACAACTTTAACGCCAGTAGCTCACAAAGTAGAATTTTTGCTCACAAGACTCCACATCTTAGAGGGAGCATTGATCTGAAGATGTAAGAAGTCAATTCACGCAGCCCTGTTTTGCACACCTGCTCAGACAAATAAATAAATAAATCATGAACTTCTGTTTTGATTTCTCATTACCTTAACACTGAAAAGGGAGAGTAGCTTCGTAAGGAAACAAAACAAAAAAAATAAACCAACGCCAAATTCAGTGCCTCCAGTTGGAACTCCAGTTTATTTAAAGACGGTGCTTCAGAAATATTGCCGGGTATTTAGTTTAATAAAGAAAACTGCGAACAACCAGCACCACCTGGGACGCTGCCGTTATTTGCTAAGATAAATTAAGAGCTCTGCTGTGGAGCCCATTCATCTTCCTTCCGTATGTTTAATGCTTGACGTTCCACCATAAACAACTTAAGCTTTAAATGGTAGAAGAGTTAATCTGAGTGTGTAAAAGTAGGGGTGTGGGGGTGTGGGGGAGGGGAAGGTAGAGGAGCATAAAACACAAATCTGCTGGAAAACATTCGGCTCGCAGATTAAATGCAAACGAATTCCACGCATCTGCCGGTTTCCATGTTTTATGGCCCAGTCCTGTGGACTTGCTGTGTCAGCAGCATTCTGCTGGAGCGAAATAAGGTTTGCAGGCAGTACAACACACAAGAATGACCCTGCTGGGTCCAACCAACGATAGATCTAATGCTGACGGGGACCAGCCAGAGGCAGCTGCCTCAAAGCTGGTGCTTTGTACAGGGCACTGGCAGTGGGAGGCAAGGATTTTTACCTCAGTGAAACATTTTTTTTTTAACCTCAGCAGGATGGTTGAGGGAGGCATGCACTTTGCAACTGGATTTTACTGTGTGAAACGGCAAAATGACAGCTTAAAGTGGATTGACAGTGGATTGAAAGTGCATTCTTCAGCACGTGTGAAAGTGTACCAAGATCTGGAAAAGCAAGATTCAAATACCCAGTCTGCCATAGAAGCTCTCTGGGTGACCTCGGGCCCCTCTCTTTTACTCCAGCTTGCCTCACAGGGTTGTTGATGTGAGGATAAAGGGAAGGAAGGGAAAACAACATTGAAAACTGCTTCGGGTCCCCACCGGGGGAGAGTTGGATTTATACCCCGCCCTTCACTCGGGGTCTCAGAGTGGCTTATAATCTCCTTCCCTTCCTCTCCCCACAACAGACACCGTGTGAGGTAGGTGGGTCTGAGACAGCTCTGAGAGAACTGCTTGTGAGAGAACAGCTCTGAGAGAGCTGTGATTGACCCAAGGTCACCCAGCTGGCTGCATGTGAAGAAGTGGGGAATCAAACCCGGTTCTCCAGATTAGAGTCCACCGCTCTTAACCACCACACCAAAGCAGGGTATCAATATTGTAATAAAGGAATAAAAATTTCTCTCTGCTGCACCTGAGTGCTACTGCTGCAGATAGCCTGAAGGCAGCATTGCGGCTATCAATCCAGAAGAAATCCAGTCTGTTGGAACAGAGGGCTGGATTACTGCTGGTTATATCTATTTATTTAATACATTTTTACCCTCCCCTTCCTTCAATGAGCTCAGAAGAACATATATTGTTTTCTTCCTGCCTCTACTTTATTCTCACAAATAATCCTACAAAGTAGGACGGGCTGAGAGATTGTGGCTGGCCCAAGGTCAACCCGTGAGTTTCATGGCAGAGTGGGGACTTGAACCTGGGCTTCCCAGTTCCAACACTTTGATCCAGGGGATGCCAACCGTTAATTTAAAATGAGAGCTGCTTTCTGAGTAACAAAAAGGATTCTGAGCTATTTCCTCCGGTTCTGTCCGAAAGACAAAACGTTGACTAGGAAGGACACCCCAAGTGGAGCTATCCATTATAAGCATCTTGGAGGGGGAAAAAATATAAAGGCCCCGGTCACATGAGAGGTTTTGGGCCTGGAGAGGGACGGATCGGGGCCGCAGCAAACGGGCGCGATCCCACAGCAACATCTGGGAAGCGTGGCGCGCCCGTTCCCGATCCGGCCCTTCCACCCAAAACCCCGCATCAAAAATAAACCACCTACCTAGGTGGTTCTTCAGGAAAGGGCGCATCAAGGCTGGCCGTGGGATTGCCCGCGCGTCCTTCCGCTGGCTCATCCCCGGCTCCTGGCCAAACTGCGCATGCTCAGACATGCGCAGTTCGGCAGCCTCCCCCTCCCGACTGTCGCTTCCTCCCCAGCATCTGATCATGCCGGGGAGCAACGGCGCCGCGGCTCAGGGGATCCCGCCGCGGTGTCTCTATTTTGGTGCGGCTTTTAAAAGCCGCACTTTGCCCGGTTTTTTTCCTGCCGTGTGGCAGGGACCAAAGAACACTTTCATACTGCTTTCTACATGCTGAACACTTTCAATTCACTTTCAACGGACCTTGCAATTGGAGTTTAACTATGTGAAACAGCAAAATCCACTTGCAAATGATCACTAAAGTGCATTGACAGTGGATTGAAAGTGCATTATTCAGCTCTAAGAAAACAGCAGGATTAGACCTTCCCAGCTTGCCTGACAGAATTAACACACCAACCCTAAATTCATACTGTTCCTTTGATTCCAGTGACCCCGACTTGTAAATTGGTGGCTTGAATCTACCAGATGGCTTGAATTGATCAGAAGATTTCCATGAATGTGTTGTTTTCACTGATTCTCATCACTGGTGGTAGACCACTGACTCCCTGCCCCTTATGCTGTTCCTAGGGAGCCCCTGTCCACCAGGAGCAATATCGTGGGGGGGTATTCTGGGGTGCAGCGGGGTGGGGGTGGGATAATCATGCCCCACGGATGGAAATCTGATCTGTCAGCAGAAATTACCAGCTGAGCCCAGCCAAAGATGTTCACCGGATTGCTGCATATGAGGGAATGAGAACAAAGTATATAAAAATGATGAGTGGACTAGAAAGAAACTGAGCAGACAATCCTTCTCCCTCTCACATACTGCTAGGACTGCACAGCAGTGAATTAAAATGACATAAACTTGATTTAAAAACAAAGGGAAATACACATTTAGGCAGTAGACAAGAAGATATGTGGAACCTATCGGTGCCCTGCAAAATAATAAATCAGCAGCGCGTTAATAAAAAAGTCTAGAGAAATTTGTGGAAGAGAAGAAAACAAACAGTGATCAGGCAGAGCATGTAGGTCATCCGCAGCGATGCTTAAGAGTTCCCCAAACCCACACATTATCATAAATTATGAGCGCTTGTGTTTTCTTGGAGAGGACAATCAATGTGGAAGCAGTGGAAATAAGCCCTGGTCTTCTGCGCACCCCTCCCTTCCTCCTTTCTGTACACAGAATACAACCATTCAAATGAGGCTCTGCTACGTTTATCTGAATGTGGATCTCTCATATCTCTTTAGTTCCAGGGAGAGAACGCATAGACAGAGATCTTCCATTGTGAATTGCTCCATAACTTTAGAGCCTCGGGGAAGTTCAGCACATAACAAAAATCTTGTACGGCATGGGACTGAGAAGAAAGGGGAGGGAGGGACAAGAGAAGAGCCAGGGCGGCAGGTGGACCAATAAAGAAGCAGAAGGCTCTTGAAACAACTGGGAAGAAACACCACCATCTGTTCTCACCTGGGCTTGCTGACCTGAGAGAACAGAATTGTTCTTACTAGGACATTGTTCACCAAACTAGATGCTGTAGCCATCGAAGGCTGCTACGATCGTGTCAACGAGGAGAAGACTGTTTAGTTCCTTACAAGGGTCACAGGGTGCCTGGGGACATTTGAACACATGAGCACAGCACACATGGCTCGTACATGGGTCATGTGAAGTTGCTTTATTCTGAATCAGACCACTGGGCTAGCCAGACCAGTGCTATCTACCCTGATTGGTGGTGGCTCTCGGGGGTCTCAGTTAAAGGTTTTTCACATTACCTGTTACTGGATCTTTTTCTCTGGAGATGTTGGAAACTGAGCCACAGTGCCTCCCAACACCCATACTGGGCTGAGACCATGAACAGTCTGCCTTGATTGGGATCAGTCAAGAGAGTTTTTCCATGAGGAATTCAATGAACTCATTCCCAGGGCCTGCTGACATGCTACTTTCCTGAAAGAACAGTCAGCGCAGTAATTGCGGGGCACGGAGATGGAGGACAGTCTCAGATTATACTCTTCTTCTGCTGTCTCTGTAAGGATGAACTACATTTATCAGGTCGCAGTGTTCTACGGCTCTGACCTGGATAGATCCAGGCTAGCCTGGTCTCATCACATTTTGGAAGCTAAGCAGGGTTGGCCCTGGCTAGTGGTTGAATGGGTGACCTCCAAGGAATACCAGGGTCACGTCACAGAGGCAGTCAACAGCAAACCACTTCTGAATGTCTTGCCTTGAAAACCCTACAGGGTTGCCGTTAGTCAACTGTGACTTGATGGCAAAAAAAGTGTTCTTCAAGGTAAGGATGGGACATTATTCCTACGATGCAGCCTCACAGGGAGCAGCTCCTGTGTGACTCAAGTGTCAGGGGAGGGAGCATGGCCCCATGGTAGAGCATCTGCTTTGCCAAAAGAAGGTCCCTGGTTCAGTCACGGGCATTTCCCATTTAAAAGGCTCAGGTAGTAGGTGACATGAAAGATCTCTGCCTGGGACCCTAGAGAGTTGCTATCAGTCAGAGTGGACAATACTGACCTTGAAAAATCAGTGGTCTGACTCAGTTTAAGGCAGCTTCATATGTCCAAAGAAATGGAGGAGGAAGCAATTGGAAAAGTAAGTAGCAGGAATACTGAATGTCTGCCAAGGGCACTGCCTTTCGGCAAATAGGTCAGATGTCTGCTTTCCAGCTGGGGAGTTGTGGAGTGTGCTACAGGACACGAGACCTTGATAGCTGCAGTTGCAGTTCTGTCCCAGCGTGGCACTGACAGTATAATTATCAGCTGTCGCTTGGCTCGAAGCCAGTTCCCAGCAGTGATCTTATTGTTCATTTGAATCCCTCAATATAATCCAGTGTCCAGCCTCAGGTGTGAAGTGCAGGGGGACAAAGGGTGGGGGGAAATTACATCAATGTGAACGATAACAAGCATCACAGCCAGTCCTAATTGGAGACCAGAGAAAGAAACTTTAATGGAGACAGGAATGAGTAATACCTTGTTAAAAGTCTAGGCGGAGTAGGGAGACCACCATTGAAATGGAGAGCTCCTGTGACATCTACCCTTCCGGAATTAGAACCTCTCCGGAAGGGATGGAACTCACTCCAGGAAATAAAAGGAGGCCCCTAGCTCTTAAGGAATGACAATTCAGTCCACACTCTGGTCATTAGAAACTATTTTCTTACCACATCAATGCCTTTGGGGATCTTTTCAAAAAGTTACTCAATGGATATGTTCATTTATAAAGGCATAACTGCAATGGATGGCCACTGTAATGTCTTTTATCTGGTGATGGCATAGAGAATGCTCAAGTAACATCCGGGCATCCAACAGAGCAAACAGTTCAGTTTATTGAACATCTTGAGATGCCTCCACAAAAAAGGCTACACAAAAAAATCAGGATGGGCCCAAGATTGACTGCCAGTAAAGCACCAAGGTAATAAACGCCTTACACCTGTGCTGGGAGACTGCTCCTATTAAAGGAACAGTACATCACATCTCCCACCCACAAAAAAAGAAAAGAAAAAAATACAAGAATACATATATTTTTTTCTGGTGAAAAAACAAGTCTTCCATGAGATTTTACCTATCTGAGATGCCTTTCTTCAGCCTGCAAGAGTCTCATCAAGTACACAGTTATCCTATTCTCTATCTTCCATATTCCCACTAGACATATTATAAGGCTCCTCACATTGCATATAGGCTCTTTAATAGTAGACACAGCCTGCCCTATGTCCATAAAATCACCCTCTGTTGATGCCTAAAACCTGTAAATCAAGAGCCCGTGTAATACCGCTGTGAAATATTTGATACTGATACTAGCACTTTAATATGAATAGTCAGAATTGTCTTATTATTAATATGCTGTTATTGTATTTTATTGTAATTTTACTGTAATGTTATGCTGTTTGTAAGCTGCCCTGAGCTGGCCCAGCTGGGAGGGCGGGGTAGAAATTTAATAAATCAAATCAAATCAAATCAATAAATACATCCATCTGGAGTCATCACTCATATGTACGGGGGCTGGTCATACTTTTCAGTTACTGCCACAGGGAGCCAACATTCACTGGACTCTGTCCATACTAAGTCTCCTTGTTGTAAAGGCTTAAGGGGTTTTGCTGTAGGGTCATAAAAAATATTTCTGCCTATCCTGAACTCTCTGAAGATCTTCTCACACCCCAATGGGTATTACAGGGTGCAGTAAACCAGTAGTTGCCGCTTGCTTCTTAACATTCTACCCATCAGAATCTGAACTGATGAACACAACATTTCTTAAACTGTTCAAGGACTTCTTCAATATCTTTTGGCTCTCCATCGGGAAAAACCAAAAGTGTTATAAACTGACAAGGCTTCCTCTCCCACACAGTTCAACAAAATAGCTACTTGCCATTTAAAAATAGTTACTTGCTCCAGCTGCTGTGAGAAGTAGCTGAAAAGCTTGATCCCAACACTTCCAATTTTCAGCCAGATTGCCTTGCAACACAAGTGGAGGTGGAAGTTGAAAAAAAAATCCATATGCATAACTTCTGGCACCATGTAGTGTCTTATAGCTGGTGATGCCATAGAGAATGCTCAAGTAACATCCAGGCATCCAACAGAGCAAAATGTTTAGTTTAATAACATCTCAAGATGCCTTCACTAAGAAGGCTATGCACAAAATCAGGACAAGCGGATGACTGATGGCTAGTAAAACACCAAGGTAATAAACACCTTATACCTGTGTGGGGAGACTGCTCCTATTAAAGGAACAGTAAATCACAGTCACTGTTGAAAAAAGTTTTATTTTTTGTTGTAAACCACTCTGAGCCCCTCTTGATGTGAAAAAAGTTTGTTAAAATTTCCCGTCAAGTCGCTGCCAACTTATGGCAACCCCATAGGGTTTTCAAGGCAAGAGACAGTCAGAGATGGTTTGCCGTTGCCTGCCCCTGCATAGCAACCCTGGACTTCCTTTGTGATCTCTATACTAACCAGGTCTGACTATGCTTAGCTTCTGAGATCTTACAAAATCAGGCTAGCCTGTGCTATCCAGGGCAGCATCAAAAGTGGTCTATACGTGTACAACCACCAAGAACCAGAACGGCTTCAAGTTTGCCTTCGTCCTGAACATTTTATTTATTCATTCAAATAATTTACATCCTGCCCTTTCCAAGGTGACTTACAAATCTATCTCAAAAGAACTATCAATGGCAAAACAACACACGAAATTTTTAAAAAGTTCCACTTTCTGCCTGTTTAAGGATAAATGCTGCCAACTTGACCACGCAATACTGTGCAGCGTTAACTCCAGCCTAAGCCCACAGAAATCAATGAATTTATATTGGAGTAACTCTGCATGAGGTTGCACTGCAAATCAGCAGCCTGGTGACATTTCCCGAGCAGCTTTCCCAGGGCAGCCATAGTTGCAGCTGCAGTAATTGCTGAAGCAGGGCAGCAACACAGCTTTCATAGGGTGCTCCTTACTCTGTGGCTTTCTCGTTTGTGAAGCCTGTTTCTTTACACGCAGTGCCACACTTCCCAATGGCACGAGAATAACAATCACTACAGAAAACGGTGGGGGAAATACGGGTGGCACCTTTTGGAAGCACAGCATGTCTCTCACATGAAAGGCAAAAGGGACTCAGCAGCACACCAGGAGGAGACTTCCTCCTGGATCAAAGGTGGCATCAGATCAAAGGTGGTGCCAGAAGCCAGGGAGAAAGCACGGGGAAACAACAAGGCAAAGGGGGATGGACGAACAAGAGCTGTGCGAAACCTTTCCAACAATCCCTTGTGGTTCTGATCCCAAAGCACAGCAAAAAGCCTGCGTGTCTCATGTCGGACGAAGAGAGCTTTGGCTCTGGAAAGCTTATACCAGGGGTAGCCAAACTGTGGCTCGGGAGTCACATGCGGCTCTTTCACACATTATGTGACTCCTGGCAGGGTGGTTGGGGAAGCAAAGGGGAGGCATGCCTCCCCGATTGGTCTTCCCTTCCCCAGCCAGTGTTCTCCTCCCTAGGCAGGCTTGAGGTGGAGGGAAGCAGAGAAAGAAAGCAACTTTAAATGCGTTCTCAAAGCCCCCCCCCCCCGGAGTGGCTGGCTTGGAGGAGGCATTTGTCTCTTTAAATCCCTTCGCCAAGCCAAGCCAGCTGGTGGGGGGGCGGGGGCTTGGAGGACGCATTTAAAGTTAAAGTCGTTTTCTTTCTACCCCCCTCCCCCATCTATTGGCTTTCTTTCCACTTTCTTTCTTTCCGCCTTTCCATCTTCCCTCCCTCCCTCCCCATCTAAAATTAAATCTGTTCTTCAAGCCCCGCCGCACTGGCAGACTGGCTTGGCTCAGAGAAGGCATTTGTCTCTTTAATTTAATTTGCAAATTTGTATATTTTCCAATAAAAACATGTGTGTTCATGCCTTGTGGCTCTCTGTCACGATGCGGGGCTAGGCAGGGGCGAGGTAGTCAGGATACAGTCCAAGATCAAGAGCCAGTTAAACAAGCTAGCCGGGAAACCAAGTCCAAGACACTCAAACAAGAGCGGAGTGGTCAAAGCACAGTCCAGAGTCAAGAGCCAGGCAAGCAAACCAACCGGGGGAATCAAGTTCAAATCAGAAACTGTTAGAGTCGTCAGAGAGCCAGAGTCCAAAAGAGTCAAGAGCCAAGGAGTCAAAGGTTCAAGGTGCAGAGTCCAAGCGCAGTCGTTCAAGCCAAGGTCACAGAGCCGAGTGAATCCAGTCAGGAACAAGGAGTCAGGAACACCAGTGAGGAGGTGCAGAGCTTTTGCCCAAAGAGACTAGTTGCTGGCACGATTTGTCAGCGTGAGGGTAAGAGTTAAATAGCCCATAAACCTGCCAGCAATTAGCGCACCTCCAGTGAGTCCCAGCTCCTGTTAGTACTCGGGGCTGAGTGAGCGTCTGCCACGCATGCGTGCCTCTCGCCCCCTAGGTGCCATCTCCCGTTGGCGCTGTTCCCTTAAATGGGATACTGGTGGAGGCGAATCTGTAGGAGAACTGTTTGGGCATTCTTCTGCCTCAGCTGTAGCTTCTGAAAGCTCAGACCTGTCAGGTGCAGGCGTTACCTGCATCGCAAGCTCATCCCCAGCAGCACTCTGTTGGGGCCGTTTGCTCGGACTCAGCAGGAGCCGTTTGCTCGCACTGAGCAGGAGCCGTGACACTCTCAAACATCTGATGTTTATTCTATGTGGCTCTTACGTTAAGCAAGTTTGGCCACCCCTGACTTATACCCTGAAACTCTTGCAGAACAGGGGCAAGTAGAGGGAGGGGGATATCAGGTGCAGAAGTAAAACACAGGACACCAACCAGTTTGGAAATAGACGTCCGCAGCTTTATTGACTACAGTGCAGAAGCATTGGTGCAGTATGGGGATGGATCCTGTATCAGGCAACCTGCCTGCCGCCCAATAAACCCACTACCTCCAGCCCACCTGCTGGGGGGGGGATACAACTGCACAGTGGCAAGCGCCTGGAACCATGTGGGTGCCAGCCGCTGCGTGGTTCCCTTGCCACCAGGTGGTGAAAGCCAGCCAGCAGCCCCCGAGCTTGGCATGCGCTGAAGGCTCCACCTCCAAGACCCCTTGTGGGAATACCCAAACCGGGGGGAGGCAGGCATGCAGGTACTGCCTCCCCTCCAATGCCCAAACCACTCAAAAAGCTGTGACAAAATTAAACAGCATAACATACCAAAAGCAATGCATAACAACCGACAACGTGTGTGTGGGAGGTCCGCAAAACAAGAGGAACATCCGACCCATGCAGACATTTAAATAGGGATGGGGAAGCGGCACAATGACTCCCGCTCTGCGCAGCCCACCCTGCCCCCAGAACCAGCCCCAGCAAGGCATGGCTAGCTGCCTCTGGCTGCCCCCAGGGTGTCACTCCTTTCCTCTGGCCAGGAGACCGTGCCGCCAGCTGCAGGCTGCTGGAGACGACTTCTGCCAACTCCCCCCTGGACTTGGGCCACAAAAGGTGGCTGTACATAAGTCTCGCTGCACCTTGGTGGTCAGGGGTCATTTCGTAGGAAAAGAGGTGCAGGAGCTCATTAGCATAACTCATTAGCATAACTTATTTGCATGTGCCACGCCCCCTGACATCACCGGAAGTGTGTCAGAAGGCAACACCCACCGCTCAGGCTCCACTGGACTGTTTTGGATTGCTAGCTGTTGGGGGAAGGGGGGAACGTGCAGATCTGTCCTTGCTGAGGACGGAGAGCTTGTGCCTGAATAAAACTTGGTCTTAAAGGTGCCAGTGGACTGTTTTGGACGGGGCCCCCGGGGAGGGGGGCTCTGCAACTTACCTGGCTGCTTCTTGCTCTGACTGAGGGCTGCTGGGAGCAGGGGGCGGGGTTGTTGCATGTGCTTGTCCCCTGGGCTCTTTACTGCCGGAGCTCTGCTCCTGTGCGCTCCCGCAGGAAATGACCCCTGTTGGTGGTCTGTAAAGTGCTATTGGACTCAAATCTAATCATTCTCTGCAGTGCGCCTCCTTGTGAAACTGAGGCACAGTCAGCAGTGCTAGATGGCTGCCTGAGTGAAAGCTGGTGTGGCACAGTGGTCAGAATGGCAGCCTGAACAGGTAAAATCTCCAATCCACCGAGAAGCTCAATGACCTCAGGCCAATTGCTCTCAGCCTCACCTATCTCACAGGGTTGTTGGGAAGGCTCAGATAGGGAAGGGAGAACATTGATTGTCACCCTGCGGGAAAGATGAGATGAAAATGCACCAAGCAGACGTATTTTGGATGCAACGTATTGGCATAAGTTGGTCAGGGGACACAACCTGGTGTCCATGTATGGTGCTCCACCTTCATGCTGGGGATTCTGAGCATTCTCTCTGTCCTCCTGGCCCAAAGTCCTCCTCCAAGGAAAGAGGACCCTCCAGTTAGGAGGCACTGGAAGAAAAATTTGCCCCTTCCCCATATGCAAACTGATAGGGGATGGAAGGGATATTTGCTGGTGGCAACAACCAGTGACCCGTTGGATCAAGCAAAACACAAACTGAAAGGAGGCATTCATACAGCATCTATCCTATCACTGCAACCATGTCTATTTGAGCCTTCACAGTCCTGTGAGCTTTGGCATTGGCAGGGCTGCCGGCCCAGAACTGGCAACCAATAGGAGCCTGTGTGTGTGTGCGTGTGTGGAGACCTGGCAAAACATAACTGGCCGTGTGACCAGAAATGGCATCACCAGTTTTCACATGCTCTAGGGTTTTCCTGCAACTCTATGGTAAAAACAATAGACGGTAGCAGAAGAAGAAGAAGAAGAAGAAGAAGAAGAAGAAGAAGAAGAAGAAGAAGAAGAAGAAGAAGAAGAAGAAGAAGAAGAAGGAAGAAGAAAGAAGAAAGAAGAAGAAAGAAGCCCTGCCCTTCACTTGGAGTCTCAAAGCGGCTTACAATCTCCTTCCCTTCCCCTCCCCACAACAGACACCCTGTGAGGTAGGTGGGGCTGAGAGAGCTCTGAGCTTACTGATCTTGAGAGAACAGCTCTGAGAGAACTGTGACTGACCCAAGGTCACCCAGCTGGCTGTGCGGGAAAGAACGGGGAATCAAACCCGGTTGTCCAGATTAGAGTCTGCCACTCTTAACCGCTACACCAAACTGGCTCTCAGAGAAATTCCAATACAGCAACATCACTTGGAGGTTCCTAGCCAGGAGTGACATTATAGTGATGCTCTTTCCCCCCATTTCCCCCCAGCTGCTCCACTGAGCACTGTTGGGGTTTCCCCCAGTGGCACCCTAGGCACTCCTGATCTATGTTCCCGGATCCATGAAGGAGCAACGGAGAGTCCTTACCTCCTGCTGCTGCCTGAGTATGAAAGATCTTCCTGTGATGGGGAAAGGTTATGTATTTGCAATGGGCAATTTATTATCCCCAAAGATTCGCTCCAATCTTGTGTCATCAAATATGACCAACAGTAAATAAAAGGTCACCCGACTCAGCTACAACCCATTGAAATCAATAGGCTTAATCCAATTTTGCCCTGGATTTTTTAATCTGTTACAAAAAAAGAAAGGAAAAAGAGAGGCCGGGTACTTAAGACATACAATGGAAGTGGAAGTTTATAAATACAAGCTTCCAAGGCTTTCCAGTTAAGTCCATCCCTTGAAGTGAATGGACCACGAGCAAGTCTAGCAGTGTCCCAGGGCTGACCATAAGTACACAAGCAGAGCCCTGTTGGGGCAGACCAATGATTCATCCAGTCCAGCATCTTGTTTCACATGAGAGACCACCAGTTTCCCTGGAGGGCCAACAAACAGGACATAGGAACTAAGACCCTCCCCTGGAGTTGTCTCATAGCACTGATATTCAGAGCTTTACAGTCTCTGGATGTGGAGGTCCTCTTCAGGCATCAGGGCTAGTGGCCATGGATCCACCAGGAATCTGTCTAATGTGCTCCGCAAACTTTTGATGCCCCCCTCCAGAATATGGGATTTAGAAATACGCTGACGTTGAACATGCAGGTTCCATCGATAGCGCAATCCTAATGTGGTATATTCAGAACCCTACTTTCCCAATAGGGCTCTAAGGGTGTGGCACTGTTAGCCATCGTGGCAAATAGCTACAATTGGAACGACCTTCCATTAATTTATTCATTTAAAATATCTGTGTGCCCTCCTTTTTCCTGAGGAGCTCAGGGCCAAATGTGGTGGGAAGCGCCCTCAAGACACAGCCCACTTATGGCAGCCCTGTAGGGTTTTCAAGGGAAGAGATGAAGCAGTTGGCCATTGACTGCCTCCGCGTTAGCACCCCTGCACTTTCTTTGAGGTCTCCCACCCATATATTAACCAGGGATGACCTTGCTTAGCTTCTGGGATCTGATGACAGACCAAGCCACCCAAGTCAGGGCTGAGGTTGGTAACAATATAAAATTATAAAAACACTAAGATTACAACAACCATTAAAACAATAGATATAAAATACATTAAAACCTCATCAAAACACCAACTTTAAAACACTTTATGTCCCACTAGAAGGAAATTCCCCTTTGTCCAGGGTCAGAAGAAGGAGGAGGAGGAGGAGGAGGAGGAGGAGATTGGATTTATACCTCGCCCTTCACTACCCGAAGTAGTCTCAGAGGGGCTTACAACCTCCTTTCCCTGCCCCTCCCCACAACAGACACCCTGTGAGGTAGTTGGGACTGAAAGAGCTCTCTCGAGAACTGCCCTTGAGAGAACAGCTCCGAAAGAACTTATGAGTGACCCAAGGTCACACCAGCGGCTGCATGTGGAGATTAGAGTCTGCACTCCTAACCACTACACAAAACAGGCAGCCCTCCCTGGATCAGTTATGTTTTAGAGAATGGCCAGAAAGGCAGGATGAATGAAACCCTCATCATTTCTCCTGGGAGGCTGTTCCAGAAGCCCCCGACAGCCTCTGAAAAAGCAAGGGCCTAGGCCTTTGCAGGATGTACCTTAGGCAGAGATGGAGCTTACAACAGAACTTGCTTGGAAGAATGGAGCTGCCATATGGAAATGTGCAGGAAGAGGTGGTCCTTCAAGAATGTGGGCCCCACAGACTTCCATTCAGGGCAGAGTGTGAGGCCAAAATGGCTCCCCATCCCCCTGATAGAGGGAGGACTGTCCTGGATTCAGTGCTGGAGATGCAACTTGCCAGGGCCAGCCCAGGTAGTGGCACAGCTCAGGGAGCTGGATGGGCAGCAGTTAGGCTTGCCAAGTCCCCCCAGGGGGGTGGGGAAACCCCTGCCCCAGAGGCCCATTCCCCGCTGCCGGCGGATTGGGCCCCGGGGGTAGCCCCACCCTGATGGGTGTGTCACCCGGAAGTGACGCGATCACGCTGGGCACACTGGGGGCGGGGCCACGGTCATCCGAGGGAAAACTCTATGGTTTTCCCTCGGATGGTCGTGGCCCCGCCCCCAGCGTCGTCATGTCACTTCCGGGTGATGTGCGTGCAGTGCATGCGCGCTCCAGACGCCAGCCGGGAGTCCCCTGCTGCGGCACAACAACCAACTTGGCACCCCCTAGCAGCAGTGCAGTTTGCCAGGGCCGAATAAGCACTCCACTTCCTACTGGGGACATAGGAGACAGGGGCTGCCAGGCCATTAACCCACCAAAGTTTTTCTCAGGGACACCATGGCCAATTGGCCTAGGGCTGCCAACCTCCAAGTGAAGCCTGGAAATCTACCAGGATTACAACTGATCTCCAGCCTACGGAGATGAGTTCCCCTGGAGAAAATGGCTGCTTCGGAGGATGGGCTGTTATGGCATTGTAACCGGCTGAGGCCCCTCCTCAGGCTCCACTCCCAAATCCCCAGGAATTTCCCAACCCAGAGTTGGAAACCCTAAATTTGCCTCATTTCTCTTTTAAAACTGTTTTGCCTGACCTCATTTCAGCACTCCCCTCCCCCAATTAGTTTGGAACTGAAATACTGAATAAATGGGGAAAAAAAATGCCTCTTACCAGACATTCCAGTGAGATCAGCACTTGGACTGAATAGTTCTGTGATTCCAAGGCCCTTCAAAACATCCTTCAAATCAATTTCCTGTTCTATTGTGAACCTAGAGAGGACACAAAAGGATGAAACATTCTTATGAAAAATATCATATTTGCAAGTTGTCACTACTGAAACAGAGAGCGAGAGAGAGAGAGAACAAAAATGGAATTAATATAGAAGCAGTCAGTAAGGTGAGCTGGTAGCTCAGCACGGAGAATAGCAATTAGGAGCAAGATGAGTTGTATTTATTGAACAGGCATTCATAACCAGCTTATTGTTATGCATCGTTTCATTTGCAGGAATACCCTAAAACTAACTGTTCTGGGCTCGTACAACCCTCATCCTTCCCAAAGGCTTCAGCAAAAGACTCGGAGTTGACAGATGGGGGGACGTCTGCCTATGGAAGCTGCTGAAATGTAGTTCGTTTTAAATAGCAGCTGAGAATGGATGCTAAAGACTGAACAGGAAATAAAATTATTATTATTAAGCAGGAAAGCTGCAAAGAGCAGACATTTAAATGAAAACAGACTTTAAAAAATATCTTTTTTTTTTTAAATTAAAGGCCAAATCTATCGCAAAGTTATCATCTGGTAAAACGGACAAACCGAGACATTCTCATCGGAGGTGCTGAGAGGATGTCAGAAGTGAGGTCTGGTGCTCCTGTGGACAACTCAGCAGACCCTGAAAAGAGCTGGATGATGGGACCAGATGGCCAGCTAACCCAACCTTCTGTCCCGAACCAGGAAAAACCACCTACAAATCAACCTATGCAATCCGGGCTGCAGGCGTTGACCAGGTGCTTTGTGGGAACGGTGCTTTCCAGAGCAAACAGCTCCAGATGCCTCAGTCAAAGAAAAAGGTACAAATACATAGCAGGGAAAATTAAACAACCCAACTGCATGAAGAAACAGTTCCACTACCTGAGCACTTTAAGGAGGTATGACCAGGGGTGCATGCTTCAAAAACAGCTGTTCTAATTCCGCATTGGTAAGTTGGGAAGGGCATGCATTATTGTTTCCATAAAATATTGGCAGTACTATAATCATATCAGAAGGTTGCTTTAATAAACATTGGAAGTTCATACCCTGAAAATTTTGTTGGCCTCTAAGGTGCTACTGGACTCGAATCTAACTGTTCTACTACAAAGTTTGGATCCAGTGGCACCTTTTATTTATTTTATTTATTAGTTACATTTATACCCCGCCTTCCCCGCGAATGGGCTCAGGGCAGCTTACAAAGGTCAGTACAATGTACCTAGTCCCCATAAAACATTTAAAACAAATTAAAACACTCATATAGTTAAAATCCCCTAGTAGTTAAAGTGCTCGCAGTCTTAGTCGGTACTTCATTAGCTTAAGTGGCACTCTCTAAGATGTACCCCCAAAATTCCTAGCTCAGCGATCCTCCGGCCTCCTGCGGAGATATGGCTCTCTCTTCACGCTAGGGCCGGCCCTATACCACAGATGTTCAATAGTGGTAGCTGGTGGTAGTGGTGGGCGGCTCCTAGTTGAAAGCTGACTCAGTCTAAGCCAACCAGCCACGGCTTGCAACACCTGGTCCAGATCTTCCGGTCTGGAGTCCAACCGGCCACCCAACATCAGATAGAGCTGGGTGTCATCAGCGTACTGGTGAAAGCCCAGCCCACACCTCCGAGCAACCTGGGCAAGGGGGCGCATGTAGATGGTAAATAACATCGGGGAAAGCACCACCCCCTGAGGCACTCCACACTCAAGTGTGTGTCTTCTGGACTGCTGTTCCTCTAGCGCCACCCTTTGTCCCCGACCCTGGAGAAGGAAACAAGCCATTGCAAGGCAAGCCCCTGTATCCCCACGTCAGTGAGGCGGTGGGTCAACAACTGGTGGCTGACTGTGTCGAACGCAGCCGGCAGGTCTAATAACAGCAGTGCCGCCAAACCACCCTGATCCAGGTGCCTCCAGAGGTCGTCCGTAAGAGCGACCAGCGCTGTCTCCATCCCGTGACCCGGGTGGAAACCAGACTGGAAGGGGTATAAAACGGAAGCGTCATCCAGAAACCCTGCAACTGTATTGCTACTGCCCTCTCAATTAATTGGCCTAAATAGGGCAAATTGGACACCGGCCAATAGTTGAACAATTCGGTCGAGTCCAGAGATGTTTTTTTCAGGAGAGGGCGGACCAACGCTTCCTTGAGTGCCCCCGGGAACTGCTCCTCAGAGAGGGACTTGTTGATAATCTCCCTTAGGGCACCTCGAAACCCCTCGTGGCCCACTTTAATGAGCCAGGAAGGGCATGGATCAAGTCTGCACGTGGTTGGGTGCACCTTGAAGACCAACGAAGTTTAATTCTGGGTATAAGCTTTTGTGTGCATGTACACTTCTTGTGTCTTCTTATAACTTGTATCTGAAGAAGTGTACATGCACACAAAAGCTTATACCCAGAATTAAACTTTGTTGGTCTTCAAGGTGCCCAACTTCAAGGTGCTTCAGACCAACACGGCTACCCACCTGAATCTATGTTCTACTACAGACCAACATGGCTACCCTCTGAAGACCAACATGGCTACCCAACATGGTTACCCTTCTGGGCATATATGTGGATTTCTCCAAAAGGCTCTTCTAAAGGAGGGGTGCAGCCTACAGGTCATCAACTGGCAACCTCTGACTTGCAGTACAGTGATCAGTTTGGGCTGCATGAGGCATCAGGGATTTCTGACACAGTTGGACAGGAACTGGAGTGTGACACGTCTGGCCACACCTCCCAGTTTGGCTTCCCCACTTTCCCGCCTACTCCAGGGATTATCTGAACCTGGGTCTCCCAGATCCTAGTCTGACACTCTAACCACTACGCCACAGTGGAAAAGCTGAAGATGTAGCGTGTTTGGTCTGCTTCAAAGCTTTTGAAAAAACAAACATCTCATCTCCTCGGAATATGGACTTGGATCCCATAGAGAATGCCCATTGATGGAAAGGATTTCCATTAGCAGATCAGGATTTTCTCACCTCCCCCAAAGACCTCTGCGGTCCAAAGTGACACACACACCCCATGCTTATCCAGAGGATCCTGGGGACCAGCATGAGGGGGGGAGTCAGAGGCCTGCAGCAGGAGGGGGAAACGGTGAATGTTGCCACCCTTCCACGTGAACACACGAAGCGGCCTTGTACCAAATCAGACCTTTGCTCCATCAAGTTCAGTATTGTCTGCTCAGGCTGGCAGCGGCTCTCCGTGGTCTCAGGCTGAGGTCTTTCACGTCACCCGCTGCTGGATCCCATAACTGGAGATGCTGGGGCCTGAACCTGGGACCTTGTGCATGCCAAGCAGATAACTCTGCCCCTGAGCCATAGCCCCTCGCAGAAATGCTTTGCTGGAGCCAACCCATGGCATCTGTGGAGCACGCAATAAATAAAACCGTTAGCGTTGAAGGTATTATAGCACGACTTTGGACCCCCACGTATACACCGTGCACACAGATAACAGACACACAGAATCTACCGCTCAGCAGAAATTGTTTCTGGGAAGAAGGACAACCAGGGATTTGGACCATTAGTGCTACAAAATCAAAGAGTCCTGGCCATCTGGACTCCTGCCGCAACGGTGTTTGCCTGAAAGCGACGGTGGGAAAAGGTAACCGGAGCCAGATTAACAATGTCACCGAGGCATGCTGCCAGACAAAGGCCCATCGCTTGGAAGCACTGGAGGAACTTAAGGGCTTTTATTAGAACAACAGGAGCATTAATTATGAAGGATTTCCACTGTGCTGTCAGGCGCCGTGGAATGCAGCGGGAGAACACGTAGCACACTGGCGTTACCCGGCGCGGTGCTTCAGAAAGCCAGATGGCCGGAGACTCTGGGCGCCGTTTGCAAAGCGCTGCATCTGCAAAAGAGGACTCAGACTAGAGGAACTGTGCCGGACCTTGGTATACAAGTGGTGTGCGATTCCTGTACCCCTCTGGCCTATTCTGCCGTATAGCTAAATTCCCCAAACAACAAGGCAGGCCATTGGGGGTAACACCGGAAAGAGAGTGGAGGCCAGGTTCACCTCTTCCACTCAGGAAAGACCAAAGTAGATGTCCTGATAAATACAGGGGGAGCAGCATTCCATGGCGCCTGACAGCACAGTGTGCCTATGTGTCTAATTCCTTCCTAAGTAAAGGTAAAGGTTCTCTTGCTCGAAAGCCAGTCGAGTCCGACTCTAGGGTTGCGGTGTTCATCTCCGTTTCCAAGCCGAAGAGCCAGCGCTGTCCGAAGACGTTTCCGTGGTCATGTGGCCGGCATGACTAAACACCAAGGCGCACAGAACGCTGTTACCTTCCCACCAAAGTGGTACCTATTTCTCTACTTGCAATTTCTTGCTTTCGAACTGCTAGGTTGGCAGGAGCTGGAACTAGAGACGGGAGCTCACTCCATCATGCGGCACCCGGGTCTCGAACTGCTGAACTACCGACCTTCCACAGCCTGCAGTTCAGCGTCTTAACCACTTGAGCCACCTTCCTACCTCTGCATAATACAGAAGAAGGGTAAAAGAATAAGTTTTTATACCCCACTTTTCTCTATCTTTAGGAGCCTCAAAGCGGCTTTCAATTGTCTTTCCATTTCTCTCCCCACAACAGGCACCTTATGAAGCAGGTGGCGTTGAGAGAGTTCAGAAAGGACTGTGACTGGCCCAAGGTCACCCAGCAGGCTTCATGGGGAGGAGGAGTGGGGAACCAAACCTGGCTCTCCAGATTAGAGTCACTACACCATGCTGGCTGTTACACCATGCTGGCTCTGCTGCTTTTAACCACTGCACCACGCTGGCATTGCAAACGATAAAAAAAAACCATTGGGGAGGTCCTATGTTAGAGTAATAACTGCATCATTGCAATGAAAACCGGTGAGCGTCCCCAGATCCTGTCTTTAACCACATTGTGAAAAAAGTAATGTTAGAACCATTAACGGACAGCACCAACAAAAGCTGAACCCTTCATCATTCAATAGCAGTGTAGTGGTTAAGTGCGCGGACTCGAATCTGGGAGAACCGGGTTTGATTCCCCACTCCTCCACTGGCAGCTGCTGGATGACCTTGGGCAAGCCGTAGTTCTGTCAGGGCTGTTCTTGCAAGGACAGTTCTGGAAAGAGCTCTCTCAGCCCCACCTACTCTACCCCACAGGGTGTCTATTGTGGGGAGGGGAGGGAAAGGAGTTTGTAAGACACTCTGAGACTCCGAGTGGAGGGTGGGGTATAAATCCAATCTCTTCTCTTCTCCTTCTAACCACAAAGGCTCTAATAAACACACTGCCTTAAACCTGTAATGGAACCCTGGCAAGAATGTAGTATAGTCAGTTCCCTTGGGAGCCACTCCCGAAGCCAATGGGGAGGAACCGTGGCTCAGCAGCAGAGCATCTGCCTTCCATGCGGAAGGTCTTGGGTTCAGTTAGTCAGCAGGGTGTGTGAAAGACCTCTACGTTGTACTCTAGAGAGCTGCTGCCCTTCTGAATAGACAATACTGACCTTGGACCAATGGTCTGGTGCAGTATAAGGCAAATTCGTGTGTTCAGTCCCTTGGTACTGATAGACCAATGGTCCCACTCATTTTCAGATAGCTTCAGGTGTTCCTGGCTCTTCTACAGAGGAGTCCTTCTCCATGGTACCCACCTCTCATATAGCCAACAGCACAGGCATCACCAGGGGTCATTTCGTAGAAAAAGAGGTGCAGGAGCTCATTAGCATAACTCATTAGCATAACTTATTTGCATATGCCGCACCCCCTGGCATCACCGGAAGTGTTTTCAACAAAGGACCCAGCAACAAGATATCAGTACAAAATTAACATATTGCTGAACAAGTTCTTTAGACTTTAACAGTATATTCAAAGTTGATATTTTTTATTCCAATGGAAAAACTTCATGAAGAGACCGAGGTCCCCATACAGCAAGTGCAAGAACAAGTGCAAGAAGTGCAAGAACAAGTGCAAGTACGAACTTTCTCGAGCTGACTGTTCGTTTCGACCTTTGTCTTCGTCAGATGTCAGTTTCTGGTCTTTTCTATTCAGAGTTTCCAATAATTCCAACAATAAGTGTCAACATTTCAAGAATGGCTATTCAAAGTTCCCTCATTCACAAAATTTTTCTTCCGGATAGTAAATCTACTATCTACTTTCTTACTATCCGGAAGAAAAATTTTGTGAATGAGGGAGCTTTGAATAGCCATTCTTGAAATGTTGACACTTATTGTTGGAATCACCGGAAGTGTGTCAGAAGGCAACACCCACCGCTCAGGCTCCACTGGACTGTTTTGGATTGCTAGCTATTGGGGGGGGAAGTGCAGATCTGCCCTCACAGAGGAGGGAGAGCTTGTACCTGAAGGTGGGCCGGGGGGGGGCTCTGCAACTTACTTGGCTGCTTCTTGCTCCTCGTGGCCCGACTGAGGCATGTGCCCGCCCCCTGGGCTCCTTACTGCCGGAGCTCCGCTCCTGTGCGCTCCCGCAGGAAATGACCCCTGGGCATCACAGATGTGGAGCAGGGGAGGGAAGCAGACCACCATGATGCCAGGACAGAGGTGTGCTGAGGTAGAGATCTAGTGTGTTGCAATGGTTGCTAGACTAGGATCTGGGTCACCCAGGTTTAAATCCCCAGTCTGCCAAAATCGGTTGACCTTGGCTCTGCCACAGGGTTGTGGTGAGGATAAGACAGAAGAGAGAAGAAGCATGCATGCAGCCCGGAGTTTGTCGGAGGTAGGATAAAATGTGCTAGACAGATGTTACGTGGGGAAGTGGCAGAACTAGACAGCAGGGGCATGCTTATCAGAACATCTGGTTTGGATCGTGGCTTCCGGTCTGGCTCCCGCGAAAGGCGGACGCATCCTTGGGTCGCTCCCGAGGGGCGTCTCGCCCGCCCGCGGTGGAGGAGGGAATCCGCGCGAGCGGAGACCCGAACGAGCCCCTCAGGATGTGAGGAGCTCGGATCCGGGGCGCTTTAGGGCGCTCGAGGGGGGAGTCTCGCTCTCAGCCGAGAGGTTGGAGACGAGGCGCCCGCCATGCCCTGCCCCTTTGGACCTTGCTGCGTGAGCGATCCCGTTTTACGGGGTTTAGCGGAGCCACCAGACGTCACCGAGTGATAAAGCGATCATCCGAAAAAGTTGAAAAAGAAAAGATCGGCCTAACTGTGAGTTGTCAAAATGCAAAGAAAAAGATCTAAAACCGCTTCCCCCCCACCCAGCGAAAAAGGCGAGGAGGTTAACCCTCTAACTGCATAAGCGAAAAAGAAAAGGAGGGGGGGAATGGACTGAGCGAACAGTGATGTTTTCCCTTGATGTATTTGAAATAAAGCGAGAGAAAGTTTTGTCTCTCTGGAGCACAATTTAAGAACTTTCTAAAAGTAAACAAAAAAGAAAAGATGTCGGAGCTGGGCAAAAACGAGCGGAGGAGAAGGGAGGGGCTTCCGTCTGGGCGTTTGCTTGTGTGTGAGAGCCGGCTGTTTAGTGTTTTGGACTGTTTATGGTTGTGAATCCGACGGGAGTTTTGTAAAATGGAAAAGTTTGAACTGCGACAGCGAGGAGTGCCTGGCAAGCGCTTATATACGTCCAGTTTCGAGGAGGACCCAATAGAGAGTTTGGGAGCGGAAATAAAAGCGAAATGAAATTAATACCATTCTCAAAGTTGGGGACCTCCAAGGCATGAAAGGAAGAGGATTTATAGTGCATGAACTGAGTGTGTTAACAGCAACCCGAAGGAGGATTTAACAAGCCGGAAGTAGAAGACAATAGAGGAAGCCCCTTCACGTCAGCGATAGAAAGTGCCCAGCACGCAAAGAAGCGGTTCTGACTGTGTCCAGAAGAGATTTTTCTTTTTTTATTAACAGAAACTCAAGGGAACTCAAGGGAACATTAACAGAAATTCAAGGGAACATTACTAACATATTAACAGAGAATTATATGTGACTGAACTAAGAAAAGAAGTTTGACAACACACAGAAGAAGCCCAAGAAGATTAAATGGACATTACTAACAGTTTAATTTACCAGTTTATATATCACTCAGCTTTCTCTTTCTCCCGCTGTCTACCCTTCCCTTTTTTTTCTTTTAAGCGAAATACCTCCCCTTTTTAGGGGAGCTAATAAAATCTTTACAAAAAAAAAAAGAACATCTGGTTTGGATCTGAGTTGGTTGAGAGCCAATGTGGTGCAGGGGTTAGAGTGTCAGACTAGTATGTGGGAGAGCCAGGTTCAAATGCCCCCTCTGCTAGGGGGGCTTGATGGGTGACCTTGGGCCAGTCACAGAATTGCCGCCTAAGCTACCTCACGGGGTTGTTGTGATGACAAAATGGAGGAGAGGAGAACAATTTATGCCATTTTGGGTCCCCATTGAGGAGGAAGGTGGAATATAAATGAAGTAAAATTAAAAAGGTAAGAAGAAGATAGCTGTGCTTAAGACAGATATATTTCAGGGGAACGGGGGCTAGAATGAGCTTCTTCTCTCTTGAATATGCAAGGTTTTAGGGACAAGATGCTCATTCAAAAGGACCAAACTTGTGAGTGAACACAGTGTGAGAGAAACTGCACATTTCCACTGCATGCACGGTGTAGAGATTAACGGATGAACCATCTTTTGTTGCTGTTCAGTCACACAGTCGAGTCTGACTCTTCGTGACCCCATGGACCACATCACGCCAGGCCCTCCTGTCTTCCATCGCCCCCAGGAGTTTGCTTAATTTCTCCCTTACTTCAAAGAGTTCAGACCAGTGTGCATGTTTCTCCCTTCCTCCATTTTCTCCTCACAACCACCCTCTGAGGTAGGTTAGACTGAGAGCGAAAGGCAGGCATTGCCCAGTGAAGTTTGTGACCGAGGAAGGATTCGAACCCAGGCCTCCCTGGTCCTAGTTCAGCACCCTAACCGCTCGACAACACTGGCCTAACTTTCCATCTTTGCAGCAGCATTCGTGAACTGCAAGAGCCTTAACAGTGCTTCTTAAATGAAAGTTTCTGTTTTTAAAAAACCCCTCGAACGTACAGAGACTCTGAGCCATTTTTCAATGGGTCAGCACTTTTCGGGAGAGACCTCAAATGTGAAAAGAAAATCTCATGCTAAGGAGTCAGCTGGAGCGCTCACGCCAGAAGAAACTTTTGCAATATTAACTAGCCGAAGCGGCAGCTAAAGAACTTAATGGGCTGGTTAATTTGAATCAATAATAAGAAACTCGGCCCATCCGCTCCACTGACTCTCGCTTCTCTGTGTTCCTTCAGTGCTGTCAGCCCCGTGTGGAAGCCAAACCCAAGGCAGAATTCATCCTTCCCTAAGAACCGGCTAGGCAGTGAAACAAACGTATTTTGGAAGCTGCCTTGTAACACAGTGCAAAAGCCACGAGCTATTTGGTGTCTGTCCAATTCCCTCCCCCCCCCCGTGAATTTGTTTGGCCTCATCCTGACACAAAATAGTGACTTCTGCCAGCTGGTCATTCCACTGGGGCAATGGGGCATAGGAAGGGCTGGGGGTTCAGTGGCAGAGCATCTGCTTGGCACGCAGAAAGTCCCCAATTCAATTCCCAGTGTCTCCAGTTAAAAGTTATTGCTTTGCATGTACAATGTCCCAGGATCGATCCCTGGCCTCTCCATGTGAAAAGGATCAGGTAGCGGATGACATGAAAGGCTGCTGCCTGAGACCCTGGAGAGCTGCTCTCAGTTGGAATAGACGATACTGACTGTGATGGACTGACTCAGTAGAAGGCAGCTTCATGGGCTCACGATGGGGAAAGGCTTGGCCCAGTGGGTGTGGCCTAAGGTTGCCAGCACCCAGACCCCACCCCTGATCAGGTGGTCTGTGAGAGGTTTACCAGCAATGGGGGAGGCCTACACCACTGTCTCAGTGTTGTCACTGGCAACACAGCGATGTCACTTCTGGCATACCCTGGAAGTGATGTCATAGCATTGCTAACGACAACACTGAGATGCTGGTGTCGGCCTCCCTTGCAGCTGGTAAGTCCCCCCCCCATCCCCTGCCGGTTGCCAGGGTTATCTGGCAACCCTAGCCGTGGCCTCCACGGCATATATGGCCCCAACCAATGTGACCTGGGAGATCTGGGAACGGATCTCCGCAGTGTTATTCAAATGGGACCAATACCTGAGTGTCTCCTTGCTTTGGAACGAGGCCACAGAGCAGAGAGAGAGGGGGTTAACTCTGACAGTCCTCTTGCTGTTAGCTCTAGATGGGCAAACACAGTATGGAAGCTGGGCTTTTTCCTTTCCAGGACTGACAGCAGCCCAGGAAAGAGGATTGGCTCCCCTCAGCAAAACAATAACAATTGGGAGCTCTTCCTCTGTGAATGGTGGATGCAATCTGAACTGGTTCTCTGTGAGGCAGCCATTTTCCTTCACACACACACACAAAAACCCCCTGGGTATACCCCCCCCCTGGATCTCCCAGCATCACATCTAGTTGGGCCCATACTGCTCTCTTGCAAATGAACTGAGAGGCTAGGAACCATACAGCGTCTGTCGGTGTGCCATAGGCTAGAGTATAACCTAGTAGGTTTTTTCCCTTTTTGTATTTTAGGCCTTCGAATGGCGGGCACTCCTTCCATGCCAATCAGTCAACTGCATTTTCACTTGTCAATGGCCCAGTTCTAGGCAGGAGGACAATGGCAGGTACCTTACTAGAGACCATGCTGTAAAAGGCCAACCCATGCACCTGGAGGAAAGCAACAGCCAACATGACACCTCCGAAAAGGTTGGTGAGGAGAAGAAGCCCCTTTTGACCCCATTTCTACTTGTTTGGCACGAGCGAGGCTGCAAAACACTAGAGAGGTGCTAAGCTGCTGTGACCGTAAACTAAGCATTTTATATTTCTTTGACAGTCTGAGATTTTCTTGTGCACTCAGCAGGGAAGGAATAATTTCTGGCTGTGGCAGGGAAGTCCTTGGAGCCTTCCCGTTACAATTACCTACACGATGACAATTTATTTGGATTTAATTTGATCCAAACAGAAGCCCTTCTTACTGTCACCTCCAATTTCCTGGTTGAAATGGTGATTTCTGCCAGTTACCTGGAGCAAGGGCAGAATGTACGAATAGCTGTGCTGGATGAGAATTTGGTCAAGCATCCTGTTTCACACAGTGGCCAAGCAGATGCCCCCAGAAAACCTACAAAGAAAGGCACAAAGGCCAAATCCCCCCAAGAACTAAAAGCAGGCTGGAAAGGCCAAAACGTCTCCATGTTTTTGCCCCACAGCAGTGGTATTCAGAGAGTTTTTGCCTCTGAACACAGAATTCCTGTCAGGCTTCATGGCTAATAGCCATTGATGAACCTCTTCTCCATGAATGAAATTGTCCCCTCGGGGGGGGGGGGGAAAGTCTCCTCAGACTTTTTTCCAGTAAGGCACAAATTACATTTTTTTTAAAAAAAACCCCTGCAGATGAGAACTACAGTGTGGAGAAGGAATCTTTAATTCTGCCCAAATGACCCCCCCTCAGAGCTGCCAATCTCCTCAGCTGAAGAAAATGTACAACCCAGTGATCGCAGTCTGAAGTACTGGCAACTTGACTAATTTCATGAATTCCATCCATTTAAGTTCTTTAGCTGCCGCTTCGGCTAGCTGAGAGGAATATGGATCTGGGGTTGCTAATGTCCAAGTGGTGGCTGGAGATCTCCTGGGATTACAACTGATCTCCGGGTGACAGAGATCATTCACCTGGAGAAAATGGCTGCCATGGAAGGTGGACTGTATGCCATTATGCCCCACTGAAGTTCCTCTTCTCCCCAAACCCCACTCTCCTCAGGCTCCACCTCCAAAATCTGCAGATGTTTCCCAACCTGGAGCTGGAAACCCTAACTACAGGTGGTGGCCATCTCACGTCACAGGATCCCGCAAACATCGTTCAGAAAGACCGAGTGCCAAACTAAACATCACAGAGTCCTTGTGTCCACCACAAGAACACCGCAGCCATTTAAAAATGCCACAAGGGGGCTTTGTCCACCCACCCGTGCCCGTTTCAACACTTCAAAAGGTACATGGGGAGGACAAGAGTGCCATTCCATGGGTCTGATCATGATTGGGCCTTTGCGGAATTTTAAATGGTCTTTAAAATGGCATCACTGTTCTTGTGGTGGCCATGAAGACACAATCACGTTTAGTTAGGACCCAAGCTGAACTGATCCAAGCAACTGTGATTACACAGTGCTACAGATATCTCAACTGTATGATTCGCTCAAATGGGCATCCAATTCGTAGCGGACCTGAGAGATTTTATTGGCAAAGCAACATACAGCCAAACACCAAATCTCTTGTCACTACGGGACTCATTCGTAGGAGTTGTCTACTGCTGAATTAGCCTAAACAAGAGTGCAGGGTGTGCTTCACTTGACACAGTGGGGGTAGAAAAGGCTTCCCACTGCTCTCTAGAACACGCTTTATGTGATTGGGCATGAAATTTCCCCACCATCTTTAAATGATCCATCTCCAAGGTTAGAGCTGGGAGCCTAGGCATGGGGTAGGGAGTAGAGAGAGGACACGGGGAGTGACCCTTGTCTGGGGCCTGCCAAAGCCTGGAAGAAGAGGAAGAAGGAGGAGGAGGGGGGGAGGATTTATACCCCACCCTTCACTTGGAGTCTCAGAGTGGCTTACAAACTCCTTTCCCTTCCCCTCCCCACAACAGACACGCTGTGAGGTAGGTGGGGCTGAGAGAGCTCTGACAGAAACTGCTCTTGAGAGAACAGCTCTGAGAGAACTGTGACTGGTCCAAGGTCATCCAGTTGGCTGCATGTGAAGGAGTGTGGAATCAAACCTGCTCTCCACATTAGAATTTGCCGCTCTTAATTACTGCACCAAACTGGCTCTCCACTGCTTACTAGGTTCTACCGCTTACTAGATCCACTGCTTACTAGGTTCCCAAAATCCTTCAGGGGCTCCTGGAATCTCACAGCATTCACCAGCCTCCGGCCAGGCGGGAAGACTAACCTGATCACCACCCCTGAGGCTATTTTTTTCTGGGGGGGAGCCATGCTAAAACCAAAGAAAGCCATCCTTATCTATTTATTCTGGTCAAATGGTCCTATTTTACATCCAGAACCAGAAACCTGGGAACACAATGAAAGCCTCGCTTATTGTTTGGGAAATTGGGCATGATTTATTTCATTTATTTACCTCATTTGTACCCCCATCTTTCTTCCCAAGGGGAACCCAACGTGGCTTATGCTGTTCTCCTCTCCTCTGTTTCATCCTCACAACAACCCTATGAGGTAGTTCAGGCTGAGAGTGTGTCACTGGCACAAGGTCACCCAACAAGCTTGCATGGCAGAGGGGGGGATCTGAACCCGGGAGAACCATTTATGCTGCCCTGAATGCTTTCCTCTCCTGATGTCCCTCTGTCAAAACCTGCTCCTGCCTACACAGCCCAGTCCTCGGTTCTTCTGTCCCTTGGTCATGCCTGACTAGTATATAGCCAGCATTTGACGAAACCTTGCAGGGTTTTTTTAAAAAAATCATACCTAGAATATCCTTTAAGGCTCTGTACCCAACAATTACAAGGCTTTTTGTAAATATTAATGAGCACAGCGGAGCCTAGAATGGATAAAATTAGATGCCATTTCTCTCCAGCATATTTTTGCAATTGGAAAGGGGGTGGTGGTGAGAGAAGTTAGTACAAGTCTGAAGTGTGGTACTCCGACGCTGTAATTCCGTTATTAAATTCCAGAGATTAATTGCAGACTTCCAGGGTGAACATCTCCAAGGATTTCAAGCAGATCTGCTGGATGTTATCAACGCACCAAATAAATACTTCATGAATATTTTATGGTATGCCTAAAAAAGAGGGGAGGGGGGGGGACTGGCACGCGTGGCCTGCAGGCTGTACACACTGAGAGACAGCGGCAGAATAAAATTAAATTTCCAGTGCCCTGAAAGATTCCATCCAATTATAAAGTGAACATTTTTTAAACTTTTACATTTGTAATAGGGGCCTGAACGACTAAGCAAAGCCAAGTTAATCACAACATTTTCCAATTTTCTGTCTGCGCTATCTGCGTCCTACCGACACGGCCGTTTACTCGTCTTAATAGCAAACTGGAAAATGGTACGGGATTGTTAAATTATACTTCGCTTCGTTCTCAAATCATTGTTTCTGAGCCAAAGTGATCAACATTTTTAATCCACTTTTGTGTAGCGGGGAAACAGACCATGAAACTAATTTGCAAAAATGTCTTCCAAGCATAATTTAGTTGAAGAACACAAAAAGGAAGACGTACTAGCTAATAACAGTAACCCAGTCCGATGCATTCTCCCTATGAATCATTTCATTCTGCAATGGAGTCCTGCTGCCTTGCACACTGCAAGTACATTTAATGGCAGCATCACGCGCACATGGATTGCACATCTTGCCTTCAATGTACCACTCTGGAGCAAGGATATTCTCAGACTTCAAAAGGATAATCCTGTGCATGGGAAAACGTGGCTTTTTCTCTCTCTCTCGACCATCCACTCCTGTTTAATCCATCCATACCCATTGTCTGGGGTGGAATATGGGTGCATAACCTCTCAAAGATGCCTACTAGTTATTGGCCAAGTTCCAAAGAAACATTGTAGCTAGTTTTGGATGCTCAAGGGGACTATGGGCTCAAGTTCCCATAACCACTGATGCCCTTACCCCACAAGAAACCACTTCTGAAACTGAAGGGGACTTCCAAACTCAGTTTGTGATAATATATCAGTTGTTGAAAGGGGGGAACATGTTAGCGTATGAAGCGTCTAGCAACCACACGTACTAGGTTGCTAGTGCTGACTATTCACAGTGGATTTTATTTACACAGTTATATACACAGTCTCTTAGCACTCTCAGACTCCAAATCACCATACAATCCGACAGAGTGCTCTGCAGCAAGGCATTCACCAGAGTGAATGACTATACAAGTACTGTACACAATATATACACATTCAGCACCAATCAGTGTCCAGTGCTGAGTCATGGTGACATCATTTGGCTGATGCAACTTAGATGCAACCTGTACCTGGTGACCTAGGATGATCTACACCATTTACCATTCAGGCTGTCATCTTGTCCTCATACAGAACAGTATGCTGACAGAACATCAAAAATTCCTCTGAACATTCTTGGTTTGGATGTAATAGATCTACCCCACTATGAATTAGTCCCCTATGAATTAGTCCAAAGTTTCTAAAACTTTTGTCAGTTCACAAACTAAGACTGACTTCACTGAAAATGATGCATCTGTGTGCACATCAATCAGGCCCTGATCTGGATAACCCGAGCTAGCCCAATTTAGTTAGATCTTGGGAGCTAAGCAGGATCGGCTTAGTATTTGGATGGGAGGCCACCAAGGAATACCAGGGTGGCCATACAGAGGCAAGCAATGGTAAACCACCGGGAAAGTCTCCTGCCAGGGGAACCCCACGGGGGGGGGGGGGGGTCACCATAAGTCAGCTGTGACTTGATGGCACAAAAAGAGAAAAATGTCTGTCAGCTCTCCAAAATAATTGGTATATTATCTTACTGCCAATTGTAGGAAAGCAATTATTTTGCTTCCAGGTGTCCCATTTCACCTTTACTCCATCTGGGCTCGGGGACGAAGCTGTGCTTGTTGGCTGCAACGATGCTGCAGGCATTCCTCCCCCAGCTGTCAGCTGTAAGGTGGGCTGTGTCAAGGAATCTATATCTGCCTCCCGTGGCACGATCTAACCGCCCATATATTTAACAGAGATGTGAGATCGATGCTGCACTGGGCCTCCCTGCTCCAGTGATCATCAAGTGGGTGGTTTAATATTTCAAGGCACGCGTCAGTCTGTGCGGAGGCACACCACTGGGTAGGGCCGCCGGGCCAGGGACGGCAACCAGCAGGAGACTCATGGAGTGGAGACCGGGTGAAAGAGCACTGAGCAATGCTTGTGGCCGCCACTTCCGGCGGCACAACCGGAAGCGACATCACCGCATCATGCAACGTCCCAGAGTTTTCCTGTAACTCGATGATGAAAACCATAAAGATCAGGGAAATTCCTAGAGCACTGGTGCAGTGTGACAACATCGCTTCTGGGTTCCGCCCCTCCCCCGTTTCCCCTCCGCTGCTCCACTGACCACCAGTGGGGGATTGGGGGGGGGTGACACCTGGCGACCCTACTACTACAAATAATTGGTCTATTTCTTTTGTTTGGTTTTAAATCCAAGCTAAAAGTCATTACTATTATCAAACGAAGGTGGACCTGACTAGTAAATTATGGGCTTGGATCCACCCAAGCATTACTATGAATGGAAGGATTTCCACCCATGGAGAGTGACTCCTTGCCTCCCCCTTCTTACAACACCCCAAGAGCTCCCCCTCCCCCCCAATCCTGTTCCTTGTCTTCAAGGAGAAGCATTTCAGAAGTCACTTTTTAGTTTCAGAAGGAGGGGGGAGAGACATGAGGACGTGAAGTTGTCTTCTACTGACTCAGACCCTTGGTCCATCAAAATCAGTACTGTTGACTCAGACTGGCAGTGGCTCTCCAGGGTCTCAGTTAATGGTCTTACACTTCACCTGCTGCCTGGTTCTTTTAAATGGAGATGCTGGGGATTGAACCTGGAACCTTCTGCAGGCAACCAGATGCTTTCCTACTGAGCCACAGCCCCTCCATGAGCAGAAATCCTTCCATCTGCGGAAATGCTCTGATGTGTCCCAGAGAGTATGATGCACTACGACAGTCTTTCCTTTGATTATTTAGAACCCACCATTTAATTTCACTGGAAGAACCCAATTTGCTCTCACGTTTAAAAAAAGAGCAGGATGAGAATTATTTCTGTTTACTTCCTCTGGAAAGGAACCACAACAACTGCTTTATGTGGCTGCCCTGAACACATCGCACTTGGTCACCTGTAGTTATATAGATCAGCTAAAAAGAATGGCCCCCCCAACTGTAACTTCTGCATTCTACTGAGATCTAAAATTACAACATTCTTTGTCAGCAAAAAGAGCTTGCAGTCCCACATGTCCCAGCAAAATACGTTAGGTCATGAAGCTGCCAAATTTCCCAGGAGAGGGGCAGAGCAAGGGAGGCCTACCTCTAAACGTACAGTATTACTATACATTTGTAGGGCTCCTTCAGTACACTGTATTTTAAGAAGAAATCTGAACTAAGCATCAGGTACCCAGCTGCTGGGTGAAAAGATAGACCCCAGCTCTTATCAGAAGGATCAGTTTTCATCACAGGCCTAGTTAAGCCCTTGAATACTTGCTGACATATTGCTTGATGACACTGGAGAGATTCATGGAGTGGAGGTCTATCAGTGGCTACTAGCCATGGTAACCAAAAGGAAACCTAAACGTTCAGAGGCAGTAAACCTCTGAATACCAGTGGCAGTAGAAACCATCAGGAGAAGGCCTCAGCCTCCGTGCTCCGTTGTTGGACCTCCAGAGACACTGGTTGGCCACACTGTGAAACAGGATGCTGGACTAGATGGACCACTGGTCTGATCCAGCAGGCTTCTTCTTATGTTCTTATACTACAAAATTCTGGTTTAACTAAAACAGAGTGGGAGGGGCTGTGGCTCAGTGGTGGAGCATCTGCTTGGCATGTAGAAGGTCCCAGGTTCAATCCCTGGCATCTCCAGTTAAAAGGATCAGATAGGAGGTGATATGAAAGACCTCTGCCTGAAACCCTGGAGAGCCGCTGCCGGCCTGAGCAGACAATACTGACTTTAATGGACCCAGGGTCTGAATCAGTATAAGGCAGCTTCATGTGTTCATGAGATGGTTCACCATATAATCAACCTGCAACAGCCACCTTCCCAACTATATCCTACACTATTGGTTCCCAACCTAGCACTCGGGGACACCACGGTGCCCACCAATGTGTTTCCTGTCACCCACTTCCTTCTCCTCTAAAGCCTCTCTTCCCCAAAGAAAAGAACCAGTTGTGGCTTTCCTCTAGCTCATGGGAGTCTAAGACGCATCCCCTTTGTGTTTCCCCAGAGCACCCACTTGGAAACAGCAACCTCAATCACAGAAAGACACTTGGCTTAGCACCTCCCAGCATTTTCTGATTAGCCCCCCCCCCCCCATGGCAGCCATTCTGTAGCTGTATATACAGAAATTTTGTGGTGGCACCCACTACCAGACATACAGAAATTTTGTGGTGGCACCCACTACCACCCAAATGCCAGACGTTCCCATGCGTTCATCAAGATTGGAGATGCCTGATGTAGACAGAGATTCAGTGTGGGAAAATGGAGCGGAGTATCCCTAAACAGACGCAAAAACTTCTTGTCCAGCACAGAGCGTTGCACTGCCTAAAACAACTGCTCTCATAACTGTGCTGGTTTCCCTTTAAATAAAGTTTCCATTCATGGAAAGCCCTGACCTGGCTGGCCCAGGCTGACTTAATCTTGTCAGATCTCAGCTAAGGGAGGCCACCAAGGAATTCCAGGGTTGCTGTGCAGAGGAAGGCAATGGAAAACCACCTTTGCCCATTTCTTGCCTTGAGAACCCTATGGGGTTGCCATACGTTGGCTGGAACTTGACAGCACTTGACACACAAATACAAAGTCCAATACAGAAATAGCTCTTCCAGCTGGGCCCTTAAACTTAAAATCCCCCAACCGCACTGAATTGACTGAAATAAACTTAGGAGCATGGAGCATCCGCAGTGCTCATCATATCGACTCAAGGTCACAAAAGAAGTGGATTTTTCTTCTGCAGGGATAAAATATCAAACAGGGCAAACTGATCGGGATTTCCTCTTATCGTAGGGGCCTTTGTTTCTGCACAGATAACAAGCTTTTTCAAGATCCTATAAATTAGAAAACAAGAACACTCTAATAAGAACCTAAATAAAATATGGCAGCTAATTCTTGGAATATTTTACAAGACTTATTTAAATAGAAATGGCTGATCGTGGAAGTAAAAGATTGTACTCATTTGACAAATTTTGGGTAGAAATTGCCCTTTGTCTGGCTGACTAACATATATGCACTCTCTCTTGCTCTGTCTAGTGAGGCAGCATAATAATAATACGTGGAAGTAAAAGATTGTACTCATTTGACAAATTTTGGGTAGAAATTGCCCTTTGTCTGGCTGACTAACATATATGCACTCTCTCTTGCTCTGTCTAGTGAAGCAGCATAATAATAATAATAATAATAATAATAATAATAATGCATTATACAATTACAGATTAACATTTTCCATTCTTAAGAAAACACAAAATGTTGAAACAAGCATAAAAAATGCAGGTTGATCTTATCTTCCAAAAACTCCTTTAGCCACATCAAATACTTTTCACATACTAACATGGTTTTGCCTGATCCAGGTGGGTAGCCGTTTTGGTCTGAAGCAACAGAACAAAGTTCAAGTCCAGTGGGGCACCTTTAAGACCAACAAAGTTTAATTCTGGGTATAAGCTTTCGTGTGCATGTGCACTTCTTCAGATACACTGAAACAAATTCCTCAGGCCTTATATCTAGGTGGTGGGGGGGGGGGGGGGGGTTGCCAGGAAGGGCGAGTTAGAGTCAAGATGCATAAGTAACTGGGTGATAAGTATAGCTGAGATTGGATGAAAGCAGTTGCTGCCATTCACAGGTCTTACCAACTGCTTTAATCCACGTAAGGCCTGAGGAAACCTGTTTCAGTATATCTGAAGAGGTGTGCAGGCACACGAATGCTTATACCCAGAATTAACGTTTGTTGGTCTTAAAGGGGCCACTGGTCTCAAACATGGTTTTGTCTGGTTTTCCATGGATACAACATTAGCAATCTCCATCTCTCCCACTCTCTGTTCCTCTGACTACCCCTTCCTCTCACCCACACACCATCCAACAAGCCATTCACTGTACTGCACTTTCTCCAGTAAGAACCAAAACAGGCAACCTCACCTTGGTAGATAGACCTCCACTTTTTGTTTCTTCACTGAGGTTGCCCATTCCTCAATCAACTGGGCTTTAACCAGAGGCTCCAGTGTGACTAGTGGGACTTCCTGCCTGGAGAGGACAATCATCATACTGATCTCATCCCCCTCATAGGGTATTTCCAGAACTTGATAGATGCCCCCTGCTTCATTGGAGCCATCACTGAACTCCCCTAGAAGAAAAACACAGTCTCGTTGGACTTTTGGAGTGCATTCCACTTCTTCAGAAAATTACTTTGATATGCTGCTTTTTGACAAAGGACCATTCTTCTGCATTGCTTACGAGGAGACAATAGAAGCATATAATAGAAGCATAGAATAGCACTGTATTCTCACTCTGTGTCCCTTTGATGTCTCTGTGATATATCTATTTTTAATACACTTCATGGTGAATAGGAGTTGGGTTACCTTTCTTTCTTTCTTTTTTACTATTTTTTTTAGTATCATGTGTGTGTGTGTGTGCTTACAACCCTGAAGAAGAGAAGAGATTGGATTTGTACCCCGCCCTTCACTACTTAAAGAGTGGCTTACAATCTCCTTTCCTCACAGGAGGTAGATGGGGCTGAGAGGTAGATGGGGCTGAGAGAGCTCCTGAGAGAAACTGCTCCTGAGAGAACAGCTCTGAAAGAACTTGTAACTGACCTGTGAGGTAGATGGGGCTGAGAGAGCTCCTGAGAGAAACTGCTCCTGAGAGAACAGCTCTGAAAGAACTTGTAACTGACCCAAGGTCACACCAGCAGCTGCATGTGGAGGAGCGGGGAATCAAGCCTGGTTCTCCCAGATGAAAGAACTTGTAACTGACCCAAGGTCACACCAGCAGCTGCATGTGGAGGAGCGGGGAATCAAGCCTGGTTCTCCCAGATTAGAGTTCGCACTCCTAACCACTACACCAAACTGGCTCTTTTAACCACTATACCTGGAAGTTATGGTGACTTCTGGTGACCCCTAGTGGGGCTAGGTCATTTCAGAGAGGGGGCTTGATAACCTGCCTCTGTGTCCCAGCTCTGGTATTCCTTGGAGGTCGCCCTTCCAAGTACTTGCCAGGGTCAGCCCTGCTTAGCTTCTGAGACCTGACGAGATTGGGATTGCCTGAGCTACCCAGGTCAGGGTGAGTTGGGTAACCTTTACGATAGTTCTCCCTACTTTTTTTGGAGCCTCCTTTCCCCTTTTGTTGTGAAAAACAAACAAGAATATGACAAATACAGGCTTGGAGCCTATGGTTCTTGCTGACTTAATGGTACTTATGTTAGAAGCACAGCACTTCTGTTGGTGGAAGATGGGGGCAATTTTGCTTCCTTCCCCATAAGACCCCACACTCCACTCCACTGTTTGTTGGTGTCTCCTGACCAATGTTCCCTCTAAGCTGTAGAGTCTTGTGAGCAAAAGTTCTACTTTGTGAGCTACGGGCATTAAAGTTGTGAGCGAGCAATTTGGCTACTGTATAAATTATTTGCTCTGGAGACATCCTTCCTGAGCCAAGACAAATATGTGTGAGCCAGAGGCTAAAAAACTGTGAGCTGGCTCACACTAACTCAGCTTAGAGGGAACACTGCTCCTGACCTCTCAGGAATGGAGCTTCCAGAAACTAAATGCTCAGCGGCTTCCAAAGAGGCAGTCCCTGAAAAAGGTGATACCTCCAGTGCTCCTCCAAAGTAATTCTGGCACAAATGTTGTGGAGGGAAGTTGGCCCTGATTCTTAGCTTTGGGGAAGAGATGATCCTTGGATTGAGAGGAAAGGGAAGGGTTTGCCCCCTTCAAGACTTCCACAGGGGGGAGTTTACAAGCACAGACATAACAAAGCCTTTGTCTAGGGCCAAGAAGAGGACATAAATACTTCCTGGGATGAGCTTAATCTTTGCTAGTCAGTCAAGTTGTAGGGAGGACCTTGAAGATCCTTGTATGTTTCTGTTCTACTGAATACCATCTGGATTTCATTCCCTAGACTCAAGAAGAGGAGGAGGAGAGGAGATTGGATTTATACCCCGCCCTTCACTACCCAAAGGTGTCTCAGAGCGGCTTACAAACTCCTTCCCCTCCCCCTCCCCACAACAGACATCCTGTGAGGTAGGTGGGGCTGAGAGAACTCTTGACAGAAACTGCTCTTTTCAAGAACAGCTCTGACAGAGCTACGGCTTGCCCAAGGTCATCCAGCCAGGTGCAAGTGGAGGAGTGGGGAATCAAACCCAGTTCTGTCAGATTAGAGTCTGCGCACTTAACCACTACACCAAACTGGCTAGTTTAAGCAAGTGGGTAATAGGAAATACATTAGTGGGTGTTTTGTGGCACCTCCAAGTGACACGTTGCAGATCACGGGGTCTGAGTAGCAGACAACAAACTGGGAGACTTGGGGGGGGGGGTGTTAATCATTCAGCCTTAAAGCTCACAGGCTGACCTGGGGCCAGGATCCTTCTCTTGCTCTGGTTAACCTATTTCATGAGGATTGTTGCAAGGGAGAACTGAGTTCCTTAGAGAAAGGATGAGATACAACTGGGTGAGGTTAGTTGGGGGAAGAGAAGGAGAAGGAGGAGGAGATTGGATTTATACCCCGCCCTTCACTCGGAGTCTCAGAGAGGCTTACAATCTCCTTTCCCTTCCCCTCCCCACAACAAACACCCTGTAAGGTAGGTGGGGCTGAGAGAGCGCTATTAAGGACTGCTCTTGAGAGAACAGCTCTGAGACAACCTGTGACTGACCCAAGGTCACACCAGTAGCTGCATGTGGCAGAGTGGGGAATCAAACCCGGTTCTCATAGATTAGAGTCCATGCTCTTAACCACTACATCAAACTGGGAATGTGAACTGGTCTGAAAGTGAGTTCTAATAGTGTGGTGTGTGAATTCCAGTCAGAAGATGGGCAACTGGAAAGATAACTTAGGATCTCTCGCTTACCGTAATAAAATTCTCCTTGTTGATACATCATTGGGATTTGCACTTCACTCTCATCATCTTTTGTGAATGAGAATGTCCTCGTGTTTTCTGGCCGGAACTGAGATTTCCAGTTTCCTTTAAAGTAGATGGCATTCAGGAGGGCCAAGTGCGTCAGCGTGCTGAAATCCCTTGCTGACACAAAATCTTTGATCATATCTGTCAGATAAAAAAGGGGAGAGAGGGAGCGCATCAATCAGCATGTCTAATTGAACACCAAAATCAAAGCCTATCCGGTCTTTAGAAGGCAAGACAACAAAACAAACAGAAGTAATATGCAATTTCCAATTCAAAATATCTTTTTGGATCCTCAAATTAAACTGTCAAGTCTTTGGGAGTAAAAATCTAAAAGCTTCAGCGCAAGCGGATACGCCTGTACAATTAATCTACCGTTGTGAAGCATCAACATTAAACAGCACTACGGAAAAGAAATATCTAATCAATTCAATTTGTAGATTAATCAACGAAAGCAGTAATTACTGTTTAAAATCTCTCCCTCTGAAACTAAGTTGGTAGACCTCATCTTGAAGGACACAGAGTCATGCAGCATGCAAATGAGCCAACTCCTTCCACTTTTATTAAGAAAAAAACATTTCTCGTTGGAAACTTAGCAGTCATTTCACATTTCTGAGTGACACTGCTATGGCTTTTTCACAGCTAGGGAAAAAATACAGGAAACCGAGAGTGCTCCACAATAAGGCCACCAGCTTTGCAGATTTCACAGGCTACTTTGCCTCTGCTCGAAAAGCTCTTAAGAACATAAGAGGAGCCCTGCTGGATCAGACCAGTGATCCACCTAGTCCAGCATCCTGTCTCACACCGTGGCCAACCGGTTCCTCTAGAGGGCCAAGAAACAGGGCACACAGGCTGAGGCCTTTCCCTGATGTTGCCTCCTGGCACTGGGATTCAAAAGCCGACTGCCTCCAAGCGTGGAGGTTCCCTCTGCAGCCCCTCATAACTTCTGCAATTGGAAAGGAGGTGTATTTCGATTATTTGTGCTGCTTTTCGATTATTTGTGCTGCTTTTCGATTATTTGTGCTGTAATTGGTGGTAAATGCCCAAGAGGCGGATGGTGTCGACTCGTACCCAGAACTTGCTGGATTGATGGCAACGTCATGGATGCCCCCAAGGACAGGCATAATTCGCATTGATGGTGGGGCCAAATCTTTAGGAGCTGCTCAGGCCCCGTGACCTTTACCTGCTAGACAGAAGTAGATAAGACTCCTTGAAGCAGAACAGCTAGGGAGGAGGGGGGGGGAAAGGAACAGGCCATTAGGCAGGCGGCAGGGAGTGAGACCTGGGGCATGGAGAAAATGCATTCCATCCCCAACTACAGCCATTGAGGGGTACCTGCTGAGGTGACTCCTGTCTCCTGTACCCATGGGCCACTCTGACTTCAGCCTGTACTGGCAAGGGGATGACTTATACCCTAACACTCCTGCACCTAGATAAATGATTCCCTCTTTGACGAATGACAGCATCTCCATCTTGGTCTGCATCCTGCTTTCTCGACAGCACCCCGGCCACGGCCACTGCCTGGTCCCTTTGGCTTGCTCCCAAGGTAGGTACATGTAAAAAGACTCTGTCCTCATCTCAGATGGCAGCCGAGTGTAAGAGAGGACGACCACCATAGAGCTGCCGCTCTCCACTTGACCTCCTTCCTCTCCTCCACTGCTGGGAGTTCTGCTGGAGCGCTCCCTAAACCCACAAACAAGACGGCATGCATCTTGCTTGATACAATTTGGGACGTTGGCAATGAGAGAACCCGACCGGGAAATGTCTTCAGAAGGTGGTGCTAAGCAAGCAAGCAATCAGGGACTAGCAGTTGTGTACATGGGAATGGCAGGGCCAGTTCCAGGTTCTGACTGGCCCTGGGCAGAGTGCTCAGGGCACTCCTCTCCCACTATCCTCACCATTAGGACTCCCCGCTCATACCTCCCTTCCTGCCCCACCCACGTACCCCTCTGCATCCTTCCACTGCCTGCTCATCGTGACCCTTCCCCCCGCTACCTGCATGCCCCTTCTTCAAGGGCACCAGGTGTGTGCAGCTTGGAGTGCCACTGCTGTGACTGTCACCATCTGTATACTCTTCCGTGCCTGTGATGGGCAGCCCAGGTAGCTAACAGCACAGGAGGCAGAGCACTTGAAAGCAAGTGGGTGAGAGAATGGCATGTATGCGGGTGGCAGAGGAGGTGTGTGGGGACAAAGGCAGTGGGCCCTGTCAGAAGCCCCACCTCAGGGTATGCTGACGGCAGCCCTGGGAATGGGCCACTGGGTAGTGATCTCTACTGAGCATTCATCCCCCCCCCCCGGTGGATTCATGTGCTCACTTCTCAGGCAGCATTGTGCACGACTAGAAATGCTTATCATGTTCTGGAAGAGCAGATACCTCTTTTTATCGATTGTAAATATTTCATACTACTTTATCCTGCGCTCAAGGCCATTTACAGAAGCATTAGAACATAAAGTAAAGCCATAAAAGCAATCAAAATGTCATTTCCGACAATGCCCGATATCATTTTGGCAGACAAAATCAGAACTCTGTCTCAAAGGCCCATTGAAAGAGGGAAGTTACTTTGTCTAAGGAACCTGAGAAGGAACGCCGCTTTAGATACTTCCTCTGGAAGAAGATTCCAAGAGGCAGAACAAGCTCAGTGTCTTTTTTCCTGCTGTCCTGTCCTGACATTGTGAGGACTTCACTGCAAGGCCTTTTGAGCTGGTCTCAGCTGGCACATGGACCAATGAAGAGTGGGCATTGCCCGGCAGGCATCCAGGGTATTGCCTGCACAGTTGGCAGCAGAACCTGGTACAAGGGTAGCTGATGCCATGAATCCACGTCAGATCAGGTCTCCGTAAAGCCCGTGTTTAGCAGGCAGGCACGATAGCTGTGAACCTATCAGCCGAGAGCTGTCCTTGCCTAGCCCAATGCAGTGGCCAGGAGACTGAGCTGTGAGGCAGGAAATCCCCGGCTCACGTCTTGCCTCCACTCTCTCAGCACATCCCTTTACAGGGATAATAATACCAACCTACCTTTACGGGGCTATTCTTGGGTTTGGTGGTAGAAAGTGCCATCAAGTCACAGCTGACTTCTAGCGACCCCAAGTTGTCCAACGCTGAAGATGGCAAGTGGGGGTGGTGCAGTGCCCTAAATATTGGTCAGGCGCTCCCCGCCCACTCGGACACCCAGGACCCTGTTGATAGGCCCAGCGTTGGGTTGGGCGGGCCCTAGTTTCCCATGCTTGCTGCTGGCCCTCCCCCTCCGGTCAGCCCCCCATGGACACCCTCTCTCTTCCCCCTCCCCATGGCACCACAAGCAGTTCCCCGGGTGAGTCAGGGCCCCAGCTTTCAAGACAAGAGATGAACGTAAGGGGTTTGCCATTGCCTGCCTCTGTGTAGCCACCCTGGATTTCCCCTGGTGGTCTCCTATCCAAGTACTAACAAGGGCTGACCCTTCTTAGGTCTGAAGATCTGATGAGAAGGAGGAGGATGAGGATGAGATTGGATTTATACCCTGCCCTTCACTACCAAAAGGAGTCTCAGAGCGGCTTACAATCCCTTACCCTTCCCTTCCCCTCCCCACAACAGATACCCTGAGAGGTCGGTGGGCCTGAGAGAGCTTTGACAGAAACTGCTCTTTTCAAGAACAGCTCTGACAGAACTATGGCTTGCCCAAGGTCATCCAGCAGCTGCAAGTGAAGGAGTGGGGAATCAACCCCAGTTCTCCCAGATTAGTGTCCGCGCACTTAACCACTACACCAAACTGGCTAGCCTGGGCCATCCAGATCAGGGCCTTCTAAGGTTTACTGAGATAAATATATTTTTGTTCACCAAGCGCTCTAAAACAGGGATGTAAACCATCAACCACGCTATTCTTCCCCATGCCTCTATTCTTCACTCATGGAGCACAACTGAGGATCTCCCTACTTTTGGAAGTATTCAATCTGACTTCGTTTCGTCATGATATCCAAATGCGGGCATATCAGCAAACTGGACTTTCTTTCCCAAGTACCTGATGAAGTATCTGAGGAAGTGAGCTCTGAGTCATGAAAGCTTGCACCCTGGAACGTTTTATTGGTACTTCGGAAAACTACTGGACTCGAATATTATTTCCCAAGTACTGTGATTCTAAACTGGGGTTAAATTCTGGTTTGTCCATAATGTATGAATGCGGGTTACCTCTCTGTCTATTAAAAACACAAATGCAGGTGAATGCAGCACCATTTCAAGCTTCTCTGCACAAGGACACCTTTAACACAAAATATAACAGCTCTGATATCAAAGACAACACCAGAAATGGTTTGCAGTGCCATCCAAGGTGGATTTATACTCTTCCGAACATGTTGACTTCAATGGACTTAGAAGGGTGCAACTCTGCTTAGGGTCACTGCTCTCTTCTATTGGCAGTCTCACCTTTTTCAAAAGATAGCAATATTAAACACAAAACACGCAGATCATTCCTGATAGCCTCACCTTATTAGTCAGTCTTACACCAGTAATATCCTGCAGAGCACAAGGGTGATGTGAGCAGTAAATGGTGTCAGCGTTTCAGCATCAGGCCCGCCAACATTTGCTCAAGGAAGGAAAGAGACATCTTACATCTGTTCAAATCAGGAGAGGCTTGTTAGCCAAGCACAGCAGCTGCTGTGCCCACATTTCCAAATAAATCACTCCACTCCAAACCGCATTGTCTACTACCTGGCGCTGCCAACTGGGAACGGCTTGCTTTCAGCAGAACAATTTTGAGCTTGGATTTCTGCTCAGACAGTGATGGATCGAGTGAAGGCACCAGATTTCACGGTTTTGTTACGGATGGGTCCCGACGTTTTGTTGGGCACAAAACAAACTTCTGGCATCCCAACAAAAGAGAGGTCCTGATCCAAAGCACTGCACGCGCACCCTCCCCATTGCCGCATCCCATTTGGCTCCTGAGGGTCTCCCAACACCCAGGAGGCACAAGGAGCTTCAGGAAGCTGCAGGTAGAAGGGAAAAAGAGCCACAGGCTACAACTGTTTTGCTGACTGTTTATAATGCTCCAACCTCAAGTGTTCTCTTTTCTTTCTCTTAACATATATACACAAACTGGGGGGTGGGAGAAGGAGAGAGTGCATGGAAAATGCCTTTTGATGCACAGACGCAGATCCACTGAGGAGTTAATGGGATTTATGCAATTGTCGCAAAACATTAAGCAGCCACTGGAGACCCAGGGACGACAGCGTCTAAACTGTCTTTTGTTGCGAGAGAGAGGCCCCTTTGAGCAGAGTCGAAGGCCTTGGCACCAGGAGACGATGAATGCCAGTTTCGCGCGTTAAAAACCCCTCTTCTCTTTTTCTGTGTTGGAAATTTTCTGTGATTGTCTTTCAGACCACATTTGCCGGCCTTGATTATGAGCAGAAGCGTTCGTTTTCAAAGGAAGAGGAGACAACTGCAAGCGCCACGAAAGAGGAAAACCTCAATGGCATCAATGGAGCTGTCGTAAACGTTTTTGGGGATAGGGTTGAGAACCTTCAGGTGGTGGCTGGAGATCTCCTGGGATTACGACTGATCCCCAGGCAATAGAGATCAGTTCACCTGGACAAAATGGCCACACTGGAAGATGGAATCTATGGCACTGAAGTCCCTCTTCTCCCCCAAACCCACCCTCCTCAGGCTCAACCCCCAAAATCTCCAGGTATTTCCCAGCCTGGATCTGGCAACCCTCGGAGGGGAGGAATATATTTCTGACATCGTGTGTCTGTAGACAGAATTGTCTTCAAGGCTGTCAACCAATTTAGAAATGCGACTTGACCCGTTTAAATACATTATTTAAATCTGAACAGATCTGCATGGTATTACAAGCCAATGCAGAGGTTACTGCAGCTGGATAGCTCCCTCTCATGAGATATGGATCATGGCCATCCAAAGACAGTGAAACAGGTCTCAGATGTGTGCTCACGTCCTGCATGTTTCAATGGGAATTAGGGTATTATCTTAATGGAGACAGTTTATCTCCCTGATACATCAACTCTGCTGCATACATGCAAAGGCTCCAGTGCAGCCTGGAGTTTCACATGAAAATTAATCAAAGTGGTGGGACTAATTCAGGTCTAGTCAATTCTTGCTTTTAGTAGCACTTGGACTGGACAACCCCTAAGCTCCTTTCAGCTGTTTCGATTCTATTTTTAACAGTAGTTAATTAAGTTCTCTCTTTAAAAAAATAAAATAAAAAATAGGTCAGTCAGTAGTTGTTATCTGGTCGCGAGCCAGTTTGGTGTAGTGGTTAAGAGCGGTGGACTCTAATCTACAGAATCAGGTTCGATTCCCCACTCCTCCACATGAAGCCAGCTGGGTGACCTTAAGTCAGTCACCAGTTCTCTCAGCCCAAAAAACAAACCTAGTTCACCACAAAAAAAGCTAGAGTTTCAGGCTGCCATACAATCTTCATCTCTCCTGGCTATATTACACTCACTGCCATACGATGATGATGTTGATGATGTTCTCGTTCAGTCGCACAGTCGAGTCCGACTCTTCGCGACCCCATGGACCAGATCCCGCCAGGCCTTCCTGTCTTCCGCCATCCTCTGAAGTTTGCTTAATTTCATGTTCGTTGCATCTATGACACTGTCTAACCATCTCATCCTTTGCCGTCCCCGTCTTCTTTGACCTTCAATCTTTCCCAGCATCAGGGTCTTCTCCAGTGAGTGCTCCCTTCTCATTTGGTGGCCAAAGTATTTGAGCTTCAGTTTCATTATCTGGCCTTCCAGGGAACAGTCAGGGTTGATTTCTTTTAGGATTGACTGATTTGATCTTCTTGCAGTCCAAGGGACTCTCAAGAGTCTTCTCCAGCACCATAGTTCAAAAGAATCTATTCTTCTGCGCTCGGCCTTCCTTATAGTCCAACTCTCGCAGCCATACATGACTACTGGGAATACCATTGCTTGGACCATGCGTATTTTTGTTGGCAGGGTGATGTCTCTACTTTTTATCATGCTGTTTAGGTTCGCCATCGCTTTCCTCCCAAGGAGCAGGCGTCTTTTAATTTCATGGCTGCAGTCACAGTCTGCGGTGATCTGGGATCCCAGGAACGTGAAGTCTGTCACTACTTCCACAGCTTCCCCTTCTATTTGCCAAGGAGTGATGGGGCCGGATGCCATGATCTTAGTTTTTTTGATGTTGAGCTTCAAGCCCACTTTTGCGCTCTCCTCTTTTACCCTGAGCAAGAGGCTCTTTAGGTCCTCTTCACTTTCTGCCATTAGAGTGGTATCGTCTGCATATCTGAGGTTGTTGATCTTTTCCCCAGCAATCTCAATTCTGGCTTGTGATTCATCCAGGCCAGCATTTCGCATGATGTACTCTGCATATATATTAAATAAGCAAGGTGACAGTATACATCCTTGTCGTACTCCTTTTCCTATGCTGAACCAATCAGTTGTTCCGTATCCGGTTCTAACTGTTGCTTCTTGACCCTTATACAGGTTTCTCAAGAGACATGTGAGGTGGTCTGGTACTCCCATCTCTTTAAGGACCTGCCATAGTTTGTTGTGATCCACACAGTCAAAGGCTTTAGCATAGTCAATGAAGCAGAAGTAGATGTTTTTCTGGTACTCTCTTGCTTTCTCCATAATCCAGCGAATGTTGATGTTGATGAGGATAATAATAATAATAATTTATTTATTTGATGTAACAGAATGGTCAAGAGCTGTGTGTATAACATCACATCGCAGCTAAAATTTGGAAGATTTTGGACGCCAGTAATGGTCTATTTGACGAATCACGAGATATTACCCACAAACCACACATATCATAGATGGCTGTTCTTATAATGCCCGTGATATCAGCGGTTCCTGAATAAGAGGAGTATTCTGATCAAGGGTGGAAAGGAGGAGGGCAGATTTTAGTTCTAATGGGCCTAAATGTAGTTAAATCCGGTCACCATGAGTTATAATTGCAACCCGCCCTGGCTCACGGTGGATGTGATACTTATAGTGGTTACTGTTTACATATCTTTGATGGACACACAGTGTAATGCATGTATTGTTTGAAACTTCATTTTCTCCATTTGTGTTTATGTATACTTTCAAGTAAAAGAATAAAAATAATTTTTTTTTTAAAAAAAAAGAGCTGTGTGTGATCCAGGATATCTCTGGTTCAAGTCTCACCTCTGCCAGAAATTCTTAGGTGGCCTTAGAGAAACTGCTCTCTCGCAGCCTCAGCTCCCTCCTCTGCAATACAGGTACAATAATCCTGGCCTACGTTACAGGGCTGTTCTGAAAATTACTGGGATAAGCTAAATTTATTTACGAAAATATTTGTATCACACCTTTCCTCTTTGCTCGAGGCAGCTTACAAGGCCTAACCAAGACATTTCAAATAAAACCAAATAAAATAAAACAGCTCCAAAAGTGAAGTGCTCTGAACACTGAAAACTAACTAAATGCGAGGAACTGAAGATGCTCATCAGCAGAATGGTTCTCTGATTTGCCGTTCAAAGAAACGCAGACTTAAAACAGGGTGCATCAGTCACAGCACCAGGGCAATGTTTCAAATTGCAGAGCTGTAGCACAGAGGTTCACACCAGCATTCCTATAAAATAGGTCACCACAAATGTTCATGATCAGGGACACACCGGGATGCTGAACCTTCTCCCTGGGGCACTGGCAACACTGCAGGGGTTGCTCGCCTTGGGTCTGGTCCTCAGCAGAAGAATGGAGGGAGGCAGCCGAAGAGCCCGGGCTATGGCCGCTGTCACTGGTTGAGTCCAAGCTCAGTGACTCATTGGAGGAGAGCCCTATATCTCATGCACTTAGACCTGTCCAAGGACAGTGCAGGAGGTGGTGACACGAGAGCCTAAACTGGTCATCAGTCACCACCAGATGGGTCCAAGGCAAGGAGAATCATAGAATCATAGAGTTGGAGGGGATCTTCAGGGTCATCGAGTCCAGCCCCCTGCACAATGCAGGAAACCCTGGCTCTACCTGTCCAGCTAAGACTCGGTTTGATTCTGGCTGTCAGCAGCCCTCCAGGATAGTGGCCCACCAGGGCCTTTCCAGGTAAGCTAAAGGGCCAATTTGCCCATTTTTAGAAAAAGCTGTCATTGACATAAAGCCACTAAAAATTAGCAAAATGAAGCAATTTGGCAGGAAAAGGAAAACTTCAGCTACATGAAATTTGAACACACTGAACCCTGTGTGAATGGCTTGACAGTGCAAAAAAAAAGAAGGGAAATTAAAAATAAAAGCCTCCCTCTCCCAAGCGGCCTAGAATGGCAATTATACAGACATAACATGACAACCATTCACTGAAAAGATGAATTTTAAAATTCAGGAACATACTGTTTGTATGGTTCTCCACCCATCTATTGATTTGGCTGGCTACAGCTAGGTTTTGACTGAAATCTACATTTTCCACTTCAGCTTTAAAGTACTTTTTCATCAGCTGCAGAAATTTGTCACTGACGTGATATCCGTTCTGTACATAAAGGGAATTGGCAAGCTTCATCACGTACTGGCTGTCCTCAGTGGTTGCCATGTCACAGAGGTCCTTTAAGAAGGAAAATTCTTCACCTGAAATCAGAGAAAATATGTCTGTCAGGGCAGGTAAATATATTGAGGGTTTAAAGTATCCCAGTGTCTTCCCCGGAGAATATCACACTGGTATTTTATCTCTCAACAGAGAAGGTCACCATGAAATATTTTATAAAAGTATGACTCTTCTTCTGAGACCTGAATACAGAAAGCATTAGAGGCAACATCAGCTTCCCAAAATCCTGCAGTAGAAAAATGCTGGCCATCTAAACCAGATCAGCAGACATTAACTTTGCTAAGGACTACATAGACTAACAATGAATGGTAAGTTAAGAACAAATCAAACACATTGTTTGCTTATATTATTTGTTACTGTCTATTTAAACAACTACATGCCAGGCAGAGCAGTGTTATAGAAAATTGGGCAGTTACAGCATTATAGCAAATTGGGGAGATGCCTTCAGGCTGTATGTGAATGCATGTGTACGAACTATCAGTTGTGCTTTATTGAAGTATTAGGAAGAAACAGTTGAAGCAACCTGCAGAATAGCCACAAACGGGTCAACAAACAGACAAGTGGTCCACCCCAAAAAATCATCTCCCTGTCTGTGAGTGATGAACAGAATGTGAGCCCAATTGACAGTTGTTCAAGCATCCCTATGTATGACCGGGGCAAATCAAGTTTTTCCCTGCACAGAATATATTTATTACCATACGGAAATGCCTTTCGAAATAGCATGCTTCAGTTGACAATCAACTGTTTTTTAAACAGACGCCCATATGTTTCTGATTTTAATGGGAGGTTCCCAACCACTTTTGCTAAATATTTACACTGCTATGCCAGCTGCTTAAAATTTGGTCTATTATTCTAAAGATTTCCAATGAGCTCCTTCAAAGATTTCCCCCAAAAAAAGATGTACTAATGATGTTTACATAGGATTAGTGCATGCCACTTGCACAGAAAAACAAATAAATCTCAGCTTGTTGTAAATGTTATTACATCTCATAAATGCCGTCGGCCTGTCACAATGCCTCTAAAAGAAGGATGCTTATTTTTAATTCTTTTAACTTCATACTGTTCTGCCAACATTTGCCAAATGTTTCAGGGGTTCAATCAGCAGTGTGAGAAAGCTTAGGTCTGAAATGGGTAGACAGCAAATCCCGTGAGAACTTCTTGGCTCATTGGGGGGGGGGGGGGTGTCTAGCCTGAGAATTTGTTCAAATTGAGGAGTTGCATGTAGGGATGAGATGATTTCCACCATTCTATCCCATTTAAGGGCTGATCCCTTGCCGTGCCTCAGGCTTCAACATGAAGATCTTCCACTGAAATTCAGAAACTTTGACAGAGCAGAACCCCAGCGGTGGAGAGGGAACAGCCCACCCTTTACCTCCCCCTCCTTATTTTTACCCATTCCCCCATCAGAGAAAGACCAAGATGGGTAGCCGTGTTAGTCTGTCTGTAGCAGCAGAAAAGAGGAAGAGTCCAGTAGCGCCTTAAAAACTAACAAAATTTGTGGCAGGGCAGGAGCTTTTGTGAGTCACGGCTCAAGTAGCACTGACTCATGAAAGCTCCTATCCTGCCACATATTTTGTCAGTTTTTAAGGTGTTACTGTACTCCCGCACTTCCGATTAGAGAAGATAGCAGACACTGCTGGGGAGGGGACTTCCAATCCAGATACTTACAGTATGTTCTCCAGGTTCATGGATCAAGTCTCAGAGCTCAAGTGTGTGTTCTTCTCAGCTTTTGGAAGCGATCCAGGCACAGAGAACCCCCTTCTGGCTAACATCTGAAGACATGACTCTGAGATTTGATCCAGGCCCCTCAGGGAACTGACTCTGAATGCCTAGGCTGAGTCTCAAAAGTATTTATTTTTATTTTGCAACGCCTCCAAAAAGATTCCAGAGGCATACATTGGACTCTCATCCTCATTTTATATTACAGCTCTATAAAATAGATTCAACGTATATCTCTGGTCAAAGGTCACCCAGAGGGCTTCGTGTCTGAGTACGGATTTCATCCAAGGTCACCCAACAGTCTGACAGTCTAACCATTACAGCCCAGTGGCTCTGTGGCAACTACCATTGTGTGCCTTCTTAAAATTATGAACTGGGTGGAGAAAGCAGAGAATGAGAACTTTTTCATCTTCTCTCATAATGCTAGAACTCGAGGGCACCCAATGAAGTCGATGGGCAACAGATTCAGAACAGACAAAAGAAAATACTTCTTTACTCAAAGAGCAAATAACGACGTGTGTATTTCATTGACACGGACTGTGCTGACGGCCATTCGTTTAGTTGGCTTTAAAAGCGGATTAGACAAGTTCATGGAGGACAGTTCCATCGATGGCTATTAGTCATGAAGACTGAAGAGAACGTCCATGTTCAGAGGCAGAAACCCTCTGAATACCATTACTGGGAGGCAACATCTATGCCCTTTCCACAAGTCTCCTCAGGGCATCTAGTTGGGTACTGTGCAGAACAGGATGGGCCATTAGTCTGATCCAGCACAGCTGTTCTTGTGATCTTATGCGAATAACCACATTTGCCTTTATTCCCCAAATCATAATCTCAGCAGTAATAAATAAAAAATAGGATATTTTTGTTAAAAAAGTAGAAAATTCCTCTACAGATAGTGTGCGTGTGTGGACTCTTGGGTATCAGCCATTCAGCACCATGGACAGTTCCTTGCTGCTTGAAAGCTTGACAAAATGTTCTGTTTGTCAGAGCTCCATCCAGGAGACCAAAAGTAGGTTTGCCTGAATGCACTGAGGGTGCTTTCCAAAATGGCCCCACTATTCTGAAGGCATTCATTTCCTCTTAACTCATAAAGGCTGTCATTAAAGATGCATTAAAATGAATGTTAAAAATTAGGGATGGCCCATTTTCTCTTCAGAAGACCATCCTTTCAAGCGTATGAGATCTTACCACCTTATTAAAATTTAGCTTAAAAACAGCTCTGTCTGTCTAGAATGCTGCTGATTTACTAGCAGTCCATAAAGAAGACTTGACAGTTTCAAGGTCAAGCATTCCAAACGGGAAGCTATCATAGTCACAGAAAACACTGGCTTAGATCCCGTGAAGACTTTTTGCTGACAGAAGGTCGGAGGATTTTTGTGAATGCACCCAGACCTCTGCCTTTCCCCTCATGCTGTTCCTGGGAGTCCCCTGTCCCCCCCCCAGGAGAAGCATTTGGGGTTGGGGGCATTTTCAGCAGCAGTGGGAAGGGGAGTTGAGGAAGTCCCACTCTGCTGAAGGAAAATCTAGAGATATTATGGCATAAGACACTGTGGACTGGCTCTTCATCAGATGCAGGATGGAACAGAAAAAAACAAACACTAAGAAATGGGATTATAAAAGTGAAATGCAAGATGTATATTCTGCAACATTGTTTGCAAATTTCAAATGCACGCAGCAGAACCACACAACAGTACTACAATCTTCTTAGTCTCACGAAACTAATTTTACAGCTACAAAAGTAAGAGGGAGCCATCATCTCATTTGAGATCTAAATGGATAATAGTAAATTCCCCAGTACATTTTAATTCAGCTATTTAATGCACAACTCTTTGATGTTCTTTCGTTGAATAAATATGATACCTTCAAGGACACATTCACCTGTACATCATTCAACATTTGATATATCCCAGCTAGTGTTCTCTCTAAGCTGAGTTAGTGTGAGATAGCTCACAGATTTTTAGCCTCTGGCTCACACATTTTTGTCTTAGCTCAAAAAGGATGGCTCCAGAGCAAACTAATTTATGCAGCAGCCAAATTGCTCGCTCACAACTTTAATGCCAGTAGCTCATAAAGTAGAATTTTGGCTCACAAGACTCCACAGCTTAGAGGGAGCATTCATATGACAACAATGCCCAGAAACCAGTGGGAGAATAAGTTAATCTCCCAGGATGCTGAAGAACGTAAGAAACAGCCTTGCTGGATCAGACCAGTGGTCCACCTAGTCTAGCCTGCTGTCTCACACAGTGGCCAACAAGTTATTCTGCAGGGCCAACAACAGGGCACAGAGGCTAAGGTCCCTGATACTATCTCCTAGCACTGGTATTCAGAAGTTTACTACCAGCTTAGCAGCTGACCTGAATCATCATTATTCAATAGCAGCACTTCAGAGGGAGATTCTTGCATGAACTGCTCAGTTCAATATCTGTTTAGGCCTTAATAACAGGAATGGCATTGAACAGACTTACAGTGCCATCCTAAGCAAAATTACACAGTTCTAAGCCCATTGAAATAAATGGGTTTAGTAACGTGTAACTCTGCTCAGGACTGCAATGTTAGTGGGAAGCAGTAGCTGAGGAAGATTGTGTGATCATCCATTACTTTTGTGTAATCACTTAAGAACATAAGGGAAGCCATGTTGGACCAGGCGAATGGCCTATCCAGTCCAACACTCTGTGTCACACAGTAGCTCAAACCCAGGTGCCATCAGGAGGTCCACCAGCGGGGCCAGAGCTCCAGAAGCCCTCCACCTGTTGCCCTCCCCCAGCACCAAGAATACAGAGCATCACTGCTCCAGACACAGTGTTCCATCTATACCTTGTGGCTAATAGCCACTGATGGACTGCTGCTCCATATGTTTATCCAACCTCCCCTTGAAGCTATGCTTGTAGCCACCACCACTTCCTGCAGCACATCTTCCTTTTCACTGTCTACATTTTTTCTCTCTATGCCAATGTATATCTATCTGCCAAGTACTCACTGCAAGCAGCCGATTAAGTGGGTTGACAAAATTGTACGTGCCCAATCTGTTAGCGTTTAAGCAACCTTCCTTTTTTTGTTGTTGACATTTTCATATATCCTTGGTAGGCTGAAGATGCAGTCCTGCACACAGCTGTTTGGGAATAAGTCTCATTAATCCCAGTGGGACTCACTTCCAAACAAAGATGCACAGAAACCGGCTATCTTGGATCTCAGTAATGTTATCAAAGAAGAGCAGATTGATTTAAACACACATTACCGTTTTTCAAGCCATCATATCCCATTGAGTGTCGGATTTCTTTCAAGGTGGAACCATGGGCTCCAAGTTCCACCATTCCCATGGCAATTGCAATGCCCAGTGGGGAGAATATAATGTTTTCATCTTCCCCTGTGGCTCTCAGCTGATTGTAAACGTTCACAGAAAATTCGGCAATGGTTTCATCGGGAAAGCTAGTGCTGAAGGCCTCGCTTTGCAAAACGAACAGGGACAGCAGTCCAAGGAGGAGCATGTTGCAAGAGTTTCTGATCTGCAAGGCAAGATACGGAGATGGCAAATGAGTCTTACATTGTACAGTTGGGATAATTAAACTCTATTAAATCGATATATGAAAAATAGGGGTGCTGTTTAAAAAAACAAATGAGACATAATTAAAAGCAACAGACACAAAATCAGATAAATGTATTATTATTTATTTATATACCACCATCAAAGGGCAGAGCACAGCGCGAGATGACAGATCCCTCTCCAGAGAAATTTTTAATCTAAAGTTTGACACGGGGGAGATAACAGAGGCAGGCAGGGGAGAAAGAAGTGGAGAGAATCGGAGGGAGAATGTACATTTGTTCCGGTTTCATTCAGTTTAGATTCGGCAAGGAAGGGGAGCTGTGTGAAATGCTTCATGAAAAAAAAGCTAATTTTGAGGTGGGTTTGAAGGAAATGAATACATAGGTGAATGCTACATGTCCCTAAAAAAGCAAGTGCTGGGGGGAGGGGAAGATAGATGGAACATAGCACAGTGCTAGGGAAAGGGGGATTTAACACTTCCTTCCACTCCACACCATTTTACCAGCTGAAATGCTCCCCCCCCCCCCACTGCTTTAAGCCTTGGCAGGGGGGAAAAGACAGGCAACCTAATGATGCCTGTCTTTTTCTCCACTGGAACATAATTCAGTTGCAATGTTCCCTCTAAGCTGTGGAGTCTTGTGAGCAACAATTCTACTTTGTGAGCTACTGCCATTAAAGTTGTGAGCAGGCAATTTGGCTACTGCATAAATTACTTTGCTCTGGAATCATCATTCCTGAGCTAAGACAAAAATATGTGAGCCAGAGGCTAAAAAATTGTGAGCTAGCTCACACTAACTCAGCTTAGAGGGAACACTGGTGGGAAGGCATTTTCACTATAGCCTTGATCCATATCAGATCCCCTCCAGCTGCTTTATAGGGCAAATAACACATCTAGAGTTCCAGTCATGGATGCCCAGTATTACATATAGTTTGGTCCCTACAGTTGCCTGGTTCACCCGCAGACAGGTCAGTAAACCCATTGGCTCTCCTTCAGGAGATGTTTCGTTGGCCAAATTCTGTCAAAGGAGGTTAAGTCTATTTCTGCCCCATGGATCAACGGAAAGATGGTCAGAAGCTAAAAAGGAAGAAAGAAAATGACTCAGAAGAAGAGCTGAATGGCCAACTAGGAAATCAGACTGCAGGAAACTGGTGAATGCTAAAAACAGCTGCCAGGGGACCAGTCTGGACCAGGACCATTGTATGGCGGAAGCAAACGTTTAACCCTTTCCCCTGTTTCTCCAGTGGAATCACCATATCTAGAACTGGTATTTATTCCCAGAAAGAAACATACAGGCTTACATACATGTTGGCTGCAATTAGGGTTGTCAACCTCCAGGTAGCATCTGGAGACCTCTCACTATTCCAACTGATCTCCAGACAAGCAAGTTCCCCTGGAGAAAATGGCTGCTTTGGAGGGTAGACTCTTTGGAGGGTGGACTCTATGGCATTATACCCACTCTTCCCCTCCACCTAACCAGGCTTCATCTCCAAAATCTCCAGGTATTTCCCATCCTGAGAGTTATTTCCCAAACTGAGAGTCAGTTTGGTGTAGTGGGTAGGATCGTGGACTCTAATCTGGGAGAACTGAGTTTGATTCCCCACTCCTCCTCCACATGCAGCCAGTTCGGTGATCTTGGGCCAGTCACAATTCTCTCAGAGCAGTTTCTGTCAAGAGCTCTCTCAGCCCCACCCACCTCACAGGGTGTCTGTTGTGGGGAGGGGAAGGGAAAGGAGTTTGTAAGCCGCTCTGAGACACCTTTGGGTAGTGAAGGGTGGGGTAAAATTCCAAACTCCTCTTCTTCATCTCAGAGCTGGTAACCCTAGCTGCAGTCCTAAAGACACTTTCCTAGGAATAAGCCCTATTGAATAACCTGGGACTTACTTCTGAGTAGGAAGAAATATCCTCTTTCTGAGGGATTTACAGTTATGAAAGCAGCAAAGGGGAAAATCTGTTTGAGCCCCCCAGTGGCTACTTCGAGTGCTTAAAAAAAAAAAAGGTAGTTCTGCACCAGATTTCATGTCACACTTAACTCTAAGAGACTCTATAGCACCTCCAGACTGAATTCTCCTCTTTGTCAGACATCAAGAGACACTCATTCAAAAGGGTCTCAAATGTAAATACCGGAGACTATCACATTCTTTTGTCAGGGAGACTTTTGCCAGCAAAACATTCAGCCAGGGAAAAAAAAAACACTGCCATTATGCAAGAAGTATATAAATCTCTGCAACGCCCCAGCCTAAAAGTTCAGTCTTGGCATCTTGTTTGACCACGACATGGTTCATTTGGGCCTGTTTAATAGGTCATTTGCGTTCCTGTTTGCAGTGACCTTCTGAGATAATAATGCTTAACATTTAGACGGTGTCTGTTATTAGCACAGTGCTCCACAAACATTATCCAATTAGCTCTCATGACAGCTCAGAGTGGTGCATAATTAAATATTATTAAGCCCATTTTATAGATGAAGAAACACAGAGTAATAGGCCGTTCTGTGTGTTTTGGCAACAGTACTGGAGGCCAGCTTCACACGTAACGTGTCAGACTGCAGAGGTGGGAGAAAGGCCTTGGTTGAAGGCTTCCCACGAAAACACTGCCTGCCAGGTACAGAGCTCGCATCAGGAGGAGGAGGCGAGGCTATAAACGTTCCCTTCAACATCTTGTTTTCTGTACGGAGAGAGGTTGTTTGTTTTAAATAGAAGACCATCTCAGAATGTGATTCTTTTCTAGCATTCTAAAAGTGTGTAGTTTAGGAACAGACTTGTGTATTTTTTAATTTGTTTACCTGATTTATATCCCGCATTTCTCCCCACTGGGGACCCAAAGGGGCTTACATTGTTCTCCTCTCCTCTACTTGATCCTCACAACAATCCTGTGAGGTAGGTTAAGCTGAGAGAGCGTGACTGGCCCAAGGTCACCCAGCGAGCTGCCATGGCAGAGGAGGGTTTCGAACCTGCATCTCTCAGATCTGCATCCAGCACTCTTAACCACTACACCATTGTTAGCAGATGAGCTGAATATTTGCTTTTATGTATTTATGTTTGCTGACACACACTCACTGCCATGGACTGTGACTATGACTCCCTATGGGTTTGGGAAAACTGTGTGCTCTGAATACTGTGACTGCTTCACCTAAGAGATGCTCTGCCTGCACTTTATGCTAATGAGGTTTGCACTCACACAGCCCCAGCCTGAGGAAGAAGAAAGCATCGCCATTGTGGGTCAGCACAAACGACAACTTTTATGGTTTCAACCACCATGCATGAACTGTAAGGAGACAGGTAACCCTTGGTATCTGCTTTGCTTCTAAAAAGACAGTTTCCTGTTGAATGGTTGTTTTATGGCTTGGGACCAAGCTACATCCATCTACACATCAATGGTTGCCTTGGTATCATCTTCACACCTTGACCAGATGCATCCCCTGAGTTAAAGGTTTAGATTTCAATATTGCCCACTCCTCTTAGGTAGGCAAGTCATTGCTTAATAACCAATAGTGTTAGTTCTTGGGACGGACCACAGGTGGGAAGGACAAGGAGGATGGCACCAATGCCAGCCCCCAAGAGCCCCCCTATATAAAGTGAGGTTCAACAGTTTGAACCCCGCTAGCCATCTTCTCTCTTAAGCTATTTACTCACAGCTCTGCTGTATAAGTAACTCTTTGTTCTTACTGACCTCGTGGCCTGCAGCCACAAAGGTCCACATGTGTTTGGCAGGTTCCAACCGTGTGCATATAGATTTCCTATAGTTATTCTAGTCTTATTCCTGTATTCTTTGTTGAGAAGGTCAAGCTTCGGATCAGATAAGTATTTGCTACTTCCCTTCCCATCCTTTAGTATAAAAGTGACTATTTCCTACTCCTGTAACCCTGAGAAACTTGTATGATTGTGCGTGTGATTCCGTTTTTGTATGTATGTGAACCAAATATTATTACTTAGTAAAAAGAACAACTTGATTTCAAAGTACTAGTCTCATCTCCATTAATACCACTGGGAAATTCCTTGGGTCGGTTTTGGACTTCTGTATACACAGGCAAAAGGACCCCAAACATTTAGTCTTGCCTCTGCTGTAGATAAAGCAGTTTGGCTAACACCATGCTGGCTCTCTGGCTCATAACTCAGCTGCTAAGGGACAAGAAAGATGCAACAGGATAGCAGGAAGCAGATCACAGCCTTTTTAAAAGCTGAAAATCCACAGGTCAGAAAACCCACAGGGAGGGCAGGATAGCAGGAAGCCTTTTTAAAGGCTGAAAACCCATAGGGAGGGCAGAGTTTGGACCAAGGCCCAGTATGGGAGGGTTTTTTAAACCCTTTCCTACCTGTGTCATTTTCCTGACACAAATCTCCCCATTACTACAGCACAGGGGAAACATACACATGGTTAGAGACACATCTCAGCCTCTCTCTGTGTTGCCTGCTGGTCTTTGGGTCTTCTTTTTTAAAATCAGCATCACACCATCATTTCATGTAAGCTGCCTTGAACCACGAGGAAAGGCAGCATAAAATGTTTTAATTAATAAATAAACAAATTTCTGGCAAATACCTGGAAGTGACATCATGTGGCTGGTGTGAAGTCAATGCAACACTCTAGGATTCAGGCAAAACTCTATGGTAAAACCATATCTTGTTTGAACACTTGGAGCATCACATTGATGGCAAACCAGTGATGCGCTGGGGGGGGGGATGGGGGATGATGTTATGCTGGTGGTGCAACTTCTGGAAAATACCTAGAAGTGACATTGCACCACCAGTGCAAAATCAATCCCCCCCCCCATCTCCACCCCTTCCTCTCCCACTGGTTGTCATTGGCTGGCAATTCTACTTGTGGTTCAAGTTTTATGCAAGTAAATGGATTTTGTTGTTGTTCAGTCGCACAGTCGAGTCCAACTCTTCATGACCCCATGGATCAGATGACGCCAGGCCTTCCTGTCTTCCGCCGTCCTCTGAAGTTTGCTCAATTTCATGTTCGTTGCATCTATGACACTGTCTAACCATCTCATCCTTTGCTGTCCCCGTCTTCTTTGACCTTCAATCTTTAGGAGCCTACAAATTTAGCATTTTCTCAGAAGAACAAGGGTCACGGAGAAACACCAATTGTAAAATGCTCGTATTTATATATTGGACTGCCAGCTGTTATCTGATTAGCATTGAAACTGTGGTTTCAGGGGTGTCCCTTTCTTTGTTTAGCAAGAGACTCCTCTCTTCTCCGGAAGCTCCTGTTGCATAGACCTCTGCAACACAGGATTAACACAAATGTTGTGCTCACCACGACACATGCCACTTCAAGCATTTCAGCCCCAGCACCCAGTTTTGTTGAACCATTCAGGCCCTGTTCTTCTGCTAGGATTTTTAAAGTCATGTTATCTATAACCTTTTCAAATGAATCAATAAGAAGGTGGGCTTATAGCAAGTCAGACCACTGGCCCACCTAATTCAGTAGTCTTCAGACATGGGATGGGACCCTCAGATGGTCTGTGAGTGCCGATGCCAACTCTGGTTGGAGGAAATCCTGTAGATTTGAAGGTGGTGCCCGAGGAATAGGGCTGCCAAACCGCGGCAGGGGATCCGTGCGTCATCGTAGGATTGCTGCCGCGGGGGGACAGCGATCCGCGTTGCACCAGCGTCGCCAGGATGTGACGCTACGTGTTGCCCTGGCAACGGGACGCCAAACAGACCCATTGCCAGAGCGACGCGTAGCGTCACATCCTGGCGATGCCGGTGCAATGCGGATCGCTATCCCCCTGCGGCAGCGATCCTGCGACGACGCACGGATCCCCCGCCACGGTTTGGCAGCCCTACCGAGGAAGGTGGAGTCTGGGCAGGACAAGGAGCTCAGCAGGTATGTGACGCCATCAAGTCCACCTTCCAGAACCGCCTTTTCTTCCCAGGGAACGGATCTCTGTAGTCTGGAGGTTGCAAGGGGGCCCAGGAGATTCCAAGAGAACTCCAGGCCTCCATTTTGTGAACCTCTACAGCAATACTCCCTCTAAGCTGTGGAGTCTTGTGAGCAAAAATTCTACTTTGTGAGCTACTGGCATGAAAGTTGTGAGCAATCGATTTGGCTACTGCATAAATTAGTTTGCTCTGGAGCCATCCTTCCTGAGCGGAGACAAAAATGTGTGAGCCGGAGGCTAAAAAACTGTGAGCTAGCTCACACTAACTCAGCTTAGAGGGAACACCGCTCTACAGTACTGCTGCTGTTATCTTTTTGGAAAGAAAGATCTGCTGCTACTGAGCATAGGCAGAGAGTACCTCCTGCTTCTCTACAGTACATGCTAAGAGGCACCGCGGAATGGCGAGGAGAGGTCACTCAACCTGGAAGTCCTTCTGGGAGTACAGGCAGCCCTCTCTTGTCGTGCCTTGTGCTGTTAAATGGAGGCACACCTGGCCTGACGTGGCCATCTGGCTGCATATTCTTCTGCAAGTGCATGCCCTGGGAGTTAAAGCCAAGTGTGAACGGCTTCCCAGAATCTTTGCATACCTATGAAATGCTTCTGCGCTTTGTTCCTGGCATGTGCCCCTTCGTTTCTGAAGGAGAATAGCCATGGAAACACACAAAATCTGCATATCTGCATAAGCTAAGGATCAGGAACGCAAAACCCCTTACCATCTAAATCTCTATTATTTGACCGCTTTTGTTGCGGTAGAGTAAGGAAAAAAAATAAACAAAGGGGCTAAGCCCTAACCCCCTGTTGGCTTTGAACGTTACTGGAGGCTCAACTAGCTATTTCAGCAGCCTCGTAAAAGCGATTTAACATTTTCCTAGAGGAGCTGGAGAAACATCTTCCACTCTGTGACGTATGACTGTCATTATTTCTTTGGAGGGCTGTAAGGCAAACAATTCATCCAAATATAAACAGATACCAACACTTATTCATTCCTTGCCTCGTTTCAGTTTTATTCTTTAATGGGCGCTTGGAAAAGGAAAGGAAAAAAACCAGACTCTTCTAAGGGGATTTTAACCAAAGTCCTACTTCTGCCATGGGCTTATTCAGGGTTGCCAGCCTCCAGATGGGCCCTGGAGATCTCCTGGAATCACAACTAAACTCCAGACGGCAGAGCTCCGTTCCCCTGGAGAAAATGGCTGCTTTGGAGCATGCACCCTATGGCATTACTCTGCCAAGGCCTCTTCACATTACTCTGCCCTACCCAGGCTCCACTCCCCGGATAGCCAGAAGTTTCTCAAACCAAGACTGGCAACCCTGCATTGCAGGGTTTGAGGGTGGAGCCTAGACAGTTTGGGGTTTGGGGAGGGAAGGGACCTAAGCAGGGTATAGCAGAATCCACCATAGAGTCCACCCTCCAAACCAGCCACTTTCTCCAGGTGACCTGACCTCTGTCGTCTGGAGATTAGCTGTAATTCCAGGGGATCTCCAGGGCCCATCTGGAGGCTGGCACCCCTGAATAAGTCCATGGCAGAAGTAGGACTTCAGTTAAAATCCCCTTAGCAGAGTCTGGTTTTTGCTCCCCCTTTTCCAAGCACCCATTAAAGCATCAAACTGAAAAGAGGCAAGGAATGAATAAGTCTTGGTATCTGTTTATATTTGGATGAACTGTTTGCTTTACAGCCCTTGAAAGAAATAATGACAGTCATACGTCGGAAATCACTTCCACGGGAGAAAACGGCAGCTTTGGCAGGTAGACTCTATGGCATAATACCCTGCCAAGGGCCCTCGCCTTCCCGAACTCTGCCCTCCTCAGCCTCCACCCTCCCCAAATCTCCAGGTACTTCCCAACCCAGTTGGCAACCCTACAGGGCAACATACCATCAAGTTGCCAAATCATTATGTAAGTAGTAAGTAATGCCACTTGGTACTTTTTAACCCACCAGCTCGATCACCATTAAAGTAAGTTTCCATACTTGAAAACGCAACTCATCCATCTGATGAGCAAAAGGCCCAGGATAATTAGATGTTCAAACAGAAATGCTGCTTTTGCAGGGTAGCACTATCATAACTCTACACCCTTGGTTTGTTTGTTTGTTTTACTCCCCCCCTCCCCCAACTCATTTAAACTTATAAATGCAAGGTCCGTGTCACAGAGATGCTTTGCAAAGTCCCCGTCACCTCTCAAGAAATACAGGCATGCCTCCACATACAGCCTGCTTATCATGTTGACAGGCACTTTATTAGTTTGATGTAGATAAGATCCAATGAGAGAGCATGCACAAGAGCATGCACAAGAGCATGCAGTGGTATATTAGGCCTCTGCAGTGCAATCCTATGCAGAGTTCTTCCAGTTTGAACTTGCTGAAATAAACCCATCTGGCATAGGATTGCACTGTTCAGTACTACCTCCTAGTCTAAGATCTCTAAGACAGCATCCAAGCTGATAACCTTCACAGAAAACAATAAAAAGCAAATAAAAAAACTTGGCACCGAAAGCAATTCAAGCATCGGCATCATGTGCACGTTTATGCATCATGTTATCTATATACAACAAGCCATATATCAATTAAAACCCTAAAGCTATTAGCAACAAATACTGGCAGGAAAAATGGCGGCAGATAGATATAAAAATAGCAGCAAGCATAAAATGATAATTTAACATCAGATTAATAAAAGACAGGAGATTATCACCCAAAAAATGTAACATTATGTATTCAAGGCCTGGCAGAACAAAAGCATTTGTACTTGGTTCCTGAAACTGAACAGTGAAGGTACCAATGGGAGAGAGTTTTAATGAGGATATACTTAGATTTTAACCACATTCCTAGGGTTGCCTATTGCAGTTTGGGAAATTCCTGGAGATTTGTAGGCAGTGCATGGGGAGGGAAAAGTTTGGGCAGAGGGAGGAGGAGGAGGAGAAGAGTGGATTTATACCCTGCCCTTCACTACCCAAAGGAGTCCCAGAGAGGCTTACAATCTCCTTTCCCTTCCCACAACAGACACCCTGTGAGGGAGGTGGGGCTGAGAGAGCTCTTTGAGAACTGCTCGTGAGAGAAGAGCTCTGAAAGAACTTGTAACTGACCCAAGGTCACACCAGCAGCTGCACATGGAGGAGTTCTCGGTTCTTCCAGATAACACTCTGCACTCCTAACCATTACATCAAACTGGCTGTCCAGGAAGGAGTTCAGTGGGGGTGTGATGCCATGGATTACATTCTCCAAAGTGGCAGTTTCCTGCCATTTCTTCCAGGCAATCTGATCTCTAAAGTCAACATAGACATGGACACATGAAGCTGCCTTCTACTGAATCTACCACCGGTCTATTAAGGTCAGTCTTGTCTACTCAGACTGGCAGTTGGCTCTCCAGGGTCTCAGACAGAGATCTTTCATATAACCTATTACCCCATACTTTAAAAACAAAACAAAACTGGAAGTGGTGGGGATTGAATTAGGACCTTCTGCTGTTAGCCGAATTGCTTTATTTACAGCAATTGGCAATTTATAAATGGGTTCTTGCCAATTTATACCAAGGTCCTGATCCCACCAAGGGTTACCAGTAAAGGATTCGAGGCTGTTGTAGTTAAAATCGATGTCTTTTACTAGAAATATATCTCATACAAACAATACTGATGCACTCAGGGGTCATTTCGTAGAAAAAGAGCTAGGGGGACTCATTAGCATAACTCATTAGCATATGCCACACCCCCTGACATCACCGGAAGTGTGTCCTCCCCATAGCCGGCAGCGACCTCCAACGGGCACCAGCAGGGAGGAGCTCCAGGCCCCGCCCTCCCGCACCTCACCCGGGGGGATGGCGTCCCCCCGCGTCCCCCCCCAAATGACCCCTGGATGCACTCATACATTCAATCAAGTTCCGAAGAATTACAGTAGGAAATAAGCACAGTTGCATTAGCAGGTAGGGGTGATGGTGGGCGATACTCATCTGTCCTGCAGTTTGGCTGTTCCAATGAAGAATGGATGGGAAGAAATGGAAACAAAGGGAGTCCACACGACCAGAACCAGCCGGAACGCGTGGGTCTCTTGACTGCAGATCAAGAGATTAATAGTAGAGGCAAGGGTTGGGGATAGCAAGTGGGACTTAAGAGGGGTAAAGCAGACAGGGGTTGTCTTGGGGGGAATGCTAGTTAACCAGGAGGGGCCATGTGACTGGTTCTCTCCTTTTATAGGGGGTACAAGAGGTGGGTGGCACCTGTGCCAACCTCTTGACCCACCTACCTGTTAGTCCGTCCCAAAAACAATCCTATTGGTTGCAGGTAGGGAGGGTGGTTACCTAGGAGGGATGGCCAATATTGTAACCTAAAACCTTACTCGAAGTATTGGCATCTGGACAGGTGTGAAATCCAGGCGTCAGGATGCTTCATTGTAGTGCTGATAAAGTTGGCCAGTTCCTTTGATAACCAGATGTCCATCTGGCAGGAAATTCCAGCTCAGGAACAAAGCAGTTGATGGGTGATACGGTGACCACAAGCAGCTTTGCTATGGTGGCTGTCTCTTCCCAAAGTTGTTGTTTCATTGCGAACAATAATGGAGGTTTGTGCTTCTTCACCAGGCTGGGCAACTGAGTTACTGAAACCTTATTTACATATAAGGTATGTGCAGGCACCCTCTATGTGTGTCATCACAACAGGTGACCTAAAGTGTACAATTCTCTGAGCCTATGTGTATGTGCACAGTCCATTGTGTAGCAATAAGCAGTTCGTAAAACAAATATCAGGCTTGTTCCCTAACACTGCATGCTAAGCAGATGCTTTACTGCTGAACAATGTGCTCTCCTTGGAGATCTATGGAACTGGAGAACAGCTGTAGTTCTGTTAAAATTCCATGGCCTCCTGGGATGTTGGCAACCCTACATGTTCCACATAAGATGTAACTTGGCAGATTTGTAGTTCATGTCCAAAATGGTAATGAAATGGTAGAGGAGTTTAGTTCTCAATTCTGCGAGGACAAACAATGCAGCCACACTTCAAAATATTAGGGACACTTCAAAGATGAGCCATGGATAAGACAATCCTACAGCCCTGGCGACACAAGCACTGGGTTATTCCAATATAATTTTACACCGGTGCATCTCTGGACTTTAATCAATACGAATATGCAATCCTAAACAGAGTTATGCCCTGCAAAATCCATTGAGGTCAGTGGGGTTACACCAGCATACGTCTGTTTAGGATTGTATCATCAGTCTCTTGTGCTGGGTTATCGAGAAGAAGTGCATAGTTGGTATTGTACAGCTCTGTTGCTGGCATCACTTGAGCATACGCTCACGCTGTTTAAGTCCCATAGCTTAACTCAGTCACGATCATGCCAAATGCTTTTCAGTGGAATTCCAATACATTTCACACTGATAGCCACATTGGTTGAAAGCAAATTCTCAAACCAAAATAAACCAAAAAGTATTATGTAACTTTTGGTTTTGGATTACGCATTGAGAGAACATTGAAAATTAGTGGCCATGGGAGAAGATTTTTCATTTTCTCAGCACTGAAATTGTGCCCCCCATTCACCAAAATTCACACCAGAGTTTCCTCCTTCTCCAGCACATAACTGAACTTGGGTCTGCAAGGAGATACTGCTTTCCCCAAACTTAGGGTTGCCTTCTCCTTAAAGCAATAAAGAGAAAATCATTACAAAAAGGATGGAAACAATATTACCGGGAATAATGAAACTCAGATCTTTCCACATTTGGAGCATGACAAGCTGCTACAATAAGCCATGTTGTTTTTGGTGTGACACTTCACAAATTCTACCACTGCATAAGTGACTCGGGGACTTCTTAGTCCCTGAACAGACGATTTGTATTTACCCACCTGCACTAGAGCTAAATCTGAGACTGGTGGGCTGAGATATGGCCCCATCTCCCAAGAGTGGAATCTATCAGAGCTATGTTGTGCAGCAAGGAAACGTGATTGTGTAACACACTGAAAAAACATTTACAGATGCTGGCAGTTTTCTCAAGGTAAAAACAACCTGTCAGGAAATGGGTTAGCACTTCTGAAATTCTGCAAAGGCTCAAATGTCAGCTCTCCCCCACATCCTTTACAGATGTGCTAACCTGAGCCTATGAATGTTCACCCAGAATAAAGGCACAGCAGATTTAATGTACCATACTCCAAAGTAAGTGTGCATAGAATTTTGAACTAAACGATTTTGGGATACAATCCACACGAGTATTACTTTCCTCTAAATGCTCTAATGAAAAGCCACCTCTGAGAGTCAGGGAACCCCAAGGGACTGTAATATAGTACAGGAGGTTACAGCGATATGGGGAAATCGGCTGAAATTATTCTCCCCAGTAAGAATTTTTGTTTTGTTTGTGGGGCTTGCCTCACGTGCACAGGAGTGACGAGGAAATATTTCTGCCGGTTTTCTCTGCCTCCCACAGTTCCCTAACCAACATTTTCCCATGATTCAAGAAGATCCCCAACCCTGAGAAATACTTGGGGGGGGGGCACTGTGTGTGGGGCTGCTTGGGGGAAGGTACTTTAAAAATCCCTTCTACAAACTTGCAGTATTTGTGGAATACATCATGGTGCAGTAGTTAGCTGGCCTAGAATCTTGGCAAACCAGGTTCGGATCCCCCTTTGCCATGGAAACCTGTGGGATGACCTTGGACCAGTCATTCTCTCTGAGCCTGACCTGTCTCACAGGTAGTGTTGCTACCCTAGTGCTGGCAACTGGCAAGAGACAATGAAGGGCAGGAACAGGTAAATTGCTCTGGCTCCAACAGAACTTTCAGTATAAACCGGGAAGTGACTCCATCAAGTTGGGGCAATACTCTAGGGTTCCACTGAAACTCTATGGTAAAACCAGATTCTGGTTTGTTCAAGAACTGACACTGTGACAGTGGACACCGTGACTTGCCCAGAACTTTCAGTATAAACCGGGAACTTTCAGTATAAACCGGGAAGTGACTCCATCAAGTTGGGGCAATACTCTAGGGTTCCACTGAAACTCTATGGTAAAACCAGATTCTGGTTTGTTCAAGAACTGACACTGTGACAGTGGACACCGTGACTTTCCCAGTACTTTGATCCATCTTGGGCACACATCTTTGGTGTAGCGGTTAGTTCGGTTTAGTGGCTAGGAGCATGGACTCTAGTCTGCAAGAACTGGGTTTGATTCCCCACTCCTCCACACGCGGCTGCTGGAGTGACCTTGGGTCAGTCACAAATTCTTTCAGAGCTGTTCTCTCAAGGGCAGTTCTCCCAGAGCTCTCTCAGCCCCACCTACCTCACAGGGTGTTTGTTGTGGGGAGGGGAAGGGAAAGGAGTTTGTAAGCCACTCTGAGACTCCGTCGGGTAGTGAAGGGCAGGGTATAAATTCGGTCTCCTCCTCCTCCTCCTCCCTCTCACCACCCACAGATGCCTGCACCAATGCTCCCTCTAAGCTGTGGAGTCTTGTGAGCAAAAATTCTACTCTGTGAACGACTGGCGTTAAAGTTGTGAGCCAGCGATTTGGATACCGCATCAGTTAGTTTGCTCTGGAGCCCTCCTTCCTGAGCCAAGACAAAAATGTGTGAGCCAGAGGCTAAAAAACTGTGAGCTAGCTCACACTAACTCAGCTTAGAGGGAACACTGGCCTGCACCACCCTCATGCCCTTTGCTATGCCAGGCAGTGTGCACTGGGAGCATGGATGGCGGAGTGCTTGCAAGCAGCAGGTGGGACCCCCAGCCTCCTGCTTCCTCATGTTGCACCAGCTGGCCGTCCTAATGCGCATACAGCCAACTCCACACTTTTTAAACCCCCTGAGCGAAGAGCTCTCGGGAACACTCCCATCCTACCAACACGAGGGGTCCAATAAAGGCTCATTGGCATCACTGTGAATGATGGTCTTCATTTCACATTTATCAACAGTATATGCCAATTAAAAAAAACATGGAGGGGGGGGGAGAAACACAAAGCATCCAAAACCTAAAAAATGCTAATTTCACATTCTGTCGATTGGCGCAGAAAGCCCTGCGGGGCGAGTCGGAGGTCTCCGCCGGCTCCTGCTGACTCTGCTCTGATGCTGTTGCTGCAGCGGAAATTAAAAATCATTACACTTGCCCCTTTAGTCTGCTCAGCCTGGGTCAGAGACTCAGCTGTGAAAGAGATAAGGGATTCCTTCGGTGTGCTTTAACAGCTGAAGGAATGCCATTTCGGTCTTTTCTGCTCCAATCCTTTCTCGCTCAGGTCTCCATCCTGGTTCACTTTGTCCACATAGATTCAGTCTTACAAAGAACAAAATAAATCTGCAGATGCTTTATCCTTGACTTCAAAATGCGAGTCACAGATACAGGAAGACCCGGTTAAAATCAGCCCTGGTGGAAGCTCGTGCCACAGATTAAGATGACTCAACCCACCACGATCTTTTAGCATCATTGCCTTCTTGGCCTAACCCTTATGAGGCTGTCCCTGAGAGAACTGGTCTTGTTCCTTTTTCATGAAACCACCTATTCCTTGTTAGCTACTTTCAAAATGGCAGGAAAAAGAAATTATTTATAGACAGCGACACCTGTCAAGTGCTCTGCCTTTGGCGGACGGCTCCCCTTTTCCGGCTTTCATTCTCTGTTTCGAGCTATTTCAAGAAGCAAGGGGAAGCCCCCAAAAGAGCAGAAGGATCATGCCAGGCGGAAAACGAAGCCGTTGTCATTACTGATTCCAGCCACCCACCCTCTTGAGAAGACACTGATTGGAACCCTGCTCTTCTCAACCCCCTCTGCAAACAGCAAGAGAAGAACACTAGAGAAACCGGAACTGCCGTGATGGCGGAGAAACAAAAAAGAGGCAGCGCAGTTAACTGAGAATATTTCTACACCCAAGGACAAATGTGGAGTCGCCAGTCGTTAGATGGCTGTGTAAAAGGAGGGCATTCCTAGCTCGGGAGTACAGAAAACACACAGCTCAATCCTAGCCAGACGTTCTGCCCTTCCATCTGCAGTTATTCAAGGCAGGTACAATAAAAACCCCTACCCTGAAAGGCTATGTTCATGTACTTTATGGGAAGCTGAATCGGTAGAGCATATGTTTTTCAACTGCTCATTCTACAGAGAGGCTGGTCTTAAAATTATTAGCCCATTGGTTGATAGGTGTCCCGGCTCCAACAATCCGGGCCTCTCTCACGAGCCCCCGCTTGAGCCCCACCCCGAAGCTTCCCCGCTTACCGCGACCATCAACAGCCTCGGAGGGAAGCCCTGGAGCCCCGAAACGGGTGAAGAGACAAATGGCCAGGAGGAGGGGGGCGACGGGAGCAACGAGCACCCCGACAGAATTCGGCCACTCCCCCACAGGGCGCGTCCCCGTGTACGCGGCAACAGGGCGGGTCCCCAAGTGACGTCGCCACCACCGAGGCCCTCGGGGCTATTGCACCCCGGCACAGGTGGCCGGGCAACAGCCTCCACGCTCCTTGCTCCGGGTAGGGTCGAAATGCCCCCAACACCTGGCAGAGTATTGGAGCTCTTATAGGGAGGCGGGACCACCTGTGATTGACAGCCCGGCGTCCAGTCGGAATGAGGGATGGGGTGGTGGGAAGGATAAAAGGGGAACGGAAAGGGAGACCGGGGAGGAAGAAAGGCGGAGTTGAGAATGGAGATGGGCTGACTGAGAGTCGTAGGGAGAGACAACAAGGCAGACGTCTCCCCTGGCTCTCGCAGGTGCAGGTTTGCCTTTGGTGACGGAACCAGGTAGCCGGCCCTATTCTGAGGTCTCCCATTCCCCTTTAAGGGGGGCACCATTCTTTGGGAACGGCGACTGGAGGCAAAGACTCTCCCTTGGAGCAGGCTGGGGCGTCACAATAGGAAACCCGGTCACATTAATACAAACAAAGCAAGTCTTCACTGGCTTCTATCAGATAAGAATGCGGAGATTACACATTCAGTTGCTGAGTTCTGTGCATTGATTCTTAGATTGCGGGTGTTGCATTTTAAAAGTTTTTAAATTTAGATTTTTATTCTGTATATTATCTCTGTTTCCCCCCCTTCTTTCTCATATTATGTTTATATTGTATGCTGGTCTTTGGACCATAATAATAAACTAAACTGTTGATTTCAAGGGTTTTATAAAAGGAGCCTGCAACGTGGCTCCGCAGACAAATGTGGCTCAGTACAGAACCAGAAAGTGATATCTGTTTCTGTTAAAGTATATTGGAGGGGGGATGCCAGAATAACTAGTGTGCTACCGGGAATGGCAAGTGACTTTTTTCAGTGGGACAAAGGAGCTTGTTGCTGGAGGGAAGGCGGCCCGGTACAGCCTGATCTCGTCAGATCTCGGAGACCCGGCAGGGTAGGTATGGTCAGGACTTGGATGGGAGACCACCAAGCAAGACTCTGCAGATGAAGACAACAAAAAACCACCTCTGCCTCTTGCTTGCCTTGGAACCCCCTTCGGTGGGGATGCCATAAGTCGGTTCCGACTTGACAGCACTCACGTACCTAATAAGCTTGTTAGAGACGCTTCACAGAAAAAGGAAACGATAGACGTGAACAGTTCAAAAGCAAAACCTGTGCAGACTTCTGCCACTGCATCGAAACCACTGTGCAGGGTGCTCCTGTGTGTATTTCAGTACAATCCTAAGAACACTTGCCTAAGAGTAAGAGGAGGAGGAAGGAGGAGAGGCAGAATAAGTGTTGGTTTTATACCCTGCCCTTCATTCAGCCTGCCAACCTAGCAGTTCGAAAGCAAAAGTAGATAAATAGGTACCACTTTGGTGGGAAGGTAACAGCATTCCGTGCGCCTTGGTGTTTAGTCATGCCGGCCACATGACCACGGAAACGTCTTCGGACAGCGCTGGCTCTTCGGCTTTGAAACGGAGATGAGCACCGCAACCCTAGAGTCGGACTCAACTGGCTTTCGAGCAAGGGAACCTTTACCTTTTACCTTCATTAAGAGTCTCAGAACGGCTTACAGTCACCTTCCTCTCCCCACAACAGACACCCTGTGAGGTAGGTGGGGCTGAGAGAGCTCTGAGAGAACTCAGTTCTCTGAGAACTTTGACTGGCCCAAGGTCACACCAGCAGCAGCATTCTCCAGATTAGAGTCTGCCGCTCTTAACCATTACGCCACACTGGCTCTGAAAAGATCTGAGTAGAATTCTCAGCCGGCAGACCTGCTTAGGATGGCTCCCTTTATTATTTACCAGGAGATCTCGTGCTTGCTGCTTCCTAACAAAGGAAGCACAACAACCAGAATTTGAACTGCAGAGACTTTATGGGTTATTAATTAACATGTCAATGACTAGTAGTGTTAAGTTGAATGGTTTCAGTTATACAAACTGGTTTGCTCACATGGCTTCTTTGTTGATCTCTGGCTCTGAATTTTGACATCATTTGGCTCTTTCACTGCAACAGGTTGCAGACCCCTGCTTCATGCAGATTACCTGCCCTGGCCTGGATGACCCTGGCTAGCCCGATCTCGTCAGATCTCAGAAGCTAAACAGGGCTGACCCTGGTTATTACTTTGCTATTAACCAGTGCAGTCCAGGGTTGCTATGCGGAGGCAGGCAATGGTGAAACACACCTCTGTTTGTCTCTTGCCTTGAAAACCCTCTGGGATGGCTATAAGTGGGCTATGCCTTTATCGCTCTTGCCACTACCACCACCAAGCAATCGGATTTCCTTTAGCACACTGCTGCTTCCAGTTAGACAACAATACACAACTGAACATTTGGAACAGTAGAAAATCCAGCTGTCTACCAGTTTGACTGGACACAGAAATCACAGGTCACTGGACAGAGAGAGTGCCCATACGTTTTCAGACATCATTCGAAGTAGTTGCCAAATCGTATAAAGCTCAAATGGCCCACAGTATCTTCACTTGCGGCCCGTTGCAACGTTACCCATTATGGAAACCTGCTGGATCCCTTAATTTTAAATTCTCCCCATCCTTCCTCCAAGGAATTCATGGCAGCATGCATGGTTGTGTGTGGGCAAGGTTCAGCGATTAGGCACACCGATCCTGATTTGAGCCCATATTTCCAGACTCTGTAAACATCTGGATTGATCAGTAACTCTTATCAATCCAGAGTCCTGACCTTTGCACATCCTGCACCTGTGGACATGTTAAAGAAGGTAGCTTGTTAATTATTGCACTATGTAAGCATCCTTAAGATGCTCTCCCTAGAGTATCTGTTTTCCCCGGTTTCTGTATGTGCAAGTTCCAACCTCACCCCACGGTGGAGGGGTGGGGCAGAGTGTGCATAAAATAAACTCTTGCTGCCTTGAGAGGCAGACTGATTTCTCTACCCTCAAGAGAGCTGTCTTGTGTGATTCCTTCAGTTGTGTTCTCCCTCCCCATCATTTATCCTCACAACAGCCCCGTCAGGCAGGTGAGGATGCACAAGAGCAAATGTGAAAATACAATGCATCACTGAACTGGGGGACAAGGGCGTAAAACATGGAGAGCCACTCTGGAGAAAGGAAGTAGCCCAGGCCCGTAGCTAGCTAGGGGCTGACTGAGGGGGGGGGGCTATGCCCCCACATACGTGGCCAGCCCCCTCCGGGGGGATGCCAGAATCCCCTGGTGGAAGTGGGGCCCCCTCGGTTTCATGCATGGCCTCACTGGTCTTCCTACTTCCATAGCTGGCTTCCCAAAGCCCCTCTCCCTCTCCCCCTGCTCGGCCGCAGCTGGGAGCAGGAAGACCCCCTTGCCTTTGCACCCAGGTGTCTGTGCCAGTGCACCAGCACTGGGGATGGAGAGGGAGCTGCTCCCACTAGGTGAGTCTGCCCAGGAGAGGCTGAGCCGCCAGGAGCCACCCAGCCACCAGCAGCCAGCTTAGTGCAGCCGCCATGTCCTTCCTTCCCTGCTTCCCTCACTTCCCGGGGCAGCGGTGGCTTCTGGGCTTTGCTGGTGCCTACTGCAAAGGTGCTGCTGCAGCTACTCTGCTGACAGGTCCGCGAAGGAGGGGAGGCCAGCTGAGCCTGGGCAGCCGGGTGCACTGGGGCAGCGCAGCGCTGGCACAAACAGGTGGTTTCTTTCCACCCCGCCCAAATTTGGGAAGTTTCGGGATTACTTTAGACGTCGTGATCCTCAATCCTAAATTTGCAGTTATTGGCTGTTCAGTGGAGAATACTCTCGGCACATGCTCAGAGATAAGGGAAGTATAAGGGAACTTTAAAAGTGAACCTCCAGGGCATCTGGAGGGAAAGTGAGCTTTTTTCACCTCTGCTGGCTCTGTCCCTTGATTAGGTAAAGGTAAAGGTTCTCTTGCTCGAAAGCCAGTCAAGTCTGACTCTAGGGTTGTGGTGCTCATCTCCATTTCAAAGTGGAAGAGCCAGCGCTGTCCGATGACATTTCTGTGGTCATGTGGCCGGCATGACTTAAAAAGAAAGCCAGTTTGGTGTAGTAGTTAAGTGTGCGGACTCTAATCTGGGAGAACCGTGTTTGATTCCCCACTCCTCCACTTGCACCTGCCGATGTGACCTTGGGTCAGTCACAAGCTCTGGCACAGCTGTCCTTGAAAAAGAGCAGTTTGTGTCAGAGTTCTCTCAGCCCCACCCACCTCACAGGGTGTCTGTTGTGGGGAGGGGGAGGGAAAGGAGTTTGTAAGCCGCTCTAAGACTCCAAGTGAAGGGCGGGGTATAAATCCAATCTCTTCTTCTTGTTCTTCTTTTCGATAAAAATTATTTTAAAAAAATGTGGCCGGCATGACTAAACACCAAGGCGCACGGAACGCTGTTACCTTCCCACTGAAGTGGTACCTATTTATCTACTTGCAATTTCTTGCTTTCGAACTGCTGGGTTGGCAGAAGGTCCCTTGATTAGACTACCACTAATTAGATTAGCCCTCACAGAAGGTTTCCTAGCTACGGGGCTGAAGTAGCCTAGGACTGCCAGGCTTTTGATGGAAGGGGCGTCAGCCTACCCGCACAGCCCTGGCATGCCAGTCCCCGCCCCTCAAAGGCTCCTGGGTGTTGCCAACTATGGCCTGACAACCCTCAAGCAGCCACATGACAAAGAAAAGCTGGGCAGCAGACATCTCCAAGGTGGAAAACTCTGTGTGGGAGCAGCTTGAGTAAATAAATAAAAAAGAGCCAATCTTGGCTTCTGTGCTCAGACAGGTGTAGAAGTAAGGGGCCTTCTCTTCCCTCAGCTCTCTTTCAAAACATCTTATTTGAAAAACAAAAACAAAAAGCTTTTCCCTTCACTCCAATGGCTCAGAACCCAACAAATATAACCTAGGAACTGTCAGTTTTTTAAAACAAAAACCTAAACAGTTACACTTAGTTCCGTGCACGGAAGGCCGCTCTGGAAAGCCGAGACCCTGTCAGTTGCCTTCAATACAGACCTGCCAAATAACACATCAGGCAGAAGACAAGCAGGAGCAAAACACCGCAATGCCTCAATGCCTGACTACCGTTATCTTACTTGAAGGTGAACAAGGGGACAGACTGGGAATGTAAAACCAACAAAACAGTTTTTGTGCTGCAAGAAAGCTTTAATTTGATGCCCCGTGAGGAGAAAAGTTCCTCTGTGGGAGTATACACAACTACTCAGAGGAGCACAGAATTTTTTCTCCCTTCCTGACTCCTTCAACAGCCGAAGATACAGAATTCAATAATCCTCCTGTTTTAAGGTCACGAGAGGCTTGCCATAGTTCTTGCCTTGCAGAATTCAGCAGATCAAAATAATGTCCTCTTTACTCAAGTAGCCACTGGCCATGGCAGGTACCAGAAACATTATGTTCATCTCAGTTAACTATATTCCTTCTAACTCTGGAACACAACGGCAAAATCAACAGAGCTGATGCATTCATGTAGACAGCCAAAATATGACGAAATTATCTAATGGTTTGCAGTTTATGCTAATCACAAACTGTAGCAAAGACAGGCCATTCAAAAACAGAGCAGGTGTTCCTACATACTCGAGGGACGCCCTAAATATATGACTTTGTAAATTAACCAAAAAAAATGTATCTAACAGAAAATGACCTGAGGAGAACTGTGTATGCTCTAGGAGGTATGGAAGCACAAAAGCATTTAAGTCGGTTAAAGGAAAACACACACACACACACAAACAAGGGCAGCAAAACCGAAGAAGGGACCGGCTTGAGCCTCTGACAGCTAACAGAATTCTGGAGGGGAAGAAAATATTTCAAAATGCTTATCCTCTCCCCATGATTTCTCATGGACCGTCCAGCTTCTTTGGGGTTTATTAATAACCCAGCAAATATCCTGTCACAGACAGATAGGCAACAGCCAAGGGGTTAGTAAGTCAGGTTGCCAGCTCTGGGTAGGGAAATTCCTAGAGATTTTTTTTGGGGGGTGGAGCCTGGGGAGGGCAGGGAAACTCAGATGGGTGTAATGCTGTAGAGTCTACCCTCCAAAGCAGCCATTTTCTCCAGCAGAACTGATTGGAGATCAGTTGTAATTCTGGGAAGTCTCCAGGCCTCACCTGGAGGTCAGCAGTCCTATTAAAAAGGTGTGAGGCTGGGTCTGCTTGTCAAATGACCCCAAAACAAACATGGCTCCAGACCATGGGGAAGAAGATAAGGAAACTTACTATCTCTCAACTGAGAACCTATGTTCCTTCATCCCCGTGAACTAGACCTTCATCTCTTTCCCAGTAAACCATCCTCAGGAGGAAAAGTAGAAAGAAGTGGAAGATCGCCAGCATGATGCAGTGGTCAGAGTGTCAGTCCTGGGATCGGGGAGATCTAGGATCAAATCCCCCATTCTGCTGTGGAAGCTTACTGGGTGACCTTGGGCCAGGCACTGTCTCTCATCCCAACTTATCTCACAGGACTGTTCTTCTGAGAGCAAACTGGAGGAAGGTAGAACAATATTCTGAGTTGCTTTGGATCCCCACTGGGGTAGAGATGAATAATAAATCTACCATGGAGAGCCAGTGTGGTGTAGTGGTTAAGAGCAGTGGACTCTGACCTGGAGAACCAGGTTCGATTCCCTCACTCCTCCACATGAAGCCTGCTGGGTGACCTTGGGCTAGTCACAGTTCTCTCAGAGCTCTCTCAGCCCCATCTACCTCACAGTGTGTCTGTTATGAGGAGAGGAAGGGAAAGCCATTGTAAGCTGCTTTGAGACTCCTTTGGGTAGAGAAAAGCAGGGTATAAAAACCTCTTATGATGATGATGATGATGATGTCCCTACTGTGATGACTAGGCCACTCACTGTCAAGGGCAATGGTAACTAATAGAATTTGTCATCTTGTTGCATAGTGGTGTGGAATGTATGCTGGGATAACCCAGATAACAGTGTTTTCTAATTATGTCAGCCATCATCTTATTTGGAAGGAACTCACTTGGGAAGACACTTCTGGAGCGTAAATGTGCTCCCTATCACTAGCACCCCGGCCTTTAAGGATCAAACCTGGATCTGTCAGCTTAATTTCACCCTGGCTTCTGTTTCTTGGTAGTGTGTGGGACTGCAGAGAGCCGGCTTCTTCAAATATCAATTGTGTAATAGAGTAATTAACATCTAGATGGGTCATCTGACCGCAATGCTGATTCTGTGAACTTAGCCACATCATGAAAGGGAGGGCAGGAAGGCTGCATCAGAGCTTAGTTCTTGTGGTCTTTTCTTACACACCCAGGGAAATGCTGATCGCCACTTTGCAGTCAAGAAGCAATAGTATGCCCAAGACAGTGAAAGTATGTGGTACAGAGAACCCCTACCAGCCTCAAAAGTGATGAAGTATTTATTAAAAAGAAAATGTTCATAAGTGTACTTTTAGCACCAGATCGAGCAAGGGATTCAAAAGAAACGGGTAAAACACAATTGCTCTATCCCTTTCTCTATACATGCCCTATCAGATCTTAAAATATAGGACATGCTCCTTAGTTTAGGATGTTGTAGATCTCTGCCTTGCACCTTCCTCCAGCTCTTCAGGCCAGCACATGGTTAATGGCCTCCTCATCCAAACCTCAGTTAATAGTTCTGTCTGCTCTGATAGACTCAGCACAAAAGAGACCTTCCCCCTTGCTCCCCTGAGTTTAATCACCTCTGTTTCCCCCACCCACTGACCAGGTCAGGCTGGATCAAAGAAGCTTTTCCTGGAGATCTCCAGTTCTTCCTTCCTGAAGTCTTTCTAGTCTTAATTCCTCGCAATCTCTGTTCCTGGTTTGGGGAGGAGCATGGAGAGTTTGATCATCCCACTGTCTAGACCTATTAGCATTTGTATGGTGGTGAGCTGAAGTAAGTCTGGAAAGCAATTGAACTGACCTTCTCCCTTGCTGCCTGTTCTCTGCCCAGAGGGGGGGGAAAACCCTTTTCAAACCTCCTCATAAAGGTTTTACTCAGGTCAGACTTCTACCCCCCAAGAATGCATTTCTTCACAGTCACCATAACCCTCTATGAGAAAAATACTGACAGAGAATTAATAGGTAGGAAATTTCAAACCAAACACAGTCATCAAAGCTCAACAGTTCAAATGTCTACCTACTGGTGGGCAATTAAAGTATTTTTCTAAACTGAAAAGTCTTTCAGGCTTTTCAGAATGATAAGAGCATTACAAAGGAAGCATCTTTCTTTATTTAACAATCCGATGACCCAGTGGTCCTGGACAGAACCAATCTTGCAAATCCTCTATTTCCATACCTGAGCAGATTTGGGGCTGCCAATGAAAATGAATGCCAGTTTGACTCAGCAGTACAGATTCTCTCGTTTGCCTACTGGGCAGATATCAACAGGCATTAGGCTTATAAGGTCTCCCACTGTGGTAAGAGATCTCCTGCCCTCCACATGCTGTCCCCGCCTCAAAGATCATAAAGACTAGGAGAAGCATCCTAGAGCATCATCCAGAAGTGGTATCACATCCAGATGGGCCTGCCGGAAAAAACAGCCGACTCTGAAGACCACCGGAAGAAGAAGAAGAGCCGAGCCGAAGCCGGGCTGAGCCGAAGAACAGCGAGTCCCACCATTGGGTGCCGGTAGGGCAGTCCCCACCCCCGACGATGTGGCCATAGATAGGGATAAATGAAATTGTGTAAGCCGCTCAGAGACCCCTCGGGGTTCGAGCAGGATACAAAGTCGAAAGCATAATAAATAAATAAATAAATAAATAAATAAATAAATCCTCCCCAAACTCCACCCTCCACAGGCACCACCTCCAAAATCTCTCAACATTTGTTGAGGCAGTGCTGGGAATCCTAATGTGGACTCAGTCAGCGATGTCCTTTGGGCAACCATTGCAGACCCAAGTGCTTTGGAAGGCCCGTAGTATGAGTGAGCTGAAGGAGCTCTTCCAGGTTGAGTGGCACATGCTGGATGAGGTGAAGGCTGGTGGTGAGCTATCATCAAGTGAACCGGGGGGAAAACCCTGTGATTTCAGAAAAATCCCAGATCCGAATACCTCACTGTTAATGGGATCTGGGATTTTTGGGAAACCCGAATTTTTCCTGGTTCAATATACCCGAGATGAAAAACAACAACCGGGGGGGGGGGGGTTGTACACCCCTACTGCCAACCTTTTTTTAATATATAGTAATAACAGCATTGAGTCCAAAAGTACTTGCAGTCTCCTTACTTAATGGGAGACAGTAATCAGCATAGTAAATCAATAGTAAATTAATCACTTTATTCCCAGTTCACGCCACCTCTATCTGATCTGGGTTCACCTTTAGCTTGTTCTTTCTCAGCCATTTGTCCCACTGGAGACAGATGCACGCTATCTGAACAATGCCGTTTGGGAACCCACTTTGTTCAACAAGGCATTACCTGGAATTTCTAGCATTCTATAGCCTTGAGACTCCACCGTCCCCCCCGCTTCTGCAGTGAAAAAGATATACATGATCTTTTAATGAATATACATTGGACTGAACTCCTGTGTGCTGCATAATAGCTGCTGATGAAGATGGAAATGAAAATGTTCGGTAGCTCTTATTTGGACCGAGGAGACTTCTAAAACAGAATAATCTGGAACTGTTTGAGTTGTAAATTATTGCTTCAAACATCAGCTATATTTGGAATTTTTCCATTGACTTGTTAGGTTTCATTTTGTTTCAGTTGTATGTTTGCATAAATTTATCAAAGATAGCTGGCTGACTCGGCCAAATTAGCATTTGGGATTGGATCAATTTTCTTTGAACACAAGGCTGAGTTTTCAGATGAGGGGCTGAATCCCACGTAGAATTTCTATGCTTGGAAAGGTTTCCCCCCACACACAACTTCTCCCCTCCCTTAGCAGACCTCCAACTCCCACAAAGGTATTTGTGGGGGTGTCTGTCCTCCAAAAACAGCATTTCCGGGGGCTTTGGGGGCTGCCACAGGTGGAGGGTGGCCGGAAGTCAAGCTCCATGAATGGAAATCCTTCCATCCATGGAACTTTTAGATGGGATCCAAGCCTGTACCTTTATTTTACAAAGTGTTAGCACAAAAGGATAGCAGGCTGTTTCACTGTGCCCTCTGGACTATTGCAGCAAACATCAGCTTGCCTTCCCATGCTTTGCAAGAACATTTTGCCCTGGTCTATAATATCCCAGAGAGGTGAATGGAGCTATCCAAGCTTGTGACCTTGGCACACACAGTGTCCTTATGGCCATATGTCACACATTACAGGTTTCTAGATTTGCTCCGCTTCCCTTAGTGATGTTTAATCGTATGCGTGCTTCTGCGTGCAATGAGTGCCAATAACCCAAACTGCAGTATTTGAACACCAGCTGTTGATTCACCTACTTGCTTGTTTTCTGGAACCAGGGAACCTTGACGTCGATTTCCATTTTGTTGGCAGCATGCTGTCCAATTTAGGAGGATAAATAAAGCGACAGCAAAGATGTCATCTCGAAGATTAGGAAGGGACAGCTCTTTATGCAAGCAATTACAGCCTGCTTACACAGAACTCTCCAAAACAGAAAGACTTCTTTTGGAAGGACGGCGCTGTGGCAGCACTGCACACCATGGCAAACAAAGCCCGGCAGCCCACGTGTGGCGGCCTACCAAGGACACGGCAAACCTCCTCATTTAAATGCCTGCATGGACCTGCCACTCCAAGGAGGCTCTCAAATACATGACAAACTGCATGCACGGCTACTGCTGTAACTCAAGATGAGGCAGCTCTTTCTTTAATCAGTGATTTCAGTTTATTAGAACAGAACACATAACAACACAGAACACACAGAACAACCCCAACTTATATACAGTTTGGAACTGGCTAAACCATACCCCTAGAACAGTAAGGTCCAATCATACATGCACTAGCAGCTGGTCCTGCTAAAAGGCAGGGGAAATGGCAGCTCTGTAGGGACTTGCAACTCAACAGGTGGGCCTCCACAACCTACCTGAGGGTCGTGTCCCATAGGATGAAGAAATCTGTTATGGGGGACTTGAGAACCCAATTAGAAAGATTCTAGTGAACATCTCAACAAGGATATCACAGATCTGGGAGAATCCAGAAAAAGACAAGTGAAATGACTGCCTAAAGTGGCTGAATGAATTGGGATTCTTCTTACTTTATAAAGCTAACTAAGGAGGGCATGATAGAGGTTAATAATTACCATCACACTTCTGGTGTGGCATTTATTGAAGCAAATCAGGACATGAGAGAGGCAGTTTGGCGTAGCGGTTAGGAGCACAGGCTCCAATCTGGGAGAACTGGGTTTGATTCCCCACTCCTCCACATGCAGCTGCTGGTATGACCTTGGGTCAGTCATAAGTTCTTTCAGAGCTGATCTCTCAAGGGTAGTTCTTGGGAGAGCTCTCTTGGCCCTACCTACCTCATAGAGTGTCTGTTGTGGGGAGGGGAAGGGAAAGGAGATTTGTAAGCCGCTCTGAGACTCCTTTGGGTAGTGAAAGTGTGGTATAAATCCGATCTCCTCCTCCTCCATAAGAAACAAACCCTCAATTCACAAATCCTAATTAAAGCAAACCACGGTTTTGTGTTATGTCTGAGTCAAACAATTTAGCCAAAGGGAAGTACTTCTTCAGTAAGGTATGATTAATATAAAAAGCTCATTACCACAAAATCTGGTGATGGTAACTAAACACATGGAGCTGCCTTATATTTAGACCACTTATCAAGGTCATTGTTGTCTACCCATTCACATCACCTATTATCTGGTCCTTTTACTTTAACTGGCGATGCTAGGGATTGAACCTAGTATCTTCTGCAAACAAGGCAGATATTCTCTATCCGGGTCATGACTCCATCCCCAAACTAGCTTAGTTTTCTTTAAAGAACAATGTAAGTTGTTGGTAGGGATGTGGAATGGTATAGTACAGCCCAATCTTGTCAGATTTCAGAAGCCAAGCAGGGTCAGTACTGGATGGGAGACCACCAAGGAAGACTTTGCAGGAGATGGCAATGGCAAACCACCTCTGATTAATCCCTTGCTTTGAAAACCCCATGGGGCCAACCAGAAGCTGGCTGTGACTTGAAGGTACTTTATACACACACACAAACACACAAGTTGTTAGTAGAGCTCTTCTCTGAATTTAGTAGCTAAGATAGCGAGGTGCTTCATCCCCTTGCTCATTTCCATTGCCATTTTCAGAACTTTCACCAGTTCTACAATATCCTTTTTGGAGATGGGATGAACAGTATCTCATACTAGAATTTTAATTGTGCTTGCACCATCAGTTCATATGATGGGATTGTGATAGGACTTCTTTTTTTGTGCATGCTCACATCTCATCGACCACAGGAGTCACATATCCTGCATCTGACTGTGAAATCTGGCAATTTTGGTGCCGACTCCCAGCAGCTATTCCCCAGTTATAATTTAATTAAAAGGGCACTAGCTAAGATTCACCATATGTGACTGCCATCTGCAATAGCTGCAGTTCAAGTCTAAGGGCGGCATTATTGCGTGTACTGAAGCGTACTTTTATAAGCGACGAAAGCTGTCACTTAGGGTGCAGAAAGCACTATTATACCTCATGATATTATCGCATCAGTGGGCCATAAAAGCTATCATTGGTTTTATTTTATTAACACGTTTAACAGCAGGGGTAGGGGAGGAGAAGAGTTTTAATCCACATGCCACACAGGTACACATTAAGAAAACATGCCTAAAGAGCTACACATCCCCACCCTCTGAAGCGTCCCAGAATTCTTACCAAGAGCGAACGACATAATGGTAGCTTAGCAATTTAGCTCGATGGAATGAACTCTAATGTTTGGCCTTAAGTCCATGCATACCAGGCAGCCACCAACCATGTGAAGATCAGAACAATACGTGAGGCTGCCATGCTGTCTAAACAAGGCAATGCACACATTTGTCATGCATGTGCAGTTTTAGTATGTGTGAACCAACCGCTAGATTTTCCTGAATTCTGACTGTAACACACCAAAGGTACAATGCATATGCAAAACGGTGCATTCCCCCTGCTCAGAAAACATGATGACTGCACATATCAGGAGCATCACTGGTAATGCAAGCTCCTGATAAATGCGGTTTGAATAAAGGATATGGCTAGAAATTGGGTTCGATCCAGTGCAAAATTTCTGCCTTTGCCGCAGCTCTTGCACAGTTGGACATGCTCGCCACATTACTGGATCCAAGCCATTCACTTTTTCTTCCTAATCTGAATCTCTTCTAGGGGGCTATATTGCTGAGGGTTTTTCTTAAAAGCATATAAACTGGAAAGTGGTCCTTTTCGTTCACAACATAGAATTTAATAGGAAAGGGATTTCTGCATAGTGAGGTGGGTTTCTGGGAGTTGAGGGTGTCTAGATCAGTTGGTCCCAATGGGATGTTGAGTGGTATGCTCGATTCACTTCAGCTCCCTTCGATGCATGGCCATGACCAGTGCTATCAACAGGCTTCCAACTGCGGCAAGCTCATATGAACATGCAGGGTACTGGTCCATCCCAGCAAAGTATTTGTCCGCTCCAATTGGCAGAAGATGATTTTTCTTTACAAAGATGCCATACTGGTGGTGGAGAGCGCCATCGAGTCTCAGCTGACTTATGGCAACCCCATAGGGTTTTAAGGCCAGAGACAGACAGGTGGACTTTGCCATGGCCTGCCTCTGCATAGTGACCCTGGACTTCCTTGGTGCTCTCCCATCCAACTACTAAACAGGGCTGAACCTGCTTAGCTTCTCAGGTCTGAGGAGGAGGAGCTAGCTTGGGCCACCCAGGTTATGGCCATGCACTACTACAGAATCTTTAATCAGAGATGCCAGCTTGGGACTGAACATGGGAGTTTCTACACTGTGCTGGGACATGAGCTAGGGATGCCAGCTTCCAGGTGACACCTGGGGATCGCCTGGAATTACAGCTCCTCTCCAGAATACAGAGATCACTTCCCATCGAGAAAATGGGTGCCTTGGAGGGTGGACTCTATGAGGTCCCTGTCTTTCCCAGCCTCCATCCCCAAATCTCGAGGAGTTTCCCAACCTGGATCTGGCAACCCTAACCCCCCCCCCAATCCCCTGCCACTGGCCAGGGGGAACTGGCAAACCTAGCTATGACTCCGTGTGTCTCACAAGGCTACGAATCTGCCAAGCGTACACAGAGATGGCAATCCCTTTAAAGGGCTGTGCTTTATTGCTGCAAAGGGGAGAACAGAAGAAGCCAAACGAAGACAGGGACCAGGGGACGGGGCCCTCTTTCAGGTCTCAGAAATCTGAATCTCACATAATACTGTAGCTCAGTCAACGTGATGTGATTTGTGTCTTTGCCTCGTCTTGTATCTCAGTACTGCTGCAAATAAATATGATTGTTAACCATGTTCAAAATTCACAGGCGCAAGTTCCATGAAACCCAGATTCCCCAAGTATGCAGGGGAAAGGATATCCGTCTGATTTAATCCTACTAGCAGCATTGTCATGCAACAATTCTCGTCACGAAGGCTACAAATGCAAAATCCAGCAATATTTTTTAAACTCTACTTAAAAGTCATCTAGCCCTCGCCCTTAATAAACAATAGCCTACATAGGGCTGCCAGGGTCAAGGGGCCTGGAAATCTCCTGGAATTGCAAATGATCTCCAGACTACAGACATCAATTCTCCTGGAGAAAATGGCTGCCTTGGGGGTGAACTCTATAACCAATGTTCCCTCTAAGCTGTGGAGTCTTGTGAGCAAAAATTCTATTTTGTGAGCTACTGGCATTAAAGTTGTGAGTGAGCAATCTGGCTACTGCATAAGTTAGTTTTCTCTGGAGCCATCCTTCCTGAGCTAAGACAGAAATGTGTGAGCTGGAGGCTAAAAATCTGTGGGCTAGCTCACACTAACTCAGCTTAGAGGGAACACTGGACATTATACCCTGTTGAAGTCCCTCTCCTCCCACAAACCCCACCCTCCCCAGATTCTACCCCAAAATATCCTGGACTTTCCCAACCTGGAGTTGCAGTCCCACAATGACCTCAGCTGAAAGCAGGATTGTTGTGTGTGTGTCTTGGAACCCGTTAGGAATGGCTACTAGGACAAACACATGAAGCTGCCTTACACCAAGTCAGACCACTGGTCTACAATGTCAGTATTGTTCACTCTGACTTATTGTGCCTCTCCAGGGTCTTAGGCAGAGGCCTCTAACATCACCTGTTACCTTATTCTTTTAACTGGAGGTGCCAGGAATTGAACCGGAGCACTTCTGGACACAAAGCAGATGCTCCGTCACTGAGCCACAGCCTGTTCCCTGAGAGGACATATCCCCATACATACAGAGAGCCAGTTTGGTGTAGTGGTTAAGTGCACAAACTCTAATCTGGGAGAACCGGGTTTGATTCCCCCCTCCTCCACTCACAGCTGCTGGATGACCTTGGGCAAGCCATAGTTCTGTCAGAGCTGTTCTCTCAAGGACAGTTCTGTCAAGAGCTCTCTCAGCCCCACCTACCTCACAGGGTGTTGGTTGTGGGGAGGGGAAGGGAAAGGAGTTTGTAAGCCACTCTGAGACTCTGAGTGAAGGGCGGGGTATAAATCCAATCTCTTCTTTTTCTTCTTCTAGGTTGCTTTTTGTTAGGATTGCCAATTGTACTGAGAATTGCCCACAGACACCCATTTGTATACATAAAGTACATTTATGCTCTTTCAAGAGAACACAACATACGATGGAAGTTTTACCACTGTGCTGCCCTTTCACTTAGGGTTACCAGGTCCATCCTGGCAACTACCGGGTGGAGAATGGGGGAAATTACTAGGAGTGGGAGAGAGATGTCATCACGTTGGGACATCGTGGTGATACTCTGGTACTTGAGCAAAAACTCTACGGTAAAAATGGGTTAACCATAGAGTTTCTGCCCAAATACTGGATTGTTGCTGGGATGTCACTGACGTGATGACGACACTTCCAGTACACGCCAATGCTCCCTCTAAGCTGTGGAGTCTTGTGAGCTACTGACATTAAAGCTGTGAGTGAGCGATTGGGCTGCTGCATAAATTAGTTTGCTCTGGAGCCATCCTTCCTGAGCTGAGACAAAAATGTGTGAGCCGGAGGCTAAAAAACTGTGAGCTAGCTCACACTAACTCAGCTTAGAGGGAACACTGATGGGGCCTCCCTCCAGCTCCTGTTAAGTCCCCTACTGGCCAGCTGATTGGCATTGGGTGGGCAGGGCCCAGGGGCGGGGAATCCCCTGCATTCAGCAGAGGGCTTGCAACCCTACCTTTTTTGTTCACATGACTTCAGTTTCCATGGATTTGTGTACAACTGTAAGCTTCCCATGGGCCTCTGAGAACAGGAGCTCTCGCTTCCACAGGCTCCTCATTACTTTTTCTCAATGCATGACCAAATCATATAGGAATTACAGCATTATTACACTTCCCCTAGTATTATTAAATCCTATTATGACTCTCTCTGTGGTCTCACTAAAGCATTTGACACCGATGCCTCCCGCTGCGGTGTTTGATAGAGAGCACCAAAAAATGCTCACGCAGGAGGCGGCACTGGAGACTTTAATTATTACCAGAGCCATTCTGCTGGCAGTACTAAAGACCGTAACTGTGATTCTGTGAAGCAGTTCCAATGACCTTTGGATGTAGAAATGTATTACAATTGACAAGGACTTGATTTTTCAAGAGAGACATGCTGGGGTTCAAGTCTCTGTTGAAATAACATCCTCCGATCTGGAGGCCCTTCCCTCAGTCCCTAATGTGTAGGAACACTGTCCCATCGTGAAGGAAATGAACTTTGTACATGTTCTGAGGGCACTTTCATCAATCCTTAGTGGATCCAAGATTGACCTTTAGAATTGCAGGGAAGTTAATACTGAAAACTGTAGGGGGAGAACAAATTTAGAGTCCAGTGGCACCTTTAAGACCAACAAAGGTTTATTCAAGGTTTGAGCTTTCGTGTGCAAGGCACACAGGCATCTTACTGACAAAAATGGAGTGCATCAACTAGTAGAATAAAAACATAATCCTGAACCCTGTTACAGCCTTCTAAATCCATTGATTTCAATGGACTTAGAAGGGTATAATTTTGCTTACAATTGCAACATAAATTTCATTTTGAGGTAGAAAAACTCTGAATACCAGCACTGGGGGGCAACAGGGAGAGGTTTGTGCCACCATGCCCTGCTTACCAACCTTTTTTGGGGGGGACTAGTTAGCAACCATGTGGGAATTAGGATTCTGGACGAGATGGACTGCTGGTATGACCCGGCATGGCTGATATTAAAACAGATGCTAGGGATGAGCCCTGCTAACTCCTGGCACAAAGCCCAAAATTACTGTACAACAGTTTGAATGATTGTTCATTTGGAATCCTGGCTTGTCATTTACCAACGAGGGCATTTGTCAAGTTAATTCATAATTTCCTTTTTTTGGAGCCCAGGTGTGGACTGCAATATTGTGAAACAAAATCTGGAATGGTGCCCCGCCCATAATAATTTAAAAAATATAGCAAACCTGGCCCAATACCGACTAAGCTTTAAGTCACCGAGAGTGCATTCCTCTACAGAATTACTCCAGTCTAAACCCTTTGAAATCATAGGGCTTTGACTGAAGTCACAGCATTGCACTCTAAGAGACAGCATTTTAAAAAACAAAAACAGACTACGAAGAGGAGGAGGAGGAGGAAGAGGAGGAAGAGGAGGAAGAGGAGGAGATTGGATTTATACCCCACCCTTCACTACCCGAAGGTGTCTCAGAACAGTTTACAAACTCCTTTCCCTTCCCCTCCCCACAACACACACCCTGTGAGCAATGCTCCCTCTAAGCTGTGGAGTCCTATGAGCAAAAATTCCACTTTGTGAGCTACTGGCATTAGAATTGTGAGCAAGTTATTTAGCTACTGCATAAATTAGTGTCCTCTGGAGCCATTCTTCCTGAGCTAAGACAAAAACGTGTGAGCCAGAGGCTAAAAAACTGTGAGCCAGCTCACACTAACTCAGCTTAGAGGGAACACTGCCTGTGAGGTAGGTGGGGCTGAGAGAGCTCTGACAGAAACTGCTCTTTTTTCAAGAACAGTTCTTATCAGAACTATGGCTTGCCCAAGGTCATCCAGCCAGGTGCAAGCGGAGGAGTGGGGAATCAAACCCGGTTCTCCCAGATTAGAGTCCGCGCACTTAACCACTACACCAAACTGAATAAATTGGCTTAACAGAAAACATGTCAGAGAACGAAGAAACAGGGCAAGATTGATACTGTTTGACCCAACACAACCTTCCAAAAAATCTGGAATACATCATGTGAACTTAGGCAGATCATGAAAGGGAGGGCAGGAAGGGTTGCATCAGTGCTTAGTTCTTGTGGCCCTTTCTTACACGCCCAGGTAAGTGCTGATCGCCACTTTGGGGTCAGGAAGCAATTTTTCTCCAGGCCAGTTTGGCTAGAGATCCTGGAGGGTTTTTTTGTTTTTGTTTTTTTTGTCATTTTCTGGGTGTGGAACAGGGGTCACTGGGGGTGTGGGCAGGGAGGCATTTGTGAATTCTCTGCACTGTGCAGGGGGTTAGACTAGATTACCTTAGAGGTACCTTTCAACTATGATTCTATGGCTGAGAAAACATCTCTGACGTAGTATGCTGGAAAAAGCAATGATGTGTTGAGATTTTTAGAGAAGATGGATTTATAAATTTCTAAGGCAGTAACCCTAAGCAGAACGACTCAGAAGTAAGTCCCATGTTATTCAACTCGGCTTTCTCCCACTGAAGTGTCCTTAGGCCACTTAACTGAAACCAGGTATTATTTGTTCTACTTCGTAGCATCCTATAAAATGTCCCCCCCCCCAAAAAAAAAAATTCTCTCTCTCTCTTTAAAGTAGGCCCACTGTTATGAGCTGTTGGGCAATAAAGAGTTCAGGAATCTCAGAAGATGAAGAAGATCTTTCAACAGACACCCAAAGACCTGCCACTTCAAAGGCTGCCCGAAAACGCACATTTGTTTTTTCTAAATTGCATGGTGTTTGCCTATGCATAAGTTGCATCTTTTTTCCTCTCCAAGGAATTCAGGTGAACGATTACTTCATTCATCCGCTGGGTCCCACAAAACTACACATCATTTTACGATAGCACAGGTGTAGATCAGAAAGAGACCCCATAATGCAGGTGACATTAAACTTATTGATTTCCTAAGGGTTCCGTAATTTATGAGGAAAACAGATCCGTTGCACCGGTTGGCTTTAGGAGAGGAAGAAGATGTTCCATTTCAGGAGGTGAGGAATGCCAATTTATCACGATCAAGGATTTGTTATTAACTCACGGCAGTTGCTTTTCCAATGTTTTCCAGCATTATAGCCAATTATAGCCGGGGAGATGAAAAACGGCAACAGCAGCCAGTGCTGAGCTCCCAGTCAGGCTATAATTACTCTCAGAAGAGGCCACATGAATCAACAGACAGTCACAATCGCCAGAAGGTTGACAGCCACCCAAGGAAAACTGTATTCAAAATGGAGCGGCTTCGACTCCGAAACACACAATCAACCGGCCAACAAAGACCCAGCCGTTCTTGGCAGCTTGTAGACTAGCAATGGCTCTGGACTCAGATAAGGGGGCTGTATTGGCAACAAGGCTGATCTCAGAGCCATTCAACTATAATGGAGATGTGCTGGCGGGGGATCTGATGCTGTCTCCCCCCACAGACACACTAGAGCTCCCAAAGGGTGCTCTTTTGGCCACTGTCTTGAGCATGAACAGCTCATGGAGTTACTCTGGCTGGCAAATTCTGAAACCAGCTCATGAAGGAAGATTAACTCGCAGTGCTTTTAAAAAAACACCTTTTGCATTATAGGATGAAGTAATCAGGGTGAAAAATTTGAAATAATAAATTATCAGACATTGGAGCCCCCTCCTGTACCTCCCAGTTTCTAAGTTAAACCTAAACTAGACTAAGATTCTGTGATCAGCATCTCCTCCAGGTTACTATATCAAAGCAGCTGGGGGGGGGGGGGGCTGCTGATTTGGTTGGTAAAGCAGTTCTGGAGAGTGGTGGGCCAACCCTTTCCTGATCTTAGAACATAAGAAGCGCCTTGCCTGGGTCAGATCAGTGGTCCATCTAGACCGGCAGTCTGTTTCACACAGTGGACAACCACTTGTCCTGGAGAGTCAAGAAACAAGACATACGGGCCCAATGTTGCCTCCTAGCACTGATATTCAGAGGTTTGCTGCCTTGTATGGCGGTTCCCTTTATTTACCATGGCTAGTAGCCATTGATGGGCCTATCCTTCATAAATCTGTTTACTCCCCTTTTAAAGCCATCTGTGCTAGTGGTCATCACCATACCCACTGGCAGCAAATTCTACAATTTAATTGTTGAGTAAAGTAGTGCTTCTTTTTGTTTGGCCTGAATCTATTGCCCATTAACTTATCGGCACACTCTCTGAATTCTAGTATTATCAGAAATGGAGAAAAAAGTTCTTTGTCCACTTTCTTTTTTTCCTTTTTGGTATATTGTGTGTGTTTGTGTATGTATGTGCTTGCGAGCCTGGAAGTCAAGGTGACTCCTCATGACCCCTAGTGCGGCTAGGATGTTTCAGAGAGGGGGCTTGATATTACCTACTTTTGTGTCCCAGTCCTGGTATTCCTTGGAGGTTGCCCTTCCAAGTACTTGCCAGGGTACTTAGCTTCCGAGAGCTGACGAGTTTGGACTTGCCTGGGTCCACTTCCTTAACCCCATGCATAATTTTATAAACTTCCATCATGACCACATCAGTCATTCTCCCCCCCCCCCCAACCTAGAAAGCCCTGGGAAAAGTGCTCCAACCCATTAATCATCTTAGTTATACACATCTCCAAAGTGGATATCCGTTCAGAGAGAGAAAAAACCATACATGTTACCCCTTCTTCCTGTACTGCTTCCATGATCAAATTAGCAGCCCTATACAACTGCTGTGAAGAAGTTAAAAGATTTGTAGTTCCACAGAAAAGTTCCCTAGAACAATAGCAATATAATGCTTTATTAGCATGTACCAGAATATCACAAAATAAAGAGAATATTGCAAAAAGAAAGTATCCAAAACAGCAGCAATGTAATACCTCCTTATTAGAACACACAAGAATATAATAATACAGTAAGTGCTGGCTTCCAAGTCCCTCAAAACTCTTTAACAGACTGGATATTGCCCCAAGAGGGAGAAGAGGGAGATAATATTTCAGAGCAAGGATCCCCAACCATTTTGAGTCTCTGGGGCACCTTTGAAATTCTGACTCACGGTGATGGGCCACAAGCGTCAGAACGAACCACAAAATCTCAGGGAGTGAAGTTATGTATAACTGTAATAGTAACTCTTGAGCATTTCAGGCAGAAGCTCTATTTAACAGGATGCCTTGTAAAATGAACATATTGTTTAAAAATATTTTCTTGCATACGCACAGCTTTCCTTCAGTCATGCAGCAAAGATCCTTCTGCTGCGGTGGCACCTGCTGCTGAAGCAATTTTTTAATTTCTAAAAACACTTGGCAGGCACCAGGAAAGGTGTTGGCAAATGCTATGGTGCCACAAGCACCATGTTGGGGACCCATTTCAGAGAATACTAGCAAGACTCCAAGTCTGCACTTTGTAATATTCTTAAAATGGAGACTAGGACCTTTCCTGCGTGCTCAACTTACTGGCAATCAATCCACAAGTACTGGAATCGACCTGGTCCTTCTGCATGTCTGCCGTTCCTGTACATTTTCACAGCTGTGGAGGCAGTTTATTTTCTGCATGCGCCTAAATTAATGTGGATTGTCAAGGAGGGTGCTGTCATCATTGGTTGCTGTCATCGGTGGTGTCACAGCTCCCCTCTTATTTTTAAAAAACCCAAACCTAAAATATGTCAGTATGCTATTGTAATGATAGTTTAAGGAGGTTCTAGGGTTGCCAAGTCTTACCTCCTTGCTGGCGGGGGGTGGGAGGGAGCTTCCTGGAAGTGGGGGGGGTGATGTCCCCATGTGTGACGTCATACAGAAGGAACGTCATCATAGTCTATGGTAACCACAGAGTTTTGCCAAAAATGCCAGAGAGTCACTGCAAGACGTCCCAGGTGTTATGACATCACTTCCTTGTGACATCATCATTTCAGGGATGTCACACTACATCGTGGCTGTTGGAGGTGGGGCTTCCTCCACTGGCCACCTGGCCAGCAGCTGTCAGGAACCCACAAAATCAGGATCCCCCACTCCCACCTGGGGGCTGGCAGGTTCTCTGAATACCCAACTTTCATTTAAAACAACGTAAGTCTCTAGGCAGTTCTTTTGTGGAGATATAAAAGGCATATCTCCATGAGGGAAGGGGCTACAGGCTTTCACTTTCACTTTATTCAGGTTTAACAGCCCATAAGCCATACACCAAGAAAAATACGTATGATAAGAACATAAGAACATAAGAGATGCCAATGTGGGATCAGGCCAAAGGCCCATCCAATCCAACACTCTGTATCACACAGTGGCCAGAAATACCAGTGCCATCAGGAGGTCCACCAGCTGGGCCAGGACATTAGAAGCCTTCCCACTGTTGACCCCCCCAAGCACCAAGATGACAGAGCATCACTTGCCCCAGAGCCCCTATCTATACCTTGCGGCTAATAGCCACTGATGGACCTCTGCTCCATATGCTTATCTAATTCCCTGTGGAAGCCGTCCATGCGTGTAGCCGCCACCACTTCCTGTGGTAGTGAATTCCATGTGTTAATCACTCTTTGGGTGAAGAAGTACTTCCTTTTATCCGTTCTAACCCGACCGCTCAGCAATTTCATGGAGTGCCCACGAGTTCTTGTATTGTGAGAAAGGGAGAAAAGTACCTCTTTCTCTACCTGCTCTTTCCCATGCATAATCTATATATGATCTATAGATCCTCCCCTCAATTTTTGCCAAAGGAGGATGAATAATTAAAAGTTTAAAAAGAAAACAAAATGACAGGTGTAGGTTGAAGGGGAAAATAATATTACTCACCTAGGCTTAGCTCCTCTAAATCATTTACACTGGCAAAACTTTTTACCATCAGCAGAGTGGATTTTTGCTCACTCTAAGCTGTGGAGTCTTGTGAGCAAAAATTCTACTTTGTGAGCTACTGGCATTAAAGTTGTGAGCGAGCAATTTGGCTGCTGCATCAATTAGTTTGCTCTGGAGCCATCCCATCTGAGCTAAGACAAAAATGTGTGAGCCGGAGGCTAAAAAACTAACTCAGCTTAGAGGGAACACTGCATGGTCACCTCTCCCTGCTAGCGTGAATCCCCCCCCCCCAATGCTGCTCCTGGGGGTCAGAGGGCTTCTCAGAACTACCACAGAAAGGGAGTTGGAGGTCTCCACAGGGAAGGAGAGTGACAAAACACACCCTCCTTTTATAGAAATCGCCTACAGAATCCTCCCCCTGCTCATTCACCATACACTCTAACATGATATGCCCAGATGAAGGGGGGAAAACATGGACAAATAATGGCTTTGGTAGAGCTGCCAAGCCCCTGGTGGCCAGGGTTGCCAGTTCTAGGTTGGGAAATACCTGGAGAGGTTTGGGGAGGGGAGGGACTTCAATGGGGTATAATACCATAGAGTCCACCTTCCAAAGGGACCATTTTCTCCAGGTGAACTGATCTCTGTTGCCTGGAGGAAAGTTGTAATAGCAGGAAATCTCCAGCTACCACCTGGAGTCTGGCAACCCTATGTGGTGAGGGTGGGGATCCCACACCCCAAGGTCCCACCACCAAAGCGCAGTGGCAGGGGGGGGAATAAAGAGGGGGGAAACAGCCTTATGTACTTACTGAAGGTTGATACAGAAAGTTGATCCTGCGAGAAACCACAGAGTTTCTAGTGATTCCTAGAGCTATCCTTGTCACTTCCTGTATTGGCTTCTGGTGAGTATAGGAGGCTGTATTTTTTTTAAAAAATGTGGTTGTCCCCCCCCCCCCCCGCTATTTGTCAGGCACTGCCTGGCAACACTAGGCCTTGGGGACCCTGAACTGAATGTAAAGGCAGCCTAGAAATGTTTTAAATCAATAAAAGAAATACAAAACAAAATAATGCTGCCTTTTGCCTATGAAGCAAGCTTGGAGTATCACACCCATTTCCCTTCATGGGAACTGACCAAAAGGCCTGTTTGGACCTGATCATGAAAACCCAAAGTATTACTGCATTTCCCCCCAGACAGACAGCCCAAGTCATCTCAGGGTCAACAGAAATAGAACTAGCACTGCCTACACGTGTTCTGCAAATCACTTACTCCTTAACCTTTCCTCTCCCAAAGGCAACTTGACTCTGTAAAGTTACCTCGGAAGTCCCTTAAAGGTAAAGGTTCCCCTTGCTCGAAAGCCAGTCGAATCCGACTCTAGGGTTGCGGTGCTCATCTCCGTTTCAAAGCCGAAGAGCCAGCGTTGTCCAAAGACGTTTCCGTGGTCATGTGGCCGGCATGACTAAACACCAAGGCGCACGGAACGCTGTTACCTTCCCACTGAAGTGGTACCTATTTATCTACTTGCAATTTCTTGCTTTTGAACTGCTAGGTTGGCAGGAGCTGGAATTAGAGATGGGCGCTCACTCCGTCATGCGGCACCCGGGTCTCAAACTGCTGAACTACTGACCTTTCACAGCCTGCAGTTCAGCGTCTTAACCACTTGAGCCACTGCAGCTCCATGGAAGTCCCTTAGGAATGGCTAAAAAAATAAAAATAAAAGCAAAGGGCATGAAACAATGCCGACACAAGGCTCCTGAAACCTAGCATGCATAGGACCAGACTAAATGCCCCTGGTAGTTCACCAACTTTACATGCACTGCTAAGGATTAGGAAATCGCTAAATTGCTAGTGTCGAAAGATCTGTAGCATTATTGTGCCGTACAATGAGCATCGAGGAGGATGTTTTCCTCTTTGTTATTTAAAGGCAATTTGGATGCGTGTCAAAACTCATCACACTGACAGAGACCTTTGAGATCAGCTTTCCTCCTGACTGTTGCACTTCATGAAAAACAGCACCGATATCCTTTTCTTTTCTCAGATATGAGCATTCTGAGGAGAAACAGCTCTTTTCCACCACTGATTTCACAGCCTCTCTTTCCAGCAATTTCTACCCTCTACGATAGCCCCGTTTCCATTATTTTCTGCAACGTCCTCTGTTGTTGGGAAAGGAAGCACTACAAAGTAAAAAGATAAAAGATCTGCTTGGGTAGTATACAATGCTAGTGGTGATTGCAACTGCGATTAAGAGCAGAATATGGTACCTATATCACAGCAGTCTGTCTGGCTCTGGTTAGTTATCGCTATCTTTTTTCTTTCTTTCTTTTTTTAGGTTGTAAGCCTGGCAACGGACAATTGCTTTGTAGTACTTTTCCGTCCAAGCATGCTGGGACTTCCAGGCACGGCAGAAGTTTCCAGGTTCTATAATACCACAAAACTGGTATTTATTCCTGAAGTTTAAATGTCTCCAGCACTTCAACTGCATATTCACACATTACTCAGTACAAAGGTTGGGGCCCTCAACCTGCATTAAAGTCAGCCATGATTTGCAGGTGTTCTGTAATCCCTACATGTGAGGTGCCTGAACCAGATTGGGACCACAATACTTTCCTCCAGCACCTGTGTGAACCAGCAAATGTTAAGCTGCTCCCTGGAAAGTACTGGCTTCATAGCACAGCTGATCATATATGACCATGGTCAAGTTACATGCAACCAATTGACTGGTCAGCTGATAATATCTGACAGTTCCATTGATCAGTGGTGCCTCCTCCATTAGAACTCCCAAAACACAATTCATTGAGACTCTAGATGGAGCTACTCCGCTTTCCTATGAGGTCTTGGTCCTTTCAACCTGCTGATTAGCATGTACATTAGAGGGCTTAATGCAACACCAGTACTAATAATGGGGTGGATCCCACCATCCTCTAAGTGGCCTTTCTCTAATGTAGGTGACTCTCCTTCCAATAGAAGAGAAGAGATTGGATTTATACCCTGCCCTTCACTTGGGAGTCTCAGAGCGGCTTACAAACTCCTTTCCCTTCCCCTTCCCACAACAGACACCCTGTGAGGTGGGTGGGGCTGAGAGAACTCTGACACAAACTGCTCTTTTTCAAGAACAGCTCTGACAGAACTATGGCTTGCCCAAGGTCATCCAGCAGCTGCGAGTGGAGGAGTGGGGAATCAAACCCAGTTCTCCCAGATTAGAGTCCACGCACTTACCCACTACACCAAACTGGAAGAGCCATTTAATGGAAGAGCCACTTAAGTTGGAGGAGACTGGAGGAAGATTAAAACTTGACCTTAAGGGAAAGGTGGGTGTTGTGGGATGAGGAGCAGACGGCAGATATTCTGTGACTGTTGTGATGAGGGATAGGTTAAGATGGAGCCCCTAAAGACTGGCAGAGCATGGGAACTCATCCACTCCACCAGATGAAGAGGGTTTTCACCACCCAAAGGGAAAACCTGTCATACACTTGATGTATTAGCACCTTTTGGTTGGAGGGACACATTCTGGCAGGCTGGAGCTGCAGAACCTGGCACCCAGATTTGCTAACGTCCTATAAGCTCATGTGGGAGGAGATCTGAAAAGGGAACTGTCCATTTATGTGTGGATTCAAAGGTGGATTGGCAAGATCAATGGGAATGTGGACAAGGGAAATGTTGCTGTTTGCTTGTTGGTGTGGCTGGGTGGGCACACGATGCACCCTTTGGTGTCGTATCTCTGGGCGGCATCAGGTGTAAGTGGCAGTTAACGAAACCAGGGGTGGTGGCAGCCTATTGGAGACAGGTTCCAATGCCCCACCTGGGAGTTGGAAAGGGCAAAGAGCCACCTTTCTGCCCCAGCCTCCTAACAGAGTGGATCTCACTGGGAAGCCTGGAGAGAAAGCACCTGAGCCTCCACAGTGTGTGTTTGTGCGTGTTTGTTAACTGATATCAAGTTGCTTCCAATTTAAGGTGACCTCATGAATTAATGTTCTCTAAAATCTCCTGGCATCAACAATCTTGCTCAAGTCTTGCAAACTGAGGGCCCTGGCTTCCTTGACTGTGTCACTCTATCTCATGAAGGGTCTTCCTCTTTTCCTGTCGCCTTCAACTTTTCCTAGCATTATTGTCTTTTCCACAGTGGGGTATAAGTGTGTTCATTAATAAATAAACCTTGCTCAGTGGAGTGGCAGGACTGGGCTAGGTCCCACCCCAGTGTCCTGTTGTCTAATTTGGCTCTCTCTGTAAGAGCAAGTCCTTCCACTGCACACAATTCCTGCACTGACTATCAAACCCATTGTACCCTTCTTGCTGCCATCCTAATTCATTTAAATTCAAGTTCTATTGTGCGGGGGGGGGGGGACACTGGTACACATCCGTATGTAACGTATACATTTTTCTTATATGCTCTGGCAGCCATGAAAATCTGAGCAAAAAGTCATTTTAGACCTTGCAGCAAATTGCCATGGAGATGCACTAATCTGAGATGATTTTTAAGACTGCTTTTAAATTATTGGCTGTTCAGGTTCTACTGTCTTAAGACCATTAATTTTTTTTTAATCACTTTTACCTTTGAATTTTATGGTCTCTTGTTTTCTCCTACTTGGTAACTTACAATGGCCTTTGGTTAAAAGCAATTAAGACTTTTGGACTATCCAGACACAACATGTGCCACCTGGAAGGTAGCTTTAAACAACCTGGGACAAGTGACCAAGCAAGGGTTGCCAGCCCCCCAATGGACATGGGTGACCCCGCATCCCCGGGCCCTGCCACTGATCAGCTGGCAGGCCAGGAGACTTAACAGGAACAGGAGAGAGGCCCAGGCCACATCACCATCAACATGGCAACATCACTTTTGGCATGCACTGGAAGTGATGTCATTGTGTCAGCGATGTCCATGTGACACTCTGGTATTTGGGCAAAAACTCTATGGCAGAAGCCATTTTTACCATAGGGGTTTTCAGGCCTGTAGCTACGGTGGGCCCCCCTAAGGCCTGCCCCCAATTTCCTGCCAAGCCTCCCCCAACTTCCTGTCTAGCCCGGGGCCCCCGACTCTCTGGGCTGCCCAGAGGACTCACTCCCACCGCTGCCCCTTCCCTTCCCTGCCTTCTTGCAGCCCCACAGGCTATACTGAACTTGAGTTTTCTGCCTGCCCTCAGCAAGGCTGAGACCTGGGTTAGGACAGCAGTGCCAGGAGCTGCAGAGGGAAGGGGAAGGACGTGGCGTGGGTGCCCAAGCACTGCTGCCTGCAGAACCCTGGGTGGGGTGGGTGCAGAGGAGGCTGGATCACTGAACCCATCGACTTGGTGTGCTCCCCATGGCGGGCCCTCACTGCTCAAGCAGCCACGAGTGGGAAGTTCAACCAGCCCCGAGAGCGAACTGGGCTGTCCTAGTCTCCACTGCCCAGATCTGAGCCCAAAGTCCCGGGCAGCACCCTGCCTGGATCCTGGCCGCTGGACCAGAGGGACCTTTGGGCAGAGCCACTGGGGCTACGCTTGCGCTTTCTGGCAGGGCTCAGTGGGGAGCCCATTTGGCTGTCCAGGATTTGCTGCCATCATGTTCAGTCTGCTGCCCTGGTTGCTGCTGGGTGGTGGTGGGGGGTGGGGGTAGCGCAAAGGCACCTTCCAGTCGCCTTGCTCTGGCCCGCTTGTCAGGGTGTTGCTTGGACCAGGATCTGGCAGAGCCAGGTTCAAATCCCCATGGGAAGACCAGCCGGGGGGAGAGGCCAGCCAGCGTACATGAATTTTTAAAAATTTATTTTTATTTCTGTGCCCCCCTGACTTATTTAAAAACTCTGGCTACAGGCCCAAAGGTTTTCCCCAAATGCCAGAGCACCGCTGAGATTTCCCAGTGTGATGATGTCACTTCCAGTACATGCTGAAAGTGGCGCTGCCACATTGCCGGCGATGCAGTCTGGGTCTCCCTCCTGCTCCTGATAAGTCCCCCCCCCCCCCCACCCAGGTGCCAAGAGGGACCTGCCAACGCCAGACCAGGCAGTCATCACACGAATTGCCCTGACAGCCAGCTCCTGCGCTCCTCTCCTCACCCAATCCAAATACCACCGAAATCCCTGCAGAAGTTAATGGAGCCCATTGTGACAATAATGTACCAACAGCCAATACAAACAAGGTTTTCAGGACCTAATCTTCAAAACAGAATTGTTCGAAGAACAGACATTTTGGCAAGAGAAAGGAGGTTCTTTCCTTCCCCACTTCACTTCCCCCCCCTCCCCATTTTCGCTTTCTTAGCTTGGCACACAAGCAAGCAGGCATCGATAAATATTTCAGGCTCCAAAAGCATTTATGATCTATTTACTTGGCAGTCAGAATGGCATCCCGAGAAACTGTCAGCCACCATTCATCAACATGATGGATGATATCCTCTCAACAATGCAGATTAGTTTGCTTGTCAGTCATTATAAGAGCTCTCGACTGCAGATGGCTGGCGTTCTGTGCTATTTGGTTATTTAGGCTTATTGAGGGAAGGGGGGGTAAAAGGTTTCCAAATTCACCTTCTCGGAGTCATTTCAGACAAGAGGATCAAAGGTTTGTAATCCTTTTCGAGCCTGGGCCTTTGGCTTTATGAAGGAGGCAGAATCTTCTTCCTTGATCCCCCTCAGCTGCCAGGGGGTGGATCCAGCCACTCTGCTCAGCAAAGTCTGAAGCCGTCCTTGTGAAGTGGCTATTCCTCCAACAGAAGAGCCATTCAAGCTGAAGGGAGGCTCCGCAGGCTAGAGAGAGGCTTCAAACATCGCTCAGTAGAGTGGCTGGATCTATCCCAGTTTTTCTAGGCCAGGGCCCTAGTCAAGTGTACCCATTCCCTGCCCAGCCCATCAACAACAATTGCTTACAAGTGTTAAGTCTTGGCTGGACCAGGAAAGTAGCTTGGAAAGTAGCTTGGAGTAGTGACGCCTAAGGCCATATTGGGCCAAGCCTGGCAACTGGAGGGAGGGTTGGGAGCAGGGATACGATGGGGGTGGGGGGGGTGGACCCGGAGTGATGATGTCACTTTTGGGAAAAACCAGAAGTGGTAGCAGGAAACTCAAGGAATTGCCGTGGAAGGCGTTTCTGGCGATTCCTAGAGTTACCTGCTGCCACTTCTGGGTTTTCCGCAGGTGAGGTCATCACACTGATGACACTGTTGGGCTTTTAAAAATTCCCTCCATTTAGGGTTCCCAAGTACTTACCGTGATCCGGTGGGGGACACATGCTCCCCGGCCGGAACATTCCTCCCTGTAATGCACCATGCCTTCGCCAGGAAGTGACACTGGGTGACGCTCTGGCAATGGGGCTGAAAACCTGATGGTACCATTGCGTTTCCAGCCCCATTGCCAGAGCATCGCCCGGCGTCACTTCCTGGTGACAGCATGGTGCAGCCCGTCTGTTGTCCCCGCGGGATGGACCCTGCGAAGACGTCTGTGTCCCCCGCCGAATCACGGTAAGTACTTGGGAAGCCTGCCTCCACTGCTTGGAGTGGCAATGGGAGCTCCCCTGCCCCAACTGGGAGCTTGGGAGCCCTATTGATGTTTTATCCAAGGGGAAATCTAGTCAGTTCCCCAGTTCCAAGGGTAAATCTAGTCAGGACAAATCAGTCACTCTTTATATGAAATGACATGCTAGTGTTTTAATTTGTGGTTATTGCTCAAAATGAGTGGGCTAGGAAAAGGGGTGTGTGAAATATTTGGGCCCTCAGAGTAGAGATGCACTAAGTCCAGCTAGTGAGTCCTTTCCATGCTACTGATTTATTTTTTTAAAAAAAACAACACAATTTATTAGGATATATTAAAGAGTTAAACATATATCAATACTTAAATCGTTATACATCCTTTCCTCCTCTCCCCCCCTTTTCGGCTTCCCACAGTGATCCAACCTCCAGCTCAATTCTTAAATTCACTTCATACCTCTCTTTTTCATAATACATCTATAGGTAACTTATCTTTCAACTGTTATTCATATATATTTATCTATTTTCTACCATCTTTTAGTTTTCAGTAGTTACCAAAGCAAATCAAATTTTACATCCCAGTATTTTTCTAAGTATTCTTTAAAGTCTTTCCAGTCTGCAAAAAATTCTTCTGCTTCCAAATGATTACGTTTCCTTGTCATTTTGTCCATTTCAACCATAAAAAGTAGTTTTTTATCCATTCCCCAATTTCAGGGACCCGTGCTACTGATTTATTTATTTATTTGCCTGCCATTCCTACCCCCTGGAACACAGCTCTGAAAACCTGTGTGGGAAAGATGGGGAGGGAGAAATGTTACAAAAATACAAAACAGTTCAAAACGAGACCCAAACCAAAGAGTAATCAGCCGTTTCCTACAAGACTGGGTGTGGGACACTCACAGCTGATTACTGTTTGGACTGGATATTCTTTTGAACTTTTCTGTAACATCCCTACCCCATTTGTGCTATGTATATAAACTGGCCTCATGAATGTATATCTCATGCATGTGATAAAGTGAGTTCTGACTCAGAAATAGGTATGCTGAAATAAATTTTGTTAGCCTTTGAGGTCCATTGGACCTATTTTTTATTCTGCTGTTACAGCGTTACATGACTACCCATCTGCCAATTATTCTCTCTCTCTTTTTTTTTTTGCTAATTATTATTTAATGGGCCTGACCTGGACAGTCCAAGTTAGCCTGATCTCATCAGCTCTCAGAAGCTAAGCAGGATTGGCTCCGGTTAGTACTTGGATGGGAAACCCCAAAGGAAGACCATGGCTGCTGTTGCACAGAGGCAGGCAATGGCAAAACCTCCTCTGCTCATCTCTTGCCTTGAAAACCCTATGGGGGTCCCCATAAGATGGGAGCAATTTGATGGCACTTTCCACCACAATCATTCAAGGCCTGAAGCAGACTTTGTATTTATTTATTAACTTCATTTATACTCTGTCTTTCTCACCAACGGGGATCCATAAGAACACAAGAGACGGCAATGTTGGATCAGGCCAAAGGCCCACCCAGTCCAACACTCTGTGTCACACAGTGGCCAGAAATACCAGGTGCCATCAGGAGGTCCACCAGTGGGGCCAGGACATTAGAAGCCCTCCCAAAGCTGTTTACTTTGTTCTCTCCTCCATTTTACCCTCAATATAAACCTATGAGGTAGGTTAGACTGAGAAAGCATGTAACTGGCCCAAGGTCACCCAGCGACCTTCCATGGCAGAGGCGGAACTTGAACCAGGGTCTCCCAGATCCTAGTGTAACACTCTAGCCCCCACACCACACTGATTTTCAATATAGAAAGCGTTGTATATAGAGCTGTACTGCCTACAGAGTTGTACTGATTAGATTTTTTGTTTTACTTAGAGGCCCACGTGGCTCTCCTAACATTTGCAGAAGTACTGCTCAGTTTAGCACTCACAAGCAAGCCTTCAGTGCTTTCTGGGGTCACCCTCTGCCTCCTTATCCCATCTCCCTTGTCTTCTTTGAATTATGCCTATTCGGGATCAGACATTGATTTAAGTCAGATTTGCATGCTTGTCAAGTAGCTCTTGACCAACGAATACCGGCTACGCAGCAAGTCAAGATGGTGTGTTTGTGTGAGAAGAGGGACAGAACAATACTCAATACTGGAGTAAGACATGGTGCCTCCAAAGGTGGCCAAGAGGTGATACCTTCCAATTGGAATGTGAGCAAGTTCCTTTCCTGATGCTATGAGAGAATCAACATGTTTATTTGTGCATGCTAATTTCCTAGTTAGTTAGCTGAGGGACCAATAGAAAGGTCTGTATGTATTACCCGCCAGAACGTAGGTGACAATATGCATAATGAGTTGGTATTGGAATTGGCTATTGGGTTATCAACAGACCTGGAGGCTTAGAAAATTTTTACTGCCTTTGTTCTAACTCTGGCCTGGGGCTCAGACGAGGTAGAAAGTTACAGAGACAAAATGTAGATTAGAAGGCTAGACAGGATGTTTATTGTTTTGAACTCCCAGTGCTTTCCCCCCATAAGTAATTAGTAAAATTTACTTTTAAGACTCATACAGGTGTGTGCTGTGCTCTTCTTTTGCCCCGCTACCTTAAATAACCCAACAAGTTCTGGAAGTCCAGAGGAAGCACGGGAGAACCTGCCCATGAAGAAAACAGAGGAAGAGGACAGGCCTGGTAAGGAAGTGTGAGCAGATCTGCTCATGAACGCAAGCCAGTGCTCCTTCCATTGTACCCAACAACACATTTTATATCAATTTAGTGCATTTTACTTGACTTATCTTTTGTTAAAAAACCCTTGAAAACCCAAGCTGGCCCTCAGCAGTTTCGTAAGGAACACCACTGATTTATAGATTTAATTTTGCTTCTTTTTAGACAGGTCCTGTTCCAAAAATAAATCCAAACGACTGCAAGTACTTTTACCTCCTAAATGGAATGAACAGCAGCTATTCATTTTCAGAGGCATTACAGCTTCTGGAATAAATATCCCCGCCTATAGAGTCTAGCCAATCCTATTCACTGAATCCCACTCTTAGCTTATGACATATCCTTAATTTATCTACGTATACTCAAGCCAATGCAATAGGATAAGTTCAAGGGAGCCAGTATTATTTATTTAGTACCTTTTTATCCCCCCCCTTCCCCCAAGAAGCTCACGGGGCCTCAGTTTCCTCTCCTCCATTTTATCCTCACAGCCAACCTGTGAGATAGATCAAGCCAAGAGAGTCTGGCCCCAAGATCACCCAGTGAGATTTATGGCAGATCTGAACTTGGGTCTCTCAGAACGTGGTCCGATGGCTCTCATAGGGTGGTGAGCATTGGACTAGCCACAGGGAGACCCAGGTCCAAATCCCCTCTCTGCCTAAAGCCAAGCTTCACAGACCTTGGGCCAGCTACCACTTTTCGGCCTACCTTCTTCAGAGACGTTGTGAGGATACAACAGGAGGGAGAGACCACGCATACCATCCTGAGCTCTCATTGTGACCCCATGAAGTTCCACCTGATGAGGTTTTCAAGGCAGAAGAAGAGCAGAGATGGTTTGTTGCTGTCTTCCTCTGCAAAGCAGCCCCCGTCTTCCTTGGTGGGCTCCATCCAAGTACTGACCCTGCTTAGCTTCCAAGCTCTGGCAAGATCAGGTGGGTCTTGACTATTATGACTGCTATAAACACACACACACACACACACACGCATATAAGAACAATTATAACAGAAGACATAATACAGGAGGAGAGAAGGGAGGGAATGCCAGACACAACAAAAAAAGTCTTCACCCGCTGGTGAAACACAGCGAAAGAGGAGAACAGATCAATCTCCCTGAAGGAGGAAAAGGGCAAATTATTTTTGTATTTTTCATATGCACATGTGTGTGTGCATGTGTGTGTGCCTGCACCTGGAAGTCATGGCGACCTCTGGTGACTGACCCCTACTGGGGGTCTGGAGGATATTCAGAGAGGGGGCTGAGTAAAGCCTGCCCCCACCTCCCGACAGCTGGTATTCCAAGGAGGTCTCCCATCCAAGTACTTGCCAGAGTCTACCCTGCTTAGCTTCCCAGATCTGATGAGACTGGGTTTGCCCGGGCTATCCAGGTCAGGGCGGAGAAGGAAAATTCTTTACTGCATTCTTTACTGAAGAATAATTTTGAGTGATTCACACAACCAGATCAAGCAATCACCGTTCTGTGAAGGTTACAGTTCCTGCTTCATCACACATACCTCTAAGATTACATGAAACAGCCGAAATGACAGCCAGAAAGTACACAGATATGGATGACAGCCCAGTGTGTGTATGTAAGAGCCTGTCCTTGCATGAACTCCCTAACAGGGTTGTTGTAAGGTATACCATGAATGTACATGAAATGCTTTGGACACATGAAAACGTATTGTTATGTTGGAATGTGAAAGAGGAAAGAGAGACGGTTACTTTGGTTTTGGATTTCTCAAAGTTTGTTTCAAGTGGGAGATAAAAGAATCACGACAACCAACATACACTCACATGAAGAGGCTCATATGAAATACAGCCATAGGCAAGTTGATGTAAGCATAGCTATGTATGAAGATACGTGTTTGGGGTTTCTATACAATAACAACGTACATGTATAGCTGAACCTCTGGTAATTATAGGCCAAATTCAACCTTCCTAGAGACATTATTAGCAGTGCCTTCCTAAGCAGAGTTATCCCTTTCTAAGTTCATATTCACTAAAAATCAATAGCCTTAGAAAGCTATAATGGTGTTTAGGATTGCATCACAACTGCATCTTTGGATGAGCTGGGATTTGAACCCATATGGACATGTCGTCTTGTATTTCACACAAAACACGGCTATGGTCACATCTAAAGGCTATGATCGGTTTGTCACGGTTTGGTCAAGGGTTCTTCGTTATATGTCAGGAAATGACATTCTTCCATCAAAGGCTTCCTACATTCCTTGGGTCCGTTTTTAGCTATTTATCCACATGAAAAAAGGTCATAGAGATGCTAACAGAACACTCCATGACTTTCTCAGGCTCAATCACCATTTTTGTTCATGAAGAGGGCTGAAGTTAATCCCACTCTGGCTTGATGTTGATGGATGCAACGGTTATTCTGTGGAATGTGTTGGGGGTATCTTGTTTACTCCTTGTCTATTCTTGGATTTTACAGTTCTGTTTTCACAGCTGCGGTGGCTCAAGTGGTTAAGACGCTGAACTGCAGGCTGTGGAAGGTTGGTAGTTCAGCAGTTCGAGACCCGAGTGTGCCGCATGACGGAGTGAGCTCCCGTCTCTAGTTCCAGCTCCTGCCAACCTAGCAGTTCGAAAGCAAGAAATTGCAAGTAGATAAATAGGGACCACTTCAGTGGGAAGGGAACAGCGTTCCGTGCGCCTTGGTGTTTAGTCATGCCGGCCACATGACCACGGAAACGTCTTCGGACAGCGCTGGCTCTTCGGCTTGGAAACGGAGATGAGCACCGCAACCCTAGAGTCGGATTCGACTGGCTTTCGAGCAAGGGAACCTTTACCTTTCACTTCATATTCTGTTGTTTGCCTGTAATGCGTTTTTTATCTTTGCTGTTTTGTTGCATATCTTTCAATAAAATTTTTTTTAAAAAAAATACAAGGCGGTAAAAATCTGTTGTGCCGTCCAGCAAATTTTCTTTAAACAAGGCCAAGTAAATTGAAGTCAACCATTTTGTAAATAAATAAAATAAACTGAAACCAAAGATCCAGTTCATTGGCTCATTTTGAACCAACTGCATAGAACCATTACAAATTGATCAGTCTCTGTTTCTGCCGTCTGCAAAGGCTGAGGACATAACAGGGATGTTTACTTGCTGTCCATTGACAATCAGACCCTGAAGCGTATCACATCCACTCTCATTTCATATTTCAGTTAACTTTACTAGGATACCGAATGCTTGTGTGAACTTTGCAAGTTGGCCTCGGTCCCTTCAGGTCTCACCCCGCAATCTAAGAAGGATATGCTGGTTGCCTGGCCTCACAGCAGCAAACTCCAGCAGCGCCTGGTGTTGCAAGACTGTCTTTCCAATGCAGATATGGACGAAAGAGAATGGCTGGTCACTTGCGAGATGACCTGGCTCCAATTTATGGAAATAACTTGGGGGCCCTGTAGCACAAATGTCCCATTTTCTAGGCCCTGTGAGAGCCCCGAGAGAGATCATCTTGGGTCCCCCCAGGAGGCAGGGGCAACAATGAACTGCACCCACTCACAACACTTTTAGGCATCAACATTTTCATATGGATGCAACCATGGGTAATATGCCAAAGGCTATGCTGTGAATGCAAAACATTACATAGGAAGCTGTTGTGCAGACTCCTCCAATGAGTACTCAAAGTGGGGTCATCTACCTAGTAAGTCTCAAGGTTTATAATTTCATTGGAAATAAGAACGAACATGGGATGTGGGGAAAGAGATTGGGTCATTATCAATACATGCAACAAGGCTATGTATAGCCACACTGACAGGTCCAAAGGAAAAGAAGAATTTCCAGGTTCTGGAGACAGGCAGCTCAGGTACTTTGGGTGAGACGTATATATCAAACCACCAACTCCCCAAGGGTGTTCACTCTTCTAGGACACCATATGTTCGCAAAGGTCGAAGGCTCAGTCTGTGGCCACTCAATGGAACTTCTGCAGAGGCTCCCACCATCGGAGAACTTCCCCTTAAAATCACATTTTTAAAGCAAGGCTTTGGCAAGGATTAGATCCTGTTGGAGATACAAGGATTTGGTTAGACTGGGATCCCCAATCTTCTTGAGCCTGAGGACACATTTGGAATTCTCACACAGCCTGGTGAGCGCAAGAACAAAATGGCTGCCACAGGAGGTAGAGCCAGCAAGAAAACAATTGCTTAACTTCAGTAACACAGCACAGAACCTTGTGCTCCGGCAGGAGCTGCTGCCAAAGTAACATTTTAAAAAAATCTGCACAGCCAATCAAATCTCCAAAAGTCCAACTGGCCCTGCTCACTTCCACAGAACTCTTGGCAGGTGCCACAAAGGGTGTCGGTGGGAACCATCCAGCTCATGAGCACCATGTTGGGGACCCCTGGGTTAGACTTTGGAGTCTGGACTTCATGAAGTCAACTCTGACTGTACCTCATAACTGATGCTCCAACACCTGAATCTGTCCTAGGGTTGCCAGGTGAGGCTGGGAAGTGGGCGTGGGACTTACCAGGAGGCTCCAGGAGAGCGAACTCCAAAGTGAGTCCTGGGTGAGCTGCCATCACATTTAAAGGGACTGCATTCCTTTCCCTCCATTGGAAATAATGGAGGATGGGGGCAGCTACTTTTGGGGTTGCCATAAGGGAGCGGCCAGCAGCAATCCCCCCGCTTTCTCCCCCCTGAAGTGGGGGAGGGGCTCCAGACTGGGGGTCCCCTGCCCCAACTGGGGATTGGCAACCCTAACCTGTCCAGTTGCATTTAAGTTTTTGAAGCCTGCTTCCCATTCCTGGATTCTCTCCTCATACACCATGCCCAGAATACTGCAGGTTTTTAGCCCAGCAAAAAGAAGACAGAACTGCAACAGGTCTTTGCATGCTATCAGTGTCAGAGCTGGTGACCTAAAGGTAAGCAGTATACCAAAGATGACATAATCCAAGAGTTCAGAATCATAGAATCACAGAATACAGTTGCTTCTATAGCATCTGAGCAACAAGTTGGTCAGACTGAAGACCCCAAAAAACAGAATCCATATTAATACCTTTTATTGGGACCAGCTACAGAAGAGTGCCCAAGCTTTCAAGAACTCTTTCTCACACACATTAACAACACTGGAGGTTAAATTTAGTGTGTAATGTCCAATAAAGCCAAATAGGGTAGCTTTACATCATGTTGTGGGCAATGCTCCCTCTAAGCTGTGGAGTCTTGAAAGCAAAAATTCTACTTTGTGAGCTACTGGCATTAAAGTTGTGAGCGAGTGATTTGGCTACTGCATAAATTAGTTTGCGCTGGAGCCATCCTTCCTGAGCTAAGACAAAAATGTGTGAGTTGGAGGCTAAAAAACTGTGAGCTAGCTCATACTAACTCATCTTAGAGGGAACATTGGTTGTGGGTAAATTCACAATCTCTTGGTGGTTCATTTCCTTCCAGCTGACACAATCCTCTTGGTTGAATTCAGGCTGAAGAGCCAGGGCACTGCTATCAGTTTTATAGGGCCAGATGGAACCTGATTGGCCTCTTGCATTATCCGATCCCTGCTGGGAAGGTAGCTGCAGTACCGCATGCTGGCCAGTTGTAGGGATGGCGCTGCAGAGCAGCAAAAAACAGTTCTCTAGGAACCACTACGTTGATATAAAGACTAAAGCATCTGTAAGAGCCCCCAGCTTGAGAAGTCTGACAAATATAATTTTACATCAATGGCACCGGCACTATGCTGCATGATCCTCTACGGTGTGAAAGGCTTGATATTCCCAAAGAAGAAAATGCACACTGTACATATGCAGAATGAAAGTCCACTGGTTTGCACACAGCTTTAGAGAGCAATGCGTTTCTTTCTCCTGTACTCAGCATCTTCACCTATTCTAAAGGAAAGCAGGTGCTAATTCCATTTGTGATGCTATTTCATCCCACTGAAGCATTTAACCTCAAGCAAGTCTGATTCACAGGTTCCGGCACAATGCTTTTTAGCACATGAAGCCTGATCAAATAAATAAATGAATTAAAACATTTGCCAGCGAGGGAAATAAATTATTTCCCCCAAATGCTTCTATAGCCTGCATAAAGACATCAATTACTGTAGCCTGTCTTGTAAGTTAATGATTCACTGTGATGGATTATTCATGCAAGTCAGGCCAACCGAATGTTCTCCTTTGACTTTAAGGGGGGGGGGGGTGAAATGTAGCATGTGTCAATTAATTATACTTTGCACAAGTTCGGAGACAGTCACTGAAACTTAAATAATAAAAGTCTTTCCACCTGATAAAACACAGAACAAGATTTAGGACGGTCTTTGGGGGGGGGATGCGTATTACCTTGCTAGTTCAGACTGAAATTTTATCTGGGCTCAGATGTAGGGTTGCCAGATTTGGGTTGGGAAATTCCTGGAGATTTGGGGAGGTGGAGGCTAGGAGAGGGTGGGGGTTTGGAGAGGTGAGAGACTTCAGCATGGTATGTTGCCACAGAATCCACCCGTTTCCTCCAGAGAAACTGATCTCAGTAGTCTAGAGATCATTTGTAATTCCAGGAGATCTTCAGGACTCACTAGAGATTGGCAACTCTACTCAAGATGCCTCCAGAATTCAAAAGCAGGGCCTGGGAGTGATGGCCATTCTATGCTTCTCCCTAGCAGGAGATACACTGCCCCTGAAGATGGAGGTTCCACTGAGCTAACACCTATTGATAGACCTGTGAGAAAAAGGTGACCAACCAACCTAAATTTCTTTTATTTATTTACACAAAAAAACTGTACTTCTGACAGACATTTGAAGGACGCTCAACATACATTAAATGCAGCACCAATAAAACAAAAGCAGCAGCAGGAAACACCAAGTGACAACAGCTAAGTTAATAAAAGGACATTAATAAATAAAATCAAGATCTCCTCTGTGAATAATGTAATCTAAATGAGGATGATTTAGACAGATTCTTCATAAAGATGAATGAATGTCTAATTTAAACCCTTGCATCTTAGGGGTTGTGAATCCCGTAAATTAACTGCGAGTTGAATGAAGCAGTACATTCTGGGATTGCACCTCAAAGCAGGTCTACTCAGAAGTAAGTCCCATTTTATTCAATTGGTCTTACTCTCAGGAAAGTGATGTCCGGATTGCCACCTCTGTGCCCTGCCCTGAACCTGCCAACAATAAATTTCATTGGCTGTTCCAGCGTTCTAGTACAAGACTTTCTATCTAGCCTTGCTACAATTTATGTAATAAAACTTCTACGAGTCCCCAGCATGGGGCCCAGGGGCACCACAGCACCCACTAATACCTTTCCTGGGATCCACTGCCACCAGTTGGGTCCAGTGTTCCCTCTAAGCTGAGTTAGTGTGAGCTAGCTCAGTTTTCTAGCCTCCAGCTCACACATTTCTGTCTTAGTTCAGGAAGGAGGGCTCCAGAGCAAACTAATCGATGCAGCAGCCAAATCGCTCGCTCACAACTTTAATGTCAGTAGCTCACAAAGTAGAATTTTTGCTCACAGGACTCTATAGCTTAGAGGGAGCATGCTGGCAGTGCCAATGGTGCCTGGCTTATTCCAAGCATGTCCGGCTGAATACAGCCCTCACCAATCTTCCCTCTAAGCAATGGAGTCTTGTGAGCAAAAATTCCACTTAGTAGCGACTGGCATCAAAGTTGTGAGTGAGCGACTTGGCTACTGCATAAATTAGGTTACTCTGGAGCCCTCCTTCATGAGCTAAGACAAAAATGTGTGAGCCGGAGGCTAAAAAACTGTGAGCTAGCTCACACTAACTCAGCTTAGAGGGAACACTGGCCCTCACCTCTCCCCTGCACTTTATCTGCCTCCCCACTAGCACCTTCACAGGTAGGCCCTACCTTCTGGGCACACTTGGGCCAAAAAGGTCGGCTAGCCTTGGATTAAATTCTCTCTGCGCTTCAGCCCTGAGGTGAATCAGATCCCTGCAGAACTGCTTTTATTCAGCACTGGTTCTCCAGCCAAGCCACCCAGGCGAATGCTTGGACTGGCACGGATTAGGAAGGTGCCAATGTACTGCAGATGCTTGCCTTGCTCTTGGCCATCAGTGGCACAGGAAGCAGCAGCCTTCCCCTTGCGGGGCGCAGCATCAACCAAGTCCAAAGCAAATCCCCTTGGCAACACAACAGGGGCTTGGCTTGGACCTTGCTGGAAGTACCACGGTGCTCAGAGGGAGTGGGCAAACCTTGCTTTTTAAGGGCAACAAAACACCTTGGGCCAATCCTGTATTTACCCATTTAAAAGGCGCAGAAGATCCAATTCAAGAATCTCCTCGTATCTTAACTAGTGTGACCCTAAACTACCCTCTTCTGTGTTTTTTAAAACACTGCTTGGGGGTCAAAAGAGCCTGATAGGATAGCGTTCTGCCTCGAGCAAACCAGCAAAGGACATCTCAGATTACTGTTTCTTTTTTTCTTTTTTTTACAAAAAAATGTTTTATTCGGCAAATTGACTTCAGTTCTGTTCTACCAAAGCTTGATGAAGCAATTCAAATTGTATCCAATTCCGTCTGTCTCGTAGCGTTTCTGCTACGTTGCAAGACTGGAATTGCCTGCTTCCAGAGAACGGGAACCTAATTCTCCTGGACTTGCTCTGACCGAACTCAGTGTAATGAAGTTTTGCATGGGTGACAATGTATTTCAGCTTCCTGTACATTCGCAAAGCAAACACAACTGTGAAAAAGCATTACCTTTACAGACAGCTGGTTTATATAGCACCTGTAGCTGTGCAAAGTATGGCACACTGAAATCACCGTTGTATTATATACATCCTCACAAGGGTTCCAGAAGCTCAGACAGCCAGTATAGCACAGAGCTGGCAGAGTGTCGGACTTAGAACTGGTAGACCTGAGCTCCGGTCCTCACTCGGACTCAAAGTTTGCTGTGTGAGTTTGGGCCAGATTCTCTCCGCCTAATCAACTTCACACGGTTGTCGTGATGACACAGTGGGGAAGGGAGAACCATGTCTGACCTCCTTGGAAAAAGGGTGGGAGAAAGATGTACTATATAAGAAAAAGAGCTGGATTTACCCTTCACTCGGAGTCTCAGAGACCCATTTGCGCAGTAGTGAAATTCCCCGCAATGATGTTTTAAAAACTGCACGTTATGTGACACTTTCCACAATAGATTCTTCCTCACCAGGTGCAAACCCGAAATTTTCTCCTTCTGACCCCGTGTTTTTGGAGATATGTTACTAGGAGATATAACTAGAGTGGTTGCCAAACGGATTTACATTATGTAGGTATTTCAACGCTACCCACTTTGATAAAGTTACACACAAAGCAAGATATAATATGCATGGTTCGTTGGTGCTGAGGGCGTTTGAATTGCTTCAAGTAAACTGAATTCTGGAAAAAGAAGTCTGTGAAGACTTTTGGGGGGGCACAACACATCACAGTTGTTTGTTTCCTTTCTACCTCCGTCCTGTGATCGCTCTCTTTGGTTTGCAACCTCCAGGTGGGGCCTGGAGATCTCCAGATGACAGGAATCAGGTCCCCTGGAGAAAATGCCTGCTTTGGAGGGTAGACTCTTTTACCCCACTAAGGTCCCTCCAATCTCCACCCTCCACAGGCTCCACTCCCCAAATTCCAGGAATTTATCAAACCCAAGTGTCAACTCTATCTTTTGACTATACCACCACTCAGGTTACCCTGTCGGGTATCCACCAAAGTCCAGTCCTTTTCCATCGTGGCTTGGGAATTGTGGAATGGGCTCCCTGAAGAGGTGAGGCTGGGGGCCCTTCCCTGGAGGTCTTCAAAAGGTGCTGCAAGGCCTGCCTGTTTGCCAGGGCTTTTGAGGGGCTTTGAACAGCAGGCAACTTTTAAAGGGCAGAGGGATTTCCGGTTTGCTATTTGGACTATAAGGAAGGCCGAGCGCCGAAGAATAGATTCTTTTGAACTATGGTGCTGGAGAAGACACTTGAGAGTCCCTTGGATTGCAAGAAGAGCAAATCAGTCAATCCTAAAAGAAATCAACCCTGACTGTTCCCTGGAAGGCCAGATAATGAAACTGAAGCTCAAATACTTTGGCCACCAAATGAGAAGGGGGCACTCACTGGAGAAGACCCTGATGCTGGGAAAGATTGAAGGTCAAAGAAGATGGGGACGGCAAAGGATGAGATGTTTAGACAGTGTCATAGATGCAATGAACATGAAATTGTGCAAACTTCAGAGGACGGCGGAAGACAGGAAGGCGCGGCGTGATCTGGTCCATGGGGTCACGAAGAGTCGGACTCGACTGTGCGACTGAACAACAACATTTTTATCTTTGGTTTACTAGGGGTGTTCTTAATTATCGTTGTAAGCCACCGTCTTGATAAATGTTTTAATAACATAAATAAACCTGTGACCAAAATGATACTTGAGTCCAGACGCAGAGCACGCTTTATATCTACAACCGCAGCCTAGGAGCTAGTGGTGGCCACCTGAGATGGCCTCCTGCATTTGAGTCATTTTCTCTGCACAGGTCTTTTTCCAGATCCATATTTCCACTCAAACCAAAGACGAAAATGTGTTTTGAACAGGGCTTTCTTTGTAGAAAAAGCCCAGCGGAAACTCATTAGCATATTAGGGCACACCCCTGACATCACATCTCATTAGCATATTAGGCCACACCCCATGCCTTCCCTTGGCTTGCCCGGGCGCCCCGTGGCTACAGTGAGCCCAGGCAAGCCGGCCCTTGGACAGGCCGGGGAAGGCATGAGGAGGCATTTAAATGCCTCCCCAATCCTTCCAGGGCCCCCCTGCCCCCCCGCCTCAGAGTTGCGGGGGGGGGTCACTCTGCAGGCCTTCCCTCTGTAGCCACACAAAGAGGTTTTGGCTATAATGGGCGTGGCCAACTCTGAAGCCAGCTGAAACTCCATTCCTGTGTGTTCCTGCCCAAAAATAGCCGTGGTTTTGAATTCTTATCCTAGGAAATTATGGGTTGGATCCAGACTGTATGCCATCAGCATAAAATGATTTTCTTCCCTTCACTGATCTCCACAAAGCCTTGTTCACGGGGGACCCTGAGGAACCACATGAGGAAGGGTCTACAGCAAAAAATGGGGCACAGGTGGAAATTGCCAATTTAGTCTGAGTCTAACCCTGTGTGTGTCAGAGCAGACTAAACCCCGGAGGGCTATTCATAACATGGAGACATGATCATTGGTAGTCACATCACCATCCTAGCTTTTCAGCTCTGTTGTGCTCTTTGGATTTCCCCACATGTTTATGATCGGAGTAAACAGGTGGCATTTTGATTAGTGCTTTAGTATTCCTTGTAGGTGCTGCCGCAGAGCTCAACCCTGACCCATTAATACTAATCATCTCCTGTAGGGCACATGAAGATTGCAAGGCCTCCAAATTAAATAAGATTTCAATCAGGTTGCTTCAACATAGGTCTCCTGTGCATCCTTTCCTACTGTTAATAATGTCTGCTACCCTGAAGTTTACCAAAGGTGCATGCTATTTGCTGGTGTATTAACAGTGCAATCCCATGCAAAGTGACTCCAGTCTAAGCCCACTGGTTTTCAGCTCTGGGCTTGGGAAATTCCTGGAGATTTTGGGGATGTAGCCTGAGGAGGGCAGGATTTCAGGAGGGGAAGGGCCTCAGTGAAGTATAATGCCACAGAGTCTCCCCAACAAAGGAGCCATTTTCTCTGAAGGAACTGATCTCCGTAGCCTTGGAGATCAGCCGCCATTCAGGAAGAGCTTCAGTCCCCACCTGAAGACTGGCAACTATAACAGAAGTTCCACACTCTTGTTCTCCAGACTGCAGCAGACACAGCCCATCCATTTACAAGGTTTCCATAGGTTTTGACTGCAGTAATGTCCCAGGATTGCACTGCAAGTGCAGAAACCAGCAAGACTTCCTAGTGCAGGGTGGAATGCATTTAGTTTTGCCCTTTCTAGCAAAATAGGGTATTTATGACTCAGTAACAACAGCAGCAGCAGCATAAATATAACTCTGTCAGTGTTCAAAGAACATCATGTTGCATTCCCTTGTTGAAATCATCTAATTATCACCTGTCTATTGCAAAACAGGACCTGGGACTCAGAGAGTGACTTGACTGCAATCATCTAACGACCTTCTTCTGCCATCTTTCTGGGATAACATGTAGTCAGGCTTGTATCCATTGCTCTTCCTTTATATATATATATGATATTTTATTTCCAGTTTTACGTACATACATTCAATCTATCCATCTTACATATATATCTGAGTCCTTAATCGTTTAGTAACTCTTACACACACTTTCGAATTACTAGTCACTTAACAAATCTTCTAACCAATTATACACTTTTTCCCATCTATTCTCATGTACCTTTTCAGTTCTGTTAAACTCAAATCATCCATTTGTGCTAATTCCAGTATTTTGATCGCTAACTCTTCCTTCTTGGGTATAACCTTGGATTTCCAATTTTTGGCCTATCCATTGCTCTTCCAAGATTACAAATGCTGAACTAAGGAACAAATTAATATCTTCCATAGCCCCCCCCCTCTCACACACACACAAAGAAATTTAAAGTTATGTTACAACTACTGTGGAAGATGGTAGGAGGATGATCATGAAACATGGGTAAGTGGAAAGCTGAGATGATAAACAGATGCCACTGGAGAGGGAAAGGGGCCTGTGCAACTGTAAATAACCTGCTCAGCATCACAATGTTGACATCCTTTGCAGTGCATGAGGCATACTCTTTCCTCTAAGACACCAGAAAGGATCAGGGGCCAGGAATTGTCCAGCCTAACACACTCAAAAAACCTCAGACTTTGATCTGATGAATGAGTTCTGCATGCACTAGATAAGCAAGGTCTGTGGCAGGGACTATCTAGCATGAGCTCGTTCACAGGATCCAAGCCTGAGTCAGAATTAGGTTTGCCAGGTCCCCTCGCCGCACCAGTGAAGGGATTTGGGGGGCATTCTGGGATGCCCCCAACATGATGACATCACCTGGCAACACTCTGGTTTGAGGGCAAAACTCTATGCTAAAACCGGCTTCAAACCATAGAGTTTTGCCTGGAAGTGATGTCACCAAGTTGGGGATGTCACACAGTGATGTTGCTGTTTGGGGCTGAGGTTTTCTCCACTGGCCAGCTGGCTGGTGGTGGGGCAGAAGCCCCAAAAACTGAGGCAACCCCTGCCGGAACCTAGACAGAATACTAAAAAGCAAGGGTAATGAAGTCCTGCAGATATAGGGACTTCCTGGAGTCTCTCTTCCAGCACTACCAGCAAGTACACTCCTTTTCTTTAAGAATCCCTTCCACTGAGTTCTATGGCATCACACCTCCATTATGCCTCCATAATCATAAATAGAGCTGCCAGCCTCCAGGTGGGCCTGGAGATCTCCCCAAATTTCAACTCATCTCCAGAACACAGAGATCTGTTCCCCCGGAGAAAATAGCAGTTTTTAAAGTATTATGAAGGAGGAGGAAGAAGAGATTGGATTTATACCCCACCCTTCACTCAGAGTCTCAGAGCGGCTTACAAACTCCTTTCCTTTCCCCTCCCCACAACAGACACACTGTGAAGTAGGTGGGGCTGAGAGAGCTCTGAGAGTACTGTCCTTGAGAGAACAGCTCTGACAGAACTATGGCTTGCCCAGCAGCTACAAGTGGAGGAATGGGGAATCAAACCCAGTTCTCCCAGATTAGAGTCCGCGCACCAAACCGGCTCACCTACACCAAAGTGAAGCGGAATCAGATATACAAAATCAGACAACTAGACATACCAACAAGAGAGTTCTAAAAGCTCTCTATATATACATAGATCTAAAAGTTCTAGATATACAGAATCTTGCAACTGTGTCCAAGATTCCAGGCTCAAGGTCAGCTAGAGGAAAGGAGGTGTACCACTCCTCCAGTCTTCTTGGAATTTCATGGAGGATGGGCTGAATAAAATTCCCCGCTGAAGTCTCTTCCCAACCTAACCTCCACCATCCCCAGCCTCCACCTCCACATCTCCAGGAATTCCCCAACCAGGAGCTGGCTGCCTGAGAGTCCCCAGTCATATCACAAACAGCCACAGAAAGACTCAGTAGAAACTACACATAGACACCCATCTGAATTATTCTTCACTTGTCATTTTTCTGGATATTGCTCGAGCCTTTGATGGCAGGTTTTGTTGCCAGGCCATGCTGTCTCTTTATCTTGACTATGACTTTTCCTCTTCACTGTCTGGCAACTGTAATCTCTATTATGCATAAATCAAACAGGGCATTAAACAAGCATATGCACATTTTGGCTTGTCGTCCCCCCCCCCCTCCTTCCGCCATTTCAACACAGCACCTTTCTCAAAAAAGAGAAGCTAATATTTTTTGGGTGTGTGTGTGTTGAATATCATGCCACAGTTAGAGATGAATGAGATGTCATGCTAAAGAAAAAAGGATGTCTTATATTATGCCTGATTTGCATTTAAGGTTGTACTTCTCATGTCTAAATACATCATACAAATGAGCAATTTGGAACCTGGTGAAGGATTAGTTATCCTCGTTTAATCTGTCTTTTGAAAAGTAAGTTTGGAATTCAAGGGGAGGGAGAACAGCTTGTAAACGGATGGGCAGTGTCTGCTGCAGTCTACAGAACAAGAGCATGGGGCTTCTGCAATGGTTGTCGGTCTCCAGGCAGGGTCTGAAGCTCTTCCAGAGTGGCAACTGATCACGACTACTTTGGAGAAAACGGCTGCTTTGGAGGGGGGACTCTACAGCATCGTACCTCACTGAGGTCACTTCCCACCCCAGGCTCCACCCCCCCAACATCTCCAGGAATTTCCAAGCCCAGAGTTGGCAACTCTATGATTTATGGGCATAGCTTTAATGTTCAATAGACCCCCATCTACCGCCTTTCTTAAAATTCTGTACAGTCTTTCATCCCATACTGAGAGCTCCCATTTGAGCAAAACAAAAAAAACCCACCGAAATAATTTTTCCAAGAGTTTATACAGATATGCGCTTGCTCTACCCGATGTATTTTGAATACAGAACACAGATCTAATTTGTCAAGACTACAATTAGTCAAGGTGCATAAAGTTTCATCTGTGAGGTAGGGAGGTCTCTGACATCAAACAAAACCATACCCAGGCTTACTAGTTCCTTCAAAAAGGGGGAATGGAATGAATTCAACTAACAACAAGAACCCAAGTAAACTTAACAGCTCCTTCAGATTTATTTATTATGTATATGGAGTGTTTTTTAGCCCACCCTTCCTCCAAGTTCTGAGCGATGGGCACAATGCCTGTGCATACATGTATACCCACCATTCACAACGTGGATGTGCCTTTCTCACTTATACCAAAAAAACTGGGCGAGCCCATGGCTATCCTTGTGGTACTATAGTGAGATCCCAGGGTAGGAAGACAACTTTGAGCACGCTATGTGGTAAATATTAAACTTGAGAAGTTTCAACAGGGCTCCACCTGATGGTGGTTTCTGGCCTTGAGTCCTGAAGATAGAAACCAAAGGTCTCCTCATGTCTGGTCAAAAGCCTTTGTATGAGGCCATGGTCAAATGTTACCTTATTAGGGCCCAGCCTGGTTCCTCACCACCTTATACAGCTGTTCTGTCTCAAACTTCCAGGGTTTTGGCTGCCAGCTTCTCCCTCTCCAACGCGTGACTTAATCTGTAGCTCTGCCTTCATATGAGGAAGAACAGCCTTTTAATAATCATTACCTATCTGGCTCCTCCTTTTGACCGGGCCTTTCCTCTTTATGGGGCTCCTCCCTTTGTTTACTTCCTGTTACCTTCTGGAGTTATTTAGGCTGTTCTCAGGCAAGACGTTGCTTTCCAGAGGTGGACAAACACAAGCTGTCACACAAGTTTTCATATTTTTTTCTACCTAAGGAGAGCTGGCCACAGTTTTACTTTGTATGGTCTTTATACACCCAAATCAGGGGCTACTTTAAAGGGACAATCCCATGTACATCTGCATGAAAGCTTATACCTTGAATAAAACTTTGTTGGTCTTAAAGGGGCCAAAGGACTCAAACTTTATTCTGCTGCTTCAGGCCAACACGGCTACCCTCCTGAATCTGTGGGTTAATGTACATATTACGAAAATTCAGAACCACCACCAACCAGAATGCATAAATGTGGGGCAGGAACTGGAAGACAGCCCTGTGAGAATTAAAGTTTCATTTTTAATCAAAACCTTAGTAACATAGTGCTGTAGGGATTTGAACAGTGGCCTAAGATTGAATCCTCACACTCTGCTAGGGGAGAACATAAGAGAAGCCAATGTTGGATCAGGCCAATGGCCCATCTAGTTCAACACTCTGTCACACAGTGGCCAAAAATACCAGGTGCCATCAGGAGGTCCAGCAGTGGGGCCAGGACGCTAGAAGCCCCCCCACTGTTGACCCCCCCCCAAGCACCAAGAATACAGAGCATCACTTGCCCCTGACTGAGAGTTCCTACCTATACCTTGTGGCTAATAGCCACTGATGGACCTCTGCTCCATATGTTTATCTAATTCCCTCTTGAAGCTGTACATGCTTGCAGCCGCCACCTCCTGTGGCAGTGAATTCCATGTGTTAATCACTCTTTGGCTGAAGAAGTATTCCCTTTTATCTGTTCTAACCTGACTACTCAGCAATTTCATTGAGTGCCCACGAGTTCTTGTATTGTGAGAAAGGGAGAAAAGTACTTCTTTCTCGACCTGCTCTATCCCATGCATAATCTTATAAACCTCGATCATGTCACCCCTCAGCCATCGTTTCTCCAAGCTAAAGAGCACCCTGAACAACATCTGTAAATTTAGCCACTTCACTGCTTACTCCCAACTCCAAATCATTAATAAACAAGGTTGCCGAGTGATATATGAACATATGAGGCTGCTTTGGTCCATCAAGGTCAGTACGGTCTACTCAAACTGGCAGCGGCTGACCAAGGTCTCAGGTGCAGGTCTTTCACATCACCGACGACCTGATCCTTGCAACTGGACAGGCCACGATTGAACCCAGAACCTTCCGCATGTCAAGCAGATGCTCTAACACTGGAGCCATGGCTTTTCCCCAGTCGCCATCTCTCAGTCTAACCTACCTCACAGGGTTGTTGAGAAGATAAAATGGAAGCAAAAGAGTGATATAAGATGCTTTGGGAATAAAAGTAGCATATAAATTTGGAAGGGATGGTGGAAGCAGCTGGAGTACGTCTTCACTATGGGGGACCACAGAGGATGTAGCAATGGCCACAGGGATAGATGGCTTTAAAAAGAGATTAGACAGATTCATGGTTGATTTATCGGCACGTACTAGCCATGGCCACAGGGATAGATGGCTTTAAAAAGAGATTAGACAGATTCATGGTTGATTTATCGGCACGTACTAGCCATGGTGACTAAAGGGAACCTCCATATTCAGAAGCAGGCAGCCTCTGAATACAAATGCCAGGAGGCAACATCAGGGGAAGGCTTTGGCCTTGATGCCCTGTTGTTGGCCCTCCAGAGGAACTGGTTGGTCACTGTATGGGACAGGATGCTGGACTAGATGGATCACTTGTTTTATCCACTAGGGCTCTTCTTATGTTCTTAGGCATGCATGTGTTCTGAACATACTACAAAGCTGGGATTGTTGTAAGCCGGAATGTATGCATGTGGGTGAGGGGGAAGTCACTGAATTTTCAAAATGAATAATAGTCTGTACACGTCCCAAATCACTGCGTGAAGTACATAGCAACTGCATGTTTTAAACCCTACTTAATGTGGAATGGAGAGAAAGTATTCCAGAGGAACAGATTTACTGAACCAATTAAATTAAATATTAAAATATATTAGCTCTAGTTAGGCACGGTGTCTACTCTCTGGAAAGACACCAAGAGAGAGAACAGATAGCATCAATCCCTTTCGCCCAGAAAATGAGAATGTCAAAAGAGACTGCTTGACTATATATACTCTCACTATATGCCAGATGATATTTGATAGTTATGCGGGAGGAAACCGAATAGTCCGCAAAGGACATCAAATGTATTTAAAACCTATATAGGAATTTTAAAAACCAAAAGACTAATTAACATAAATTATAATTACCATTAACACAGAACTCATCCAGTGGCCCCGAGCCAGATTCCACCATCCCTTCCTAGCAGGACAATTTGCCGGGCATGGATCCCAGGATTCGATGCTGAAAATTCACAGTTGCATTAATCGCTTTTGTAGCGGAAATAAAACTTGCCTCTCGCAGAAGACAGAATGCACTCAAATTCAGTCCCACCCCTCCAGTAACAGCAGCATTACAGCAATCAGACAGCCCCCAAACTCCCTCGTAATGGTCAGAGAATGCGGGTTTATGATTCTACCTCCCCGGCCTTCTGTATGTGGAGAGAGAACAAAGTAGCAGGTTTTCAAACTTGAGCCAGACTCACAACAGCGACTTTGCTCAGTACTGTCGGCCTGGAAGCAGTTGCCCCTTCTAAAGAATCCCACGCTAAGCCCCAGATTACACAAGTGAGGCTCCACTAGGCCCGTAGCTACGATGGGGCTTTTGGGGCTCTGCCCCCTTTCTTAAAGGCACAGCCCCACAAGAATTCCTCCTGTAAATGCTTTTATCAATCATTTAAAAATATTTTTAAAGCTGTGCACTTCTTTAAGCAGAGTGGGGTACTGCAGTTGACTAATTCCCACACTGAGCAAGGGGGTTGGAGTAGGTGACCTCTAGGACCCCTTCTAACTCTGTGTCAAGAAACTGGTCTCCTTTAAGAGAGTTTTTCTGCCTGATTGTTAGCTTTCTTGACTAGAGAAGTCATCACCTCCACCTGCTGGCTTGTTATCAGAATTGTTGCTTAGGCTGGCAGAAGTGACTAGCCTGCAGCAGCTGAGAACTGTCATCTAAAGTGGTTGGCAGCTTGCAATTTAGAGATCTAACCTGGGTAACAGCTTTCTATTGGCTAAATGGTTTTTCTTTCTGCACTGAGAACGTCAGCACCACCAGAAAAAAAATCACCCCACAATCCACAAAATCCTAGCTACAGGCCTGGGTGAGAAACCTTCAGGTGCCTGCAGCAGCTAGCACTTGGACATTTGAAGTTGCCTTATACCACTGGATCAGTCTGCCTAGCTCTATATTTTCTACTCTGGCAGTGGCTCTCCAGGGTCTAGCAGGAACAGTGACTTGCCTGCAAGACCAGCTACCTAGGATCCCATCAGCTGGAGATGACCATAATTGAACCAGAGAGCCTCCTGTACATGCAAAACATATACTTTACCAGTGGTCATAGCCTGCCCCCATTTTAACACCTTCTGCTCCCCTACCACTTCTAGCAGTTTACTTGTCTTCTTGCTAGTAGCATCTGTAGCAGAGAGAAACAAGGATGTCCAATCAAAAGGCACACTGTGGAGTAACCTTCTCATCGGTCCAAATAGATGGGAAGTGGGAAAGCTACTACCATTGTGAAAGGGCAGCAAACTGCGAAAAAATTCATTGCCAAGATGCCAACTTTTAGTATTATTACACACAAATACACTTAGGATTCCACTGTGAATGAACTAGCTCTTCAGGGGTGGAGATTTTTTTTTTAAAAAAAATCAGTGTGTATGACCTATAAGCATGCAGGTAGTATTCAAACAGTAGTCTTACTTTCTAAATCTATGGAAAATTGAATTACAAAGACATTTCTATAACAAATGCCAGGTCACTCCCAAATTACTTCTGAATACCCAATGAGATCACAGACTTTAAAGGACCAGAGAGCACCAGGCCACACAGACCCAGTCTACAGAAAACTGTCTGCAGAGCTGCTGTGGCTCAGTGGAAGAGCTTCTGCTTTGCATGCAGAAGGTCCTTGGTTCAATCGCCAGTTAAAATGACCAAGCAGCGGGTGATGTGAAAGGCCTCCACCTGAGACTCTGAAGAGTTGCTGCCAGTCTGAGAAGGGGAAGGCCACAGCTCATTGGCAGAGCATCTGCTTGGCACGCAGAAGGGCCCAGGTTTAATCCCCAGCATCTCCAAGTTAAAAAGACCAGGGAGTAGGTGATGTGAAAGACCTCTGCCTGAGACCCTGGAGAGCTGCTGCCAGTCAGAGTAGACGATGCCGACCTTGATGGACCCACTGATGGTCTGACTCCGTACAGGGCACCTTCATGTGTACATGTGACAATACTGACCTTGATGGACCAAGGGTCTGATTCAGTATAAGGCAGTGTTTATGTCTCTGTGGGTTGGGGAAGGCGATAGCTGGAAGGCGACATACATGCAAGAACTCGTCATTTGATGCATTTGCCCAAGCATCGCAGAGACACAGAGCAGAAAACATTTTTACAGTAAGAGTTGTGGAATCAGCTGCCTAGGGAGGTGGTGCGCTCCTCCTCACTGGCAGTCTTTAAGCAGCAGCTGGACAAACACAGGTCAGGGATGCTCTAGGCTGTTCCTGCATTGAGCAAGGGGTTGGACTAGACGGCCTGTATGGGTCCTTCCAGCTCTGTGATTCTATGATTCTAACCCCAAGCTGGAATCACCCCCACCACCTGAGCTGTGGGTTGCCCCAACCAAACCCCCAGGTGTACAGGGAGGTAAGCGTGATGGGGTATTCACACCTGCAGCTACTATAACTGCTAGCTTTTCAGCTCTTTGTCCAAGTAGACTGAGCCTTGGGACTGATTCACACGTCACCAAATGGGATTTTGTTACATGGGCACTGGGAAGACTCCTCTGAGAACTTAATTCTTAGGCCCTATCTGGATTGAGAGCACGGTGTGCAAGAAGAAGAGGCCTAAGCTGTCTCCCATTTTCCCGACTTGAAATTGTCCCATAGAATTACTATTTGTCCTGAAGGGGAGAGTTACATGTAAGCCTTCAGTATGTATTAAGTTTCCCAAACAGGTCAAATAGCTGTTTCCTGGGGCCCTGTCTTGCTGACATGTCAATCAGCCCTGAGACTCAGTCATGCAATTCTGGACTGCACCACTTCGAGTGGCAGGTTGGGCACTGGTTGTTTTTTAAAAATGCTCCTCCATGTGAATTCCCTGCGTGTAGGAAATTAGCAAACACATCATAGAGAAAAGGAGAGCGCTTGGCATCCAGGGAACTTGTTACATGACGAGATTGTTTAAAATACATGTTCCATTTGCTGGGTGAAGGGGGCACAATCCAGAATTTTATTATCCTGGTTTTGTGTAATGTGCAGATGGCCTCTTAGAGTGTTCTAATGATTGAAGGGTCAACGTTTTCTTGCAAAGAGTCCATTAGACTGGCGTAACAAGAACACTGCTCTGGTGAAAGTGTTCAGAGGTGGGGGGTGTTGCGCCACACAGGGAGAATAGAAAATCCTCATTTTAAAACCTCAGCAGGGTAGACCTACTGATTTCAGCAACGCAGGAATAAGAGAGCCACAAGTTTACATGTCGTAACGGTGTGTCTTATTGCTCAGACTTACAGCAAAGTTTATCAAGACAGGTAGCCAAGTTAGTCTGCCTGCAGGCTGCAGCAGTAGAAGGAAGCAAGAGCCCAGTAGCACCTTAAAGACTAACAAAATTTGGGGCAGGGTACGAGCCTTCGTGAGTCACTTCATTAAGGTGCTGCTGGACTCTTGGTCTTTTCTACAGCAAAGTTTATATTTCACTTACCTGATGAAATTTTAGGGATTACAATTTGGCATCATGCAAAATGAAAGAGGAGGAGGTTGCATTACATCATTCACACTAGGCCAAAAAAAAAAGGTAAGATGAAGGATGTTCTCTGGGAACTGTAAAGCCAAGCAACTTGCCATTTATATTGTTCAAATTTAGAAGAATTACCTTTCAGAGATTTTGTTTCCAAAACCTAGAATTCAGTTTCCATACTTCCTGCATGATAGTTCACTAATGTGGCCATTTTTAAAAAAAGAAGAAGAAAGAGGCAGAAGGGAGCATACACACAGCAGCAGAGAAGAAAGTGGCCAAACCTTCCCCTACTTTTTAAACTTGAAAACCCTTGTGTTGTTTGTCCCTGGTGCAAACAAATCCATGAGCCTTCACTCTTGCACAATTTCACATTTCCTCATGCCGAGTACTTCCCCATCGTCAATTTACGCAATACTAAAAATTTCTGCATCATGTGGGAAGATAAAAGAAACATATGCAACCGGAACTCCAGCCTCCAAAATGAGACAGACATTTAGCAGTACCACCCTGAACAGCATTACATCCCTCTAAGTCATTTTTTTAAGAGAAGCCATGTTAGATCTGGCCAATGGCCCATCCAGTCCAAACACTCTGTGTCACACAATGGCCAAAACCCAGCTGTCATCAGGAGGTCCACCAATGGGACCAGAACTCCAGAAGCCCTCCCACTGTGGCCCCCCAAGCACCACTGAAGTCCACTGAAGTGAATTGGTTTAGGAAAAGTCACTGTTTAGGATATCACCATACGATGCTCACGATGACAATACCCTGAAACAGAAAGGGCCCCCCCAATATATTTCTGTGTGTTTAATGCTGTCAGGTTTCTTCTGACATATTGTGACCAGTGTTTCCTCTAAGCAGAGTTAGTGTGAGCTAGCTCACAGTTTTTTAGCCTCTGGCTCTCATATTTTTGTCTTAGCTCAGGAAGGATGGCTCCAGAGCAACCAAATCACTTGCTCACAACTTTTATGCCAGTGGCTCCCCAAGGAGAATTTTTTCTCATAAGACTCCACAGCTTAGAGGGAGCACTGATTGTAACCCTATGAATTAATGCCCTCCAAAACATCCTATTAACAGCCTTGGTCAAGTCTTGCAAACTGAGCACCATGGGTATATCTGGACACCCTTAAAGGGAGACCCGGGCTGTGCCACGATGTTCATTGGATGGCCTTGGACAAGCCACTCCCTCTTTGCCTAACTGTTCAGAGGATTAAACGGAATGATCCCATATATGCTGCTCTGAGCTGCTTGGAGAATGGGCGCGATAAGTCGATAAGCCCCCAGCAATGATTGGAGGGGGTGATTCGCTAACCCTCATCTTTAATTTACCCTGAGCCATTTATTTCCATTCTGCTAAGTATACAGCTTCACTTTATTAAATTAGTTGTACTTTTAGAGCCACAAACAGTAGCTGCCCTTCATTCCGCTTCGTTCTAACAAATGGAACGGGAACGGCAAAGCTGCAAGCGGGAGGAGGGCGCGACGGCTGCTGATGCAGTTGTCATGTCATCCAAATCGAGCAGCATTTAAAAATCTTAATTCTGGGCTTTCGGAGGCGGGTGGTGACATTAAGCCAATACTACTTATTCCAAAAACGAGCATCTGTTTTTCCCTTTGCAAAAGAACGAGCCACTGGGCACTGCTGAATACTCTTACCAGTAGTAGGAGCAATAAGAAAAGGGGGCACCTAAACGACATTTCCTTTGGCAAGAGAAAAGAAGCTGACGGGTTTGGACTGGTGCAGCAAAATTTATTTCATTTGTTTCCAGAATGCATACGCTGCCTCTCCAGAGAACCAAGGCGGCTCATGATGAGTACAAACAGTACCATAAAATCATTAAAAACATAAATTACCAGAATTAAAAATAAGCCATTAAAAATCAAGTCAAGGGTATATAAAAAGCATACACTGAACAGCCTAAAAAGATGTCCATAAGATAGTCCTCGGGTCAGCAGACCATAAAACAGTTGAAAGAAAGACAATACCCTTTAGTGAAGCTACCAGGTAAAGAAACCACACATATGCACACACACATTTGGGCCCGGTGTTTAAAAAACAGAGAGAAAGTCACCAGGCAAGCCTCAAGGGGGAGAGCTTTGCACGCAGAAGGTCCCCGGTTCAATCTGCAGCATCTCCAGTTAGAAGACCATCTCCCTCGCTTTCTTTCACAATATCTAAGCACTACTGGGGGGGAAAATTGAGTTTACCACTATACATTTGGGGAAAGACTACAGCTCAGTGGTAGAGCTTCTGCTTTGCATGCAGAAGGTTCTAGGTTCAATCCTGACACCTCCAGTTAAACCACAGAACAGGCGATGTGAAAGAACCCCATCTGAGATTCAGGAGAGCCTTTGCCAGTCCGAGTAGGTAATGCTGACCTTGAGAGACCAAATAGTCCGACTCAGTCGATGGCAGCTTCACAGGTGTGTGTAAATATATGCATACAGTTGTCAAATTTCCATTATTTTACTAGTTCAAATCGTGAAAATAACATTTTATTGGACTAGGATCTGGGAGATTTGGGTTTGAATCCCCACTTGTGCCACTTGCTGGGTGACCTTGAGTCAACCACCATCTCTCAGCCTTGCCTACCTCACAGGGTTGTTGTGAGGATAAATTGGAGGAGAGGAGAATGATGTACGCCACTTTGGGTCCCCACTGGGAAGACAGGTGGGGTAAAATGAATTATTTAAAAAAATTAAGAAGCAAACAGTGTTGAAAAGTCAATCAACTGGGTTCCACCCATCTGCCCGGTTCTACCAAACATCCTGGCTCTGCTCCCGACCCATCAGGCTTTACCCTGACCTGCCAAACACCTTCAGGTTCGATTCCCGATGAGCCAGATTTGGCCCTGGCTCTGTCCTTGACCTATTCTGTTCCATTTTGGTATGGTAAGCCAGTGGAATATTAGTGGTTGGAGTTTCAGATTCAAACTGAAACTCTGTTTCAAATTTGTGAAACACACAGGATGATCGTGAGGCAATCACTCCTTCTTAGCCAACCTACCCGGCAGGGGTGTTGAGAATAACACAGAGGACAAAAGACCTGAAGCGACCCTGAACTCCTAGGAGGAAGAGCAGGAGAAAAATGCAGACTGCCCTCGATCTAATGCACCACAGTAAAAACATGTAGAGAATGAGCCAGTACCTATTCCATGTTTCTTAAGGAACTCCCTAAAACTATATTATCAATTGGAAAGACTAGTTTCATACATAGTAAGAGCATGTCTCGTCTTTGCACATTCCATTGGGTTGGATCCAACAACTCCCTTTGCCGTTGCCAACTCCGGGTTAGGAAATTCCTGGAGATTTCAGGGGTGGAGTCAAGGGAGGGAGCTCATTTGGGTATCATGCCATAGAATCCACCCTCCAAAACAGCCATTTTCTCCAGGCAAATTCATCACTGTCGTGTGGGAACCAGTTGTAATTCTGGGAGATCTCCAGGCCCCACCTGGAGGCTGGCAACTTTAGCTCCTTTCTGCTAAATCCCCCCATGCAGAAAGATTTGGTGGGTGGCTTTAGAAATAACCCTTTATGATCAGTAATTAAAACTGCTGCTTTAATAGCTTTGGTCAGAACCTGCAGGTTGCTACTAAGCTCGGCTTATCCTTCAGCTTTATTGCCATTTTCATACATTGCTTCACAGATATTTTTTTTTAAAGCCGTTCTTTTCTTGGATTTATTCTACGTAGAGCTGGACATAGTATTCAGTCTTACGTGATTGTTAATCAGCTCCTGGTCTGTAGACTATAACGGGCATGTTACTTTTCACAAAACATGCTGCCTCCAATCTGCAGGTGACAGACAGCTATTTATTTCTTTAAACTGCAAATTTCTTATGTGCAGCGTTTTCCACTTGGGGAAATGCATATGTAGTACGAAATACCAGCAATGGGGCTTATACATGGCAGGTTTCCTCACAGGCAGGTTCCCTGCTTCAGTCCCCTGACAGAAGCCATCCCCTTCCCCACACCACTGGGGCCTTTTCAGTCCTCTTTCTTAAAAAACAAAAAATCGGAAACTGCATATTGTTAAATGAATATAATGTTGTAACGTTGCATGTAAAAGAACAAAGTCTGTCCAGTGGCACCTTTAAGCCCAACAAAGTTTAATTCTATGTATACGTTTTTGTGGGTGTGCACGAACTTTCTGAATTCACACTTTCATTTAAAAAAGAGTGAGTCTTTAGTGCCTTTCATTGTGGAGATACGCCTTTCCCATTAGATCTCTGCAATGAAAAGGTGCTAGAGGCTTACTTTTGTGAAAAAAGAAAAGAAAGCGCCCCCCCCCATCCTACCGATATAATATATAACCGGGAATCACCGTATCCCACTGATTTTCCTCATCCCACCAAGTTTCTGAAATAACCACAATGTCTATTCCCCCCCCCCTCCAACACCAAGCACTCCAACTCCACGATTTTACCTCGGACACTTCTAGCATTTGTATAGAAACACCTATAACACCTATAATTTCCCATACATGTTAAGCCTACAGCCTTCCTCTTAGTCTCTCGAGACCTTGTCAGGCAGTCCATATCACAAGCCATAGTCTCAATGGACAATTCCAATCCACCTCCCTGTAGAAAAGCAACAGCTACCCCCTCATCTCTCTGAGATGAGCCATCCCAAACCAGAGACTTTTCATCTCCTGTCGGCTTTCCCCCAATATTCAGTTTAAAAACTGCTCTGCCACCTTTTTGATTTTAAGCACCAGCAGCCTGGTTCCTTCTCGGGACAAGTGGAGACCGCCTCTTCTGTACAGCTCCCTCTTGTTCCAAAAAGTATCCCAGTGCCTAACAAACTTGAACCCTTCCCCCCTACACCATTGTCTCATCCCTGCATTGAGACTCCTGATCTGTGCCTGTCTCTCTGGCCCTGCACGTGGAACAGGTAGCACTTCCAAGAAGGCTACCTTGGAGGTCCTGGCCTTGAGTTTCCTGCCTAGCAGCCTAAATTTTTCCTCCAGGACCTCGCGACTGCATTTCCCCACATCGTTGGTGCCAACATGGACCATGACCACTGGCTCCTCCCCAGCACTATCTACCAGCCTATCTAGAACACGTGTAATGTCTGCTACCTTCGCACCAGGCAGGCAAGTCACTGTCTACCTACCTAAGGATCAAATCACCAACTACCAAGAGCCCCCCTCCCTCCCTGCCCAGGGATGGTTCCTTGGTGCAAAAGGATACCCGTTCACCAGCTGAAGAAGAGGTCGCTTCTGAGGGCCCATTCCCCTTTTCCTCAGCACGGTGCCCTGTTCCCTCTCGACCCTCATGCTCCCTGGCAGCTGCAGGGCTGCCATAACCAGAGTGGGACATATCTAGCAAGTCCCTGAGAGTCTTCTCCATGTGACTGACTGTCTCTGCTTCTCCAGGACAGCCACCTTGGCCTCAAGGGAACAAACTCGTTCCCTGAGAACCAGGAGCTCCTTGCACCGAGCACACACCCAAGACTTCTGTCCAGTGGGCAGATAGTCATACATGTGACACTCCATGCAATACACTGGATAGCCCCCGACCCCCTGCTGGCATTCTGGCTTCATAATTGCTTTTTTAAACAATAATTATATATAATCCCCCTTTAAAACCCTTTAAGTGGTTTTCCTTGTAGAAGTCTACTTACCTTACTGAGAACCCAAGGAGACTAGGGCCCTGGCTTTCTGGCTCTTCCTGGGCTTCTTACAGATCCCCTAGTCTAAGAGTCCCTAGGCTAAGAGCCACAGGCCAAGAGCCTCACCCTTTGGCTTGTGCCTCTGGCAAAGTGCTGCCTTAAATAGAAGCTTCCCCTCAGCAAAGGGTTCGGCCAGCAGCTATACAAATTCACCCAGTCACTCACAGCCAAATAATGACCCTTTCACACCCTATCTCATGCAGCCAGGACTCTGCAACAACTCACAACTCACCCACACACTCCCAAACACAGTCCCCCACACAGTCCCCTCTCAGCTAAATCACCTCAGCTGAAAGTAAGTAAAAAAAAACACTCACCCCTCTAGCAGCTCTATCTCCTGCTCTTTCTCAGAGCTCAGCTGGGTCAGCTCTGCTTCTGGCAAGTTGGTTCATTCTTCTTTTCCCCAGGCGGCAGGGTGGGTCTTACACTCCTCCTCCCACAGGAGTGGTGCAAAGGCCAGCAGTGGGGCACAGCACACAATGTGGCACGAAGTCAGCCCCTGCCCCTTCACCTGTCCTCCATAGACAGGTGAGGTGCCAAGCAGGGAAGGAGAATGAGGGCCAGACTGGGCCCACCCCTTGACAGTGAGAGGGAAGGAGAGAAGCGAGCTCCCTGCTGGCCCTATAACCAGCTCTTCCACTACAGATCTCAAGACCATGCCTGGGTTCACAGGTAGCATCAGGAACTGACCCACAATCTTGTGCCTGCAGACTATTCTACCCTTACTAATCACGGATCAGGAAGACCAAAGGATTGGAATCCAGTTTGTGTGTGCTTGTGCGATGAAAGAGAAACCTTCAAGGACCACGTTAAAAGAAACACATGAGAAGGTGCCAAGCACAGAGCAAAACTTCCAAAATCTTCTCCCATCTTAGACTGAGGCTTTTTACTCCACACAACATTCTCAAAACTTGGGGCGGGGAAACCTTCAAAAACATCCTTTCATGGAAGTCAAGAAACTGCAAGAGAAGATCTGCCGCGCGTGCCAGTGCTTTGGTGTGCTTAAGTGGTTCTTTGGATCTCTCATAAATGGGAATGAAAGATAAGAGAACTGTAAAACTCAGCTCCAACGAAAGAGTCTTATTTTACTGTTGAACAATTAGAATTCCAGACCTGTGTGAACACAGAAACAAAGCCAGAGTGTGCTATAGCAACCTAGAGACTTAGGAGATGACTGTACGGCTAACAGTGCAATCTCATGCAGGGTTACTCCAGTCTAAACCTATTGATTTCAGTGGGCTTAGACTGAAATAACTATGCACAGGATTGCACTGTAAAACTAATGAAATCCGATAATGATCCATGTTTACTCAGAGGCAAATCCTTTGCAATCGAGTAATCTCTGCTCCACAAAACATACACATAGGATTTAATCCTTCATTTATTTTAAAACTAAATTCATCAATCAAGATCCCATTGATCAGCTATGAAGGTATCCCTTAAACTGGCCAGTCTGTTTTCTTAAAGTTGATTTTAACACTACTTATAAAACCGTCAGTGTCGGGTGCTACTTTAGAAGAGCCATTCTCCCCTTTTTTCCTCCATTGCTTCTAAGATGGCACCTGTCAGCTCATGCCTTGCATTACCTATAGGTTGTTTTAAAAAAAAATTAAAAAAAAGAACTGTAGGTCTTGTTCTGAGATATGTAAGTTTAGCTGATCAAAGCACTATTAATTTGTTAGGAAATTCGTTAATTGGGAGACAGCCCTAGGTCATTGGAGCAAAAGTTTTCAGAAGAAAGAAGAAGAGGAGGAGGAGATTGGATTTATACCCCGCCCTTCACTACCCAAAGGTGTCTCAGAGCGGCTTACAAACTCCTTTCCCTTCCCCTCCCCACAACAGACACCCTGTGAGGTAGGTGGGGCTGAGAGAACTCTTGACAGAAACTGCTCTTTTTCAAGAACAGCTGTGCCAGAGTTATGGCTTGCCAGCCAGGTGCAAGTGCAGGAGTGGGGAATCAAACCCGGTTCTCCCAGATTAGAGTCTGCGTGCTTAACCACTACGCCAAACTGGCTCACTATCCTGGGATAGGAAAGAGCCTATCCTGACATATGTATGAAGTGCCAGAAAGCGCAAGTCTTACTGTGCACTCTGATCAAAGGAATAGCAGAAGGGAAAGCACCCGCCACGGTTCTTATGGCTACTGCAGAAAGACCAGACCAAACTGGGTGGGAGACATAGGTAGCTTTACAGGCACAAACCCCTGCTTGAGATATCATTTCTTCTGAGCGCAGCGGACACTTCATATGTTCAGTATAGCAGACCCTCATTTGGAAAAAAAAATCAATTCTGTGCGAGGTTTCAGGTTGCTGATTGGGGACCCAATGGAATGAAAGGTGGTGGAGAATACACCATTTTAACAGGGTGAGAACACCAAGAGACACCAATGCAAGAGACAGTCTCTCAGTCCTAAAGCCATCCAACACCTGGACTTCCACACTTAGAACTAGCCATACCGATCCCTGAGGCCGCCCAAGTATGCTGTCACACAGCTGCAAGTAAATTTGCCTGTGCAAGTACTCAGAACAGAAGAACTGCAATTCACCAACCAGGTACCCCGAAGTAATCCCATCAAATGCATCACAGTTTGTAGGATTACGCACAAGTGTACCTTTTCTGCAGTGCTAAACCTCTATTAATAGCATCTGGCTGCATCCTAAAACACATCTACTAGGGAGTAAGTCCTACTGAACCAGGTGTGATTTACTCCTAAGTAAGCAGGTTTCAGAATGCCTTCTTTCATGAATAGTTCTATTCAGAGAAAGCCCCAATCTTTTATTCCATTTCAGTCTGCACCAGTCACGTAGGCAAGAATATTATTTTCATAGAATCTGAGATTAAGCAAAATGTCAGCTCTAAGAAAGTCCTAGCACCTGTTCATCCCAGAAATCAAAAGATCTGACAACAAGTCCCTACAACATTTTGAATTAGTTTTTTATATTGCTCCTAAAAATGTAATACAATCAACCAAGCAAATTGAAAAGGCTTGCAGTCCTGTGCGTTCCCTTTATTATGCGATTGCTACAACTCCACTGGTTAGCACCACAGTACAGTATTTCTAGATCTGCTCCATCATCAGTGATGAGAATATGGAGAGTGGCAAATCGGAAAGCCCAACATGCTAAAAATATATACTTTTTTGTTAAAAGAAAATAAGAGGGCAGATACATTCCATGGCATTCTTGCTTCTTCCCCCCCCCCACTGTAGCCAAGTGAAAAATTGATGGATGATTGCATGCCACTGTTGCCTATACCTGAAATGTCATTCCCACAGCGCAAGGACTTCAGAGGCGTCAGCCCTGCTTCTCTGTACAGTGCCTCTTTGTTACCACCAATGGCTCCATCATCTAATGCAACTCATATGCAATGGAACAGAATTGGGGGGGGGGGCTTTGCTTGACAATGACAGCTTCTGTTTTCTCAATTGCAAATAAAGTGTAAAACTTTCAAAGTTCTTATCACCTATTTCTAAGCAATCCTGTTATATATGTCTAAGTGACACATGGTAAGCCACACATTTACAGGCAACCTGATCAGATAACTCCCCAACTGACAAAGAGAAGTACATCGACATAAGACGCCTTTGCACATTTACTTGAGAGTAAAAGCCCATTCAATTCATCAGACTACTTCCAAGCAAAGATTTATAGGATTGGTTATATATCTGATTTCCTCAGCATCAGTGGAATCCTAACCAGCTATGCCCCTCTAAGTCTGTTGAAGTCAATGGCCTTAGAAGGGTGTAACTCTGTTTAGGATTGTGCTGTATGTGGACAATCTATGCACACTGACTCAGAAGTAAATCCTACAGTGAATTCAATAAGATTTACTCCCAAGAAAGCGTGCACAGGTTATAGCCTCTGTCACGCTGCATGTATCCTGTGAAAGACCATGCGCTATCCCCAGTTTATGTGGCTTGCAACATTATTCACCACTGTGTTTCAGATCTGACTGTTTCTCCTCTAAAATAAAAGAGAGGTATAAATACTAAGCAACTCATTGGAGTCAGGGACCAAATTCAATGGAAAGCTTTCAGCCTCTACGGAAACAAACAATGCCCAAAGGCTTAGCAATCATTTTACTAGGCTGACATTCAATTTAGAACTTTGTAATGGGGAGATTTCAGAAAAAGCACTTCCTTAAAAACCAAAAGAAAAGAAAATTTGAGACCATTACACAGCATTAACTCAAAAAGCAGACACTTCCCTCCAAAAGGATACCATGAAGTACACCACCCTACTCCAGTAGTGTCTATAATAACACTGAATAACATTTATTATAAAGTACCTGTCTATTTTTAAGGTACAACAACAATACATCCAGCTTTTCGTTTTTAAAAATGAGATTCCCGGTTGAACCCCAAATTGTATTTTTTAGCCTTAAGAGCTTGTATTTGTGAAGTTCTAACCATCTTTTAAGGCTCCCCCCAGGATTGTCCTACCACGTGAATCGGGGGTTATACAGAATGACAATAGGTGAAACCCTGATTAAACGGATTTGTTTTCTTTTAGTGATCTTGCATTTAATCAAAATCGCCATGAGGAAAATCGATCCAATTCGGAATATCGGGGGGAGAGGTGTAACAATGTACCCCGGTATCTAGCAACAGGGGGAAGACATAATGAATGCTCAGTGTCGAAGCGTGGGAAAAGGATTCGTTAAAGCTCCTTTATGAAACTGGGGAAGATTTAAAAAGAAAAAAAAAATAACCCAAGAAGTGATTTCATTGTTTTTTTCTGGAACATCTGGCATCAAAGACCAAAAAAAATTGTGCAAACCCCCCCCCCGAGGTATTATAACGCCGCAACTCATTAGGGAAAGCAAAAATAAAATGATACACATATTTTTAAAGATTTGGGTGCGAAGCTGTCCACTTCTCCCCCTTCCCTCTGAAGCTACGCTACTGCAGAAGTAACTGAGGGGCGCTTACCTGCCTCCCAAGCCCCGCGGAAGAGTGATGCTGGAAATGCAGATGTTGCAGATGTGACTCGCTGCACCCCCTACTTAGCTCCACAATGGGACTGCTCCTTCTGCCGGCGCTGTTAAAAGAAACAGCAGCGAGCTCGAGCACCGCCTCAGGGATTGTTTCTGTTGCGTCTTCCAGCGCCTGGAATACTTTCTCCCCCCGCCCACCCTCTCCTCCTCATTTGGGCATCGCCACGCCCCCTTCTCCCACAGCGCGTTCTGATTGGGCTGATCCCCCCCACCACTCACTCCCCCCGCCTGCTTCTCCCGCTCTCCGGTCCCTCCCCTCCCCTCCCGCTCCCCTCGCTCTACGTCGCTCCATCACGCAATCCTTGATGGGGGTTGTAGTTTTTCCGAAAAGCGGACTACACGTCCCATGGGCCCGCGCGGTCGCCGGCTAGTTCCGGACAACGCCTGGTGTGTGGTAACGGCGGTGGCAGCGGCGGAGAGGGTGGCGAGGACGCTTCCTTTTCGGAGGGCACTTCCGGCAGCGGCGACGGCGGACGAGCCCGCTCGGGAGCCCCGAAGGCTTCCAGGGGCGGGGGGGCAGGCAGGGAGGGGGAAGGTAAGGTGATGGCGGCGGCGGCGCGTCGGGCAGGGTCGCCCGGGTAATGGCCGCAGGGGTCACCAGTCAATTGGCGTAGGGGCCTAGGCGCGCCGCCGGCCCTGCGCCGCCCCGGAGGCGCAAAAGGGTTCCGAGAATCGGGCGGCTGTGGACGGGGCCGAGAAGGGCCTGGCGCCTCAGGCGGACGCCGCCCAGGAGCAGCGCCTCCGCGGCGACCTGGTTGCCCCCCGTGGCCTTGAGGGGGAAGGGCCTCCGCCTCTCCGGACCGCGGGGTGTGGAGGGGGAATGGCTGTGGGGGGCAGCCCCAAGAGGAGGTGTGAGGAGGCCGTGGAGAGGGATCCCTTCCTTCCTTCTTTCCAACCCCGCCGCCACCGCCGCGTGGAGTCAAGTGTGTGTGTGGGGGGGGGGGGGGTTAGCTTAACATAACCTCGACCTTTCACATTTCTGTCCCGCCGTTCTTCCAAGGGGGGGGGGACTGACTTGCATGGCTCTATCCCCTTCTCGCTCTGACAGCACCCTCAGCCAGGTTACAGCTGAAAGAAGGTACAGGCCTCAGGTTACTCTCTTGAGCTCCATGGCCAGGAGTGGGATTTCCCCACTGAGTCCTAGTCCAGCGAGCTCCTGGACCATAACACTGGCTCACAAAAGCGTTCCTTTGACAGGGGGAAAGATGGGGGTGGGTGCGAGACCAGGAATGAGTGGTGTCGAAGGGTTGTGTTCCTGGGTTGGGGTGGGTTCCATGCGGGTCGCTGTGTGTTCTGGCAGAATTAAGCAGAAGCCCGCTGGCACCTTAAAGGCTAACGAAGCTTACTCGTATGTAAGTTCTGACTCAATGCTTATGCAGGGATATATCGTGTTAGGCTTTAAGGTGCCACTGGGCTCCTGTTCAATTTGGATTGGGTGGAGGAAGCTTATCCCTGTTGGAATAAGCTGGGTGTATTTCTCCTGCCTGAACAATAGGAAAGGATGAGGCTCGAGTCAGGCCTTGTCTGCACGGATGAAACATAACTCTTCCTGACCACAAATGATAATGTTGATGGGTTCTAGGAGGTGGTGGGAAATCCCTGTCCACAGAAAGCTAGCATGTCAGGGAGGTGACTAAACTTCAGTCTTTCTCCTTGCGTCTAGGTTTCTATGAACACGGAATTCTTATAATAAAGGGAACGTGTTCCCTCGTGTGGTTCCCATCCTGCAGGTTGTAGTGGTAGCAGCCAGGAAGTCTTTTTCCACCTCATCCACTGTTTGTGTAGACTGTGTCTTGGAGGGCACACTGAGGGTTGGTAGGTGTGCTTGTGGAGAAGAGGAGGTGGGTTAATAAATAAAATGCAGACACAAATTTTAGGAGAGCATGGGGTGAAGAGGATATCAGTACCACTGTCTTAGGTAGGCTGTTGCTGTGATCCACCATAAAGGATCTTATAATCCTATAAGTGGAAGGGTTTGCGGAAAGAGAGAGGGAGACAGGTGAACAGGATGGGGATAAGAGGAGAAAAGGTACTGATTAATTATTCTGTTGAATTGGTTGTGATATCCTTATTGTGAGCCAGAAGCACTACATAGCAGTTGGTGAGATGGGGTCAAGAAGGACAGTGTGGAACTAATAATCATAGAGCAGATTTTAGTGGCTTAAAACAGGCTGCCGATACTGATGCCAAACAAGAGCAAAATTCTGTTGGTGAGTCTCATTAGCCCATAAATAAGATGTTTTGAGACTTTGAGAAGAGGAGATAAGGGCTTCAGTGTTTCTGGCAAGTGAAGAGGAGGAAGTTTATCTTTTCTTTCTCATCATGCGAATGTGCTGAACAGTTCAAGTGACCTCGGACTATAGCTTGTCTTCAGGAAAAGTAACTTTACTGCATAATTTCAAATTTTCATTGATATAGGAGATACCCCTTCAATATATTGCTAAGTATGGAAGATAACTTGTCAGAAGATGAACACTTTGGTCATGACTATCCAGTTTCTGTGACCAGTTGACAGTATCCTAGATTCAGCTCTTCGTAGTAGGCATGGGTAAAGTTCCCACTGAATAGCATAGGTGTGGGATTGATTCTTAAGAACATAAGAACATAAGAGACGCCAATGTTGGATCAGGCCAAAGGCCCATCCAGTCCAACACTCTGTGTCACACAGTGGCCAGAAATACCAGTGCCATCAGGAGGTCCAGCAGTGGGGCCAGGACATTAGAAGCCCTCCCACTGTTGACCCCCCCCCCAGCACCAAGAAGACAGAGCATCACTTGCCCCAGAGCCCCTAGCTATACCTTGTGGCTAATAGCCACTGATGGACCTCTGCTCCATATGCTTATCTAATTCCCTCTTGAAGCCGTCCATGCTTGTAGCACCCACCACTTCCTGTGGCAGTGAATTCCATGTGTTAATCACTCTTTGGGTGAAGAAGTACTTCCTTTTATCCGTTCTAACCCGACCGCTCTGCAGTTTCATGGAGTGCCCACGAGTTCTTGTATTGTGAGAAAGGGAGAAAAGTACCTCTTTCTTTACCTGCTCTTTCCCATGCATAATCTTATAAACCTCGATCATGTCACCCCTCAGTCGTCTTTTCTCCAAGCTAAAGAGCCCTAAGCGCTTTAACCTTTCCTCATAGGGAAAGTGTTCCAACCCTTTTATCATTCGAGTTGCCCTTTTCTGCACTTTTTCCAAAGCTATAATATCCTTTTTAAGGTGTGGTGCCCAGAACTGCACACAGTATTCCAAATGAGGTCTCACCATTGATTTATATAGGGGCATTATTATATTGGCTGATCTGTTTTCAATACCCTTCCTAATAATCCCCAGCATAGCATTGGCCTTCTTTATTGCAGTCACACACTGTCTCGACATTTTCAGTGAGTTATCCACTACAACTCCAAGATCTCTCTCTTGCTCAGTCTCTGCCAGTTCAGACCCCATCAATGTGTATTTATATTTAGGATTTTTGGCTCCAATGTGCATCACCTTGCACTTGGCCACATTGAACCCCATTTGCCATGTTGACGCCCACTCGCCCATCCTTGACAGATCCCCTTGGAGTGCCTCACAATCCTCACTGGTTTTCACCACCCTGAACAACTTTGTATCATCCGCAAATTTAGCCACTTCACTGCTTACTCCCATCTCCAAATCATTAATGAACAAGTTAAAAAGCAGTGGACCAAGTACTGATCCCTGCGGTACCCCACTGCTTACCACCCTCCACTGAGAAAATTGCCCACCTACACTCACTCTCTGTTTTCTATGAACTAGCCAGTTTTTGATCCATAAAAGGACTTGTCCTTCTATCCCATGATTTTTGAGCTTACTTAGGAGCCTTTGATGAGGAACTTTATCAAAAGCTTTCTGGAAGTCAAGGTAAATAATATCTATTGGATCCCCCTTGTCCACATGTTTGTTCACCCCCTCAAAGAACACTAACAGGTTAGTGAGACAAGATCTTCCCTTACAGAAACCGTGCTGAGTCTGCCTCAATAGGTTTTGTTCATCTATGTGCCTAATTCTTTCCTTAATAATGGTTTCCACCAATTTACCCGGTATCGACGTCAGACTGACTGGCCTGTAATTTCCCGGATCTCCTCTGGAACCCTTTTTAAAGATGGGAGTGACATTAGCTACCTTCCAATCCTCAGGAATGGAGGCAGATTTTAAGGAAAGATTACATATCTTTGTCAGGAGATCTACAAGTTCACATTTGAGTTCTTTCAGAACTCTCGGATGTATGCCATCTGGGCCTGGTGATTTTTCAGTTTTTAAGTTGTCTATCAGTTTTAGGACCTCCTCTCTCGTCACCTCAATCTGACTCAGGTCTTTCAACACCCCTCCTGAAATCAGTGGTTCTGGAGTGGGCAAGCACTTCTCATCTTCCATTCTTGAAATTCTTGGGGTTTTTTGTTTGCAGGTGATGCATCCCAAGTTGTGGGGTGAAGTAAAAGGCCAGGAGGAAGCAACCTACCCCCTCCAGCCAAAACAAATTAGGGTTCTATGTTTCTGTGTGGGATTTTTGAATTAAACTTCGGATATCTAATGAGCTCATATGTCTTGGTGCATTCATTCTTACAGGAATGTTCTCGCAATGTGTTTGAAAAATAGAAAATGAGACTGGTTGCTTTTTTTTAATGTCAACTGTAATAGCAAAAATAAAGCATTAAGGCTAGTGGCACCTTAAAGGCAAACATTTATTCCAGCATATGTTTTCATGAGTCAGACTTCACTTCATCAGACTTAAAAGAAACAGTGTTAGTAGGATAGTTGCTAAGGAAGGCTGCAGAAATACAGTTAAAGTGCTGAGTAATCTATTATTTCAGATTATTTCTAGTGCCTGGTCTTTACAGACAGTAGTCAACTTCTGATTTTCCCCCCTTAGAGTAGTACTGGTGTTAGTCCCGATGAATGATCAAAGCTGACACTGTCCTTCATAAAAAATTTGCTGCAGCCGAAGAAGTAAGTGGTTGTTGGCAACTCATTCCATTGTCTGGTAGGAGATATCTGTTTCAGACCTTGCAAGAAATTATTTTTCAGAAAAGCACTTCATTTTGTTTGCGTATTTACTTCATTTATACTCTATCCCTCTCCACAACGGGGAACCAAAGCAGCTTACATCATTCTGCTCTGTTTTATCTTCACAACAGCCCTGAGAGGTAGGTTGGGTTAAGTGTGTATGACTGGTCCACAGTCACCCAGCACACTTGAGTGGCAGAGTGAGGATTTGAACTTGGATGTCTCAGATCCTAGTCAGGTGCTCTAACCACTATACCTCAAGGAAAGGTCCCTGAAATTATTGAGAGTGGAATTAATTTTATTGGTGTCCATCAGCTTCTTAGTAAAAAAATAAAAATAAACCATAAAGCTATGCAAAAAATGTATGTAGCAATAGGCCCTGAGATTCTATCCAGCATGCCCAAATGAATAGAATAATTGATGGAAGAATTGGGCACTTCTTTACTGTCAAGGTATTTTGCTTATGTATGGGGAAAACAGAAAGAAAATATAAATGCTACCCTTAAGGAAGACATGGCTGGATCTTCTACAACAAATTAGTAGTGCCTATATGTGTATTAACCCCCCCCCCAAAAAAAAAAACAATCTATTCTCATTGCCTTTGGTAAAAACCTTAGGCCTATCTGTGGAATCATTCCTTGATGGAATAAATGGGTTACTATTATTCCCTGTCAGAATCATTTTGAAGTGAGTGGTGTGTAAAGAAGGAAGTAAAATATTGGCAGATGCCTTTGGGCCATTTTACAGAACAAAAGTTAGACAGTTTTTAAAAAAATAATAATAATAATTTAATCTTGTTATGTGGGTTAAGTACCATCAAGTCACTTGCCTATTTCTAAACCTTTGAACACAAAAATGAGATATACAGTAAAACTGAATAATCAAATAGCAACTGCACTGTATATAATTACAATAAAGAACAATAATTGATTTATTATTTATTATTATTTCCCATGTTTGCTTATTATTTAAATATTGAACCAATTGCTTATTACAAGATAAAAAAACTTTTTCAAAGCTGATACAAATAGGAACCTCTGAAGACCATAATAGAAAAGCCAAAATAGTGGGAAAGTGGGCAGATGTGAACAGGATGCAATTTAACAAGGATATGGATAAGTGCTGAGTTTTACATCTGGGTAACAAAAATGGGAAACATGTATACTGGATGGGGGATACACTTCTGGGTAGCAGTGTGTGTGAACAAAATCTTCAGGTACGGGTGGACCATAAGTTAAATATGAGCAGCCAGTGTGATGCAGCGACAAAAAAAGCTAATGTGATCTTAGGGTGTATCCTAAGATCCAAATTTGCACAGTGGGGACTGGCCTCTTCTAGGATACTGGATTATTTGTGAAGTGAACATATAGTGTTTATTGAGACTCTCTCAGTATATCCAGCATCTGATTATGTATTTTGGCTTTTCTATTATGGTCTTCAGAACTGAGTTCCTATTTGTATCAGCTTTGAAAAAGTTTTTCTTATCTTGGAATAAGCAATTGGTTCAATATTTAAATAATAAGCAAACACGGGAAATTGATTTATTATTGTTTTTATTGTAACTATATACAGTGTGGTTGTTATTTCTAAACCTTAGTACTTAATGTTATTTTGAAAAGTGTTGTAGCTGTAGCTAAATGTAAGCTTTACACAAGCTTATGTCAGGCCAACAGGAGCCTGAAGAGCAGACTGTTATCACTCTTAAAAAGATTCTCTAACTTTGTGAAACTTCAGAAAAACGTGCTCTAGTGTTCAATGAAATTTATTAATGAGTTTCTTTTTGGCACAAGGAGTTCTTATAAATAGCTGACTGGAGGAACAGAGTCTCATCAAGGTATTTCTCACACTGTAGCAGTCAAGACCAACATCTTTACTTTTACTTACAGCCAGATGCCTTACAGGCCTTGTTCTGAACTCCTGCCTAGTGTTTAAATCACTTTCCTGTTAGTCAAGTTGATAACATCTGACATAAAGATGAAACAGTCTGTTGGGGCTGGCATCTACACTATCAATTCCTGTTTCTGTTTCTAGGAGTTCTACCTAGATATGGCTGTTTTTCTGTTACAGATAAGGACAGAACAAGAGAAAATCACTACAATTTCAGTTATAGCCTTCCAATTTTCTGTTCAGCATGCTGTCTTTTTGCACCATACTAGCTTTTTAAGCTGATAGCATCCCTACTACAGAGAAAGGGGGAATTCAACTACAGCCATTGTTTCCTGTACCACATTTTAAGTGTCTGTCATTGGTCACTGTCAGAAGTAGGAGACTGACTTGTGATCTGATTCAGTTTGGCAGTACCTGCCCCGGGTGTTAAAACCCAATGAGTCACTCTTTAGTTGTCTTGATAAGATGAACTATCACAGTTAAATGGGAATGCTTCCCTCTTGGCTGAAAAGTGAACTCCATAAAGAAGTCAAGGGAAGACGTTCAGTTACTGGGAGTGTGTGTAAAATGTTAAGCCAATATCTTTGTAGACATGTAGAGGGACACATGGAAAATAAGCATCCTTCATCTAATGAGAGAGTTTTCATGTGGACTACATTAAGAGGAGGTAGTAGTGCATTAAACTAAACTAGGTCATGAAGAAGTATGTTAAGTATTATAGACCTAATTATAAAGGCTAGGTGGCTTCTGGGGTTGCTGTGTAGTTATGCAGAGAGGCAGTTGTGTACGCAAGCAGGGGTAGGGTGTGTCCATACCATTCTACACAAAAATAGGAGACCTGCCTTTCTTTTGTACTATCATAAGGGCCTCTGTTTAGTTACATGTAGAGTTTGGGTGAAGCACCTTAGGGTTGGAACCTGTGCACTGCATGTTCAGTTTTGCTCATGGAGTGGGCATTTCCCACCATCTCCTTGTTGTGTCTCCCCAAAATCCTGCTTGTGAGGACTAGTGGACTTTAGGAAACTCAGGAGGCCTTCTGGGGGTTCCATAGTGGGAGGGTGAGATCAGTGGAGATCTTGGAAATAACTGCTTGTGTTAGTGGAACGAGGCCTAGGATCGAACTTTGAATTAATAAATCTAAAGGCCAATCCATAATTTCACATATCGGCAAATGTGGCAAACTCCACCTATTACAGGGATACTTCTGAATAGATAAACTATACTAACTTTATGCATAACCATGACCTTCCTTATGGCCTGTTTAGATATTAGTTCCTCCCTTTTCCTTCCTCTACACTTGGTGACAAGAGTTGTTCTTGGGCATGTAAACTTCCTTTGTTTTGCCTAGAAGGAAGCATCCTAACTGGGAGATCCTGAAAATTATTTAAACTAAGGATTCCTCTGTGTGTGTGTGTGTTGTGGAGTGTGTGTCGTAGAGACACAGGACTCCTGTGTATGAAGGCTGAATGGGGTTTGATGGAGAGCCTCATTTCTTCTCCCCAGAGCTAGAAGACTATTTCCGACTTCTTGAAACTAACACGCAATATTCAAATGCCATTTCTGTATAAAACTTTTAAAAATTATTTTAAGTACCTGGGATATTTCTTTTCTTTACCTCTATGAAGAATAGTAAGAAGGTGATAAGGGCTAAACTGGCAATCATGGGTTTAGAATTCTGCTGGATAATTATATAGTAGCTGGGATCCAGTACCTGTCCTAAGCAAACACAGGGCTTGTGTAGCCTAACACTGATTTAATTTTCAACAACAGGCATCCATGCTACGTTTCATCTGGCTTCAAAATGCTCTTTTATTTCAAAAAGTCATTTGCCATGGTGGCTGCAGTTCAAGAAATACAAGTCCGGTGCTCTTTTGGGACATGGAACTAGTTGGATCCTGACCACTGTGTGCATTTTGTGTTTTCTGTTTATATAAATACCTGGATTACATTTGGAAAGTTATAGTTCTTATATGCAACAATTTCATACTCAGACTTTGCCTTTAAGGCTTGGCTATACTGTAGTTAAGACACTGAACTGCAGACTGGATGGACGGTAGCTCAGCAGTTCAAGACCCAAGTGCTGCATGACGGAGTGAGCTCCCACCTCTGGTCCCAGCTCCTGCCAACCTAACAGTTCGAAAGCAAGAGATTGCAAGTAGATAAATAGATACCACTTTGGTGGGAAGGTAACAGCGCTCTGTGCACCTTGGCATCTTGTCATGCCGGCCATATAACCACGGAAACGTCTTTGGACAGCGCTGGCTCTTCGGCTTGGAAACAGAGATGAGCACCGCACCCTAGAGTTGGATTCAACTGGCTTTCGAGCAAGGGAAACCTTTCCCTTTCCCTTATACTGTAGAGCAAGGAGACTTACACTGGCTGCTTTTAAATAGTGGGCTGTGTGCTCTTCTTTCCGATGTAGACACAGTTTAAGTAGTTTTTTGTACTGGCATTTTCTTAAGGTAGTGTAACCGCTTATTTAGAAGCATGTGTTGTTGCTTTAAGAGACACATGCTATTGCAGTGGGATAAGGTGTCATCAGTGCCACTTTCTGTCCACTGGTGACACCTGTCTCCAGTTATTTTGGAGCTTAGTTGTTGAATGGAGTCTCATTGGATAGAGACCCTACTGTCTGACAGTGAGTAGGACACCACGTGTACCATAAAGTTTTTTTAACTAACTTACATGTCTTGATATCATGTAATATCATCCATATCATTTTTATAGCAATGTTAAGCCACGTTTGGTGAACTGAAAACATTCCTGCCTCTCTCTTATCCTTGTCCTTGCCAAATAGGCTTAGAGGTTGGGATTTACAAGAGCTTTAGCCAAGACCTGGCAGTTGCTGTGTTCACACGCTATGATACAGGGGTGGTGTAGATGCTTTCTAGGTAGGATAGTGTATTTTGGCAACCTTCCTATGATTTTTTTTAAATCGGCCCTCCTACAGCTGCCTGTTGCATCTTCATAAGATGTGAAACAAAGAATTCTCGGTGAACAGAGTATTTAATGTATAGCCATTTTTTTTCTCCTTATGCCGCAAACCTCAAATGTAGAACTGGAAAAGTTCTAGATACCTGGTAGTTCCAAGCTGGTACATAGGAACAAAATATTAGCCTTGTTCCATAATTATTGTAGGCATTGGCATGTAATCAGGCTGGAGGAAGTTCCTTCAGCCTAAGGCACCTCCTCCCCCTTGAGTGGCTCCCCATTGGAGGAAGAGCCACTTAAGTTGGAGGAAACGTTCCTTAGGCTGGAAGAAAGCTTCAAACCTGGCTCAGTGGGGGAGAGGTAAGACAGATGCTGTTGTTTTCATGTGCCTAGAAAAGCTTGTTTTCTGGTTCAGCCTTGCTCCTGAAGAGAGGGCTTGGTGTATAGTTGTGTGCTACGTTGATGACTTTGATATTTTTTCAAATACTGCTTAGGTTAGATCTTAAAGGTACTCTGAAAAGAGAATGATAGTGAATGTAGAAGGGTCAGTCGCTATTCAAATGTTCTGCCTTGGAACCAGAAGGGAAAACAAACCTTTTAGCTTAAACATTTTCTTGAATTCCACCTACAGTCGGAAATCCGGGCTGCTTAGGTTAGATCTTAAAGGTACTCTGAAAAGAGAATGATAGTGAATGTAGAAGGGTCAGTCACTATTCAAATGTTCTGCCTTGGAACCAGAAGGGAAAACAAACCTTTTAGCTTAAACATTTTCTTGAATTCCACCTATAGTCGGAAATCCGGGCTGCAAAGTCTCCCTCAGCATAAGCGTGAATGTTACTCCTGTCAAAAGCTAAGTGTAGAAGTGGTATGTGCCAACTCGGCTTAACAGTGTGCTTGTGTCTTGGCCAAATACACAGCTGCCTGCTTCTATTTGTTTTTCTCTTTGGCATGCTCAGTGAGTTGAATGTGTTGGAAAATTGGTCAAGGTTAATTACCTTGTGGTTTCCCTTAAGCTTTAGGGTGTTCACTGAATTTGCTGCAGTGTAGCTAGACTACTATCATCATACATCACCTTCCAGATCTGACCTCTTTTCTGTAGGAAAGATGCTGAATTCCATTTGAGGTTATTTAAAAGCAGCCTTGCAAACAAGCGTGCACTTGAGATGCTGGTTGCCCACCCATCTCTCCGGTCTCTCTTGATCTCAGAAGCTAGGCAGGGTCAGCCCTGGCTAGTATTTGGGTGGGAGACCTCAAAGGAATACCAGAGGCGTGACGCAGAGGCAGGCAATGGCAAACTACTTCTGAACATCTCTTGCTTCGAAAACCCAACAGAGTCACCACTGTAAGTCAGCTGTGAGTTGACGGTACTTTCAACCCCCAAGAGGCAGTAGAAGCAATGGGCTGTTCCTTCACTGTGAAGGAGAGAACCAGACTTCTTATTCAGTTATTGGATGAAGCTACTTTTACTTTACTGCATGGTTAGGTATTTTGCCACTCTGAACTTCTGCGATTGGGCGGGGTCCAGGGGACCTTGAGCTTCACACTGCTGCCTGCTCCCTAGACTAGGGGCTATGCCACTCAGGCAGCAGGAGCTGCATTTATATGGTACAGAATGGCATGTACTTTTATTTCAGACTGGATTTGTGACATGCTCCTTGGGCCAGCTGTAACTTAAGTACTTTTACTAGCTAGAAGTCATCTTTGTACTTAAACGTACAATAAGTGACTTTCAAACATTTGCCCTTCTGGGAATACTTCCTGTCTGTTTCCATGCCAAGGAAACCCCTGTTTGTTGCAATGTGTTCTGGGGTACATTGCAAGGCCTCATTAACTTGCTACAACCCATGGCCCTGATGTTGTGCATTTGAGGAGAAGACTGGTAATGGGGGACAAACTGTCTTGCAATGAAACTTTTCAGTAAGTCCCACAAAAGTTTTGAAGAGACCATGGGCTTAGTACACCTGTGGGAACCCTGTAACATGCATTGGATCTGTTCCAGTCCAGCTTCTGCCCTGGCCGTGGGACGGAAACAGTATTGGTTGTCTTGGCAGACAATCTCCATAGGCAGCTGGATCAAGGCAGGTCGGTGCTGTTACAGTTACTAGTTCTTACAGCAGCATTTGACACGGTCGACTATAGTCTTTTGACCCACTGCCTCGCTGATGTGGGAGTTCGTGGGGTAGCCCTTCAGTGGCTTACCTCATTCCTCCACGGCTGGGGACAGAGGGTGCCACTAGGGGAGAATGTGTCCTCTAGATACCCCCTGGGATGTGGGGTCCCTCAAGGAGCACCTCTCTCCACGATGTTGTTTTAACATTTAAATGAGCCCCCTTGCCTAGCTGGCATGGCATTTCGGGCTTGGGTGTCACCAATATGCTGATGACACCAGCGGTATCTGCTTTTGGATGGATGTCCGGATGCCACCCTACAAAATCTGGCCACGGGTTTGAAGGCCGTAGTGGAATGGTTTAAAAAGAGCAGGTTGAAACTGAATCTGACAAAGACAGGGGTTCTGTGGCTTGGGGGGGGGGGGGAGCTAATCAGGGCTTGGGTTCAGCTTACCTGCTCTTGACAGGCTGCCACTGATACTGGCACAGTCTGACAAGAGCTTGGGTGTGATCTTGGATGCCTCCTTAGATATGGAGGCCCAGATCACTTGTACAGCCAAGCTGGCATTTTCCCATCTATGCCAGGCTCAGCAGCTGGCCCCTTTCCGTTCACGCCCTGACTTGGCTACAATAATCCATGTGATGGTCACCTCCAGGCTAGAATACTGTAACTCGCTACACTGGCTTGCCCTTGAGACTGACCCAGAAGCTCCAACTGATCCAGAATACTGATCCAGAATACGGCAGAGCGGGTCCTGACAGGAACACACTGCAGACTGCTCATATTTGACCTGTGCTGCACCAGCTACAGTGGCTTCTGGTGGACCTCCTCGGCCCTGGCCCCGACCTGGTGGAACTCTCTGCCAAATGACATCAGGGCCTTGCGGGATCCTATGCAATTCCACAGGGCCTGCAAGGCAAAGATGTTCCGCCAGGCATTTGGTTGAGGATGGCGACAGTGTACATAATGGCTGGCACCCGTCCTGGATCTCTGTCCCCTGAAGGATTTAACATCTCTCATTCCTCTTCTCCCCCCCCCCCCAATACCCATGAGGCAACATAGACAGGGTAGTGGGAGGGATTCACAAAATTTCTCCTCTTGATTTTTAACTACTGTATTACATATTTTTGGTAATGACTGTATGGTTTTTATTGTTTTTAAATTTGTACATCGCCTAGGGCCCCACACCTGCGGATATTAGGCAATTTTTAAAAATGTAATTAAATAAATTTTGGATGTCATCGGGGCTGGAGCTTTTCAGCTGTCAGACTTGTTGTGGTCCCTTTGGTTCTTTCTTGAGGCAGCTTCCAGTTTGGAACAGATGGTTTGTCTGAGTTATTCACCATAAGGAGGTGTAGTTTTTCATGCCACCACAGACCTTCTCAGAATTGCATCTTCCTCAATAAGTGAAGTGTGCTTGCTTGTTCAAGCTTGGGTCAACAAGTTAATGATTTTTCAGGGTTCTGTTGTATTCATGCATTACAGGAGTAGTCAGTGACCTAAGTAAAGCATCTCTTGGAATTGCAGAGGAGCAGAGGTTTTTTTTTTCATATCCCCTGAGAAGTGAAATAGTTAAGCTGAAAGTACCTGGAGAATGTGATCGAGCATGTGTGGCTTCTTCTTTCTCCTGGTGTTTATACAGAAGTACAGGAACAAAAATAATTCCAGGCAAACCCTCAGGGTGCTTCAGAATAGATAAAAAGCTCTGCTTGTCAGACGTTTGCCACCATTGTAGTTACCCTGCTTCTGCCATCTCTCTGGAGATCAAATGTGGAGAAGGCTACGTATGTTTTCTGCTCCAGAACACACAGAAATAACCCAACTAATTAAACCCAGCTTGTAAGAGTTGGTGGCTTGGCTAGCGGGGGGGTGGGGGGACACAAAGCTCCATGGATAATCATCTTATCAGCTGTCAGTGATGTGGCACTCAAAATCTTGATATGGAGTAGAGAAGGATCTAGGGCAGTGGTGGCAAACCTATGGCATGGGTGCCAGAGGTGGCACTCAGAGCCCTCTCTGTGGGCACGCATGCCATCGCCCCAGCCAGGCCCAGACCATCATTAAAGTGTCGAATTATCTGCCAAATAATTTTAAGTAAATGAAAGCATTTGGGATTGCTTTCCTTTCTTTGTTTGGATCATCTTAAATTAATGTATGAGTTGTTTTTTCTAAAGTAAGAACCTCAGTATTCAGGTTAAATTGCCGTGTTGGCACTTTGCGATAAATAAGTGGGTTTTGGTTCGCAGTTTGGGCACTCGGTCTCTAAAAGGTTCGCCATCACTGATCTAGGGCCTTGTGCTTTCCCTGTTTGTCTTCTGTCTTCCCTGTTCTTCGCTATAGCCTCTTTCTGAGCTGCTTTGATATAAGTGGGTAACGCCTGAGGAAGTTTCCCATGTCTCCCTCTCGATGAAGGCAGAAATGGTCTCCCACATTGGGGGAAGTAGTAGAGAGGCAAGATCAAAGCGTTGAGTGAAGCAAAGTAACAGGGAAAGAGCAGATAGTGCGTATCCACATCGGGGAGCTTTTGAAGGTTTTGCTGAAATAAAAAGAACAATCCCAGGCGTTGTGATTCGGATCTCAAATTCAATTACTGTTCCTGAATTCTATGGTAAATGGTAAAACTTTGAAGTCTGGAGTTCCCAAGATTTGCCAGAGACTTTCTGATGCATGAAGCCTTTTATCTGGGATGCTGCTTTTCATCTCTTGCTGGAGTGGAAAGGACAATACTGCTACTCCCACATGACTTCTGTAAAACTTCTCCTGCTTAGTTCAGATTTGGCTGACCAGCTCATGAGCTGAGCGGAAAGGAGTGACGCCGTGTGTTGTTGCTTCTGCCTCCAGACACTTAAGTCATTACACTTCCTGAACTAAGAACTTGTGGACTTAACCTAATCTGCATTTATATTTAGGACTTGACACTAGGAGATTTGTGGGTTTCTTTAATAGATCTCTTAATTCTAATGTAGTGCTTAGGTTCGTTCATGAACACTATTTTTCAGTACCTTATTAAGTAGACACGATATTCTAGAGGTTCTGTATTTAAAATTAATCTCAAAATTAGGTTTCCGTGCTGAAAAAGAGCAAATTCAAGCTGTTAAATACTGCAAAGGTTGAACAGTGCTAGCTAAATCTGTATAGAGGTTTGAAATACACTAGAACAGGTAGTCTGCAACTCTGCATAGTGGTCTCTTCCCAGACCTAAGACCCCCATTTAGTCTTAAAACACTTAATTTTAATACATTGCTTCTCTCAGTATCTGTCTTCTAATTTCTCGCCTCTTTTTCTTTCCCTTCCTCTTTGCTGTCTCTCTCTCTTTCTGTTTACTTGTATTTATTAACCCTGTCTCTCCCCCCCCCCCCCCAAATTTTTTTATTTTCTAAACTCCTCCATTGTTCCTCAGGACAACTCTGGGAGGTGGGGGGAGATGCTGTAGGACTGACTTGCCCAGAGTCACCCATCAGGCTTCCATAACAGAGAGGGAGTTTGAACCTGGCCTTCCCAGATACTTGACCTATTCCAGTGATGGCGAACCTTTTAGAGACCGAGTGCCCAAACTGCGACCCAAAACCCCCTTATTTATCGTAAAGTGCCAACATGGCAATTTAACCTGAATACTAAGGTTCTACTTTAGAAAAAACAACTCCTACATTAACTTAAGATGATCCAAACAAAGTAAGGAAAACAATCCCAAATGCTTTCATTTACTTAAAATTATTTGGCAGAGAATTCGACACTTTAATGATGGTCTGGGCCTGGCTGGGGCGATGGCACGTGTGCCCACAGAGAGGGCTCTGAGTGCCACCACTGGCCTATTCCATCATCAGAAGCGAGGACCCTGAACCAGGGCTCCCCAAGACAGTGCCTGCCACTACCTCCCCTGCCGAGCATTTCAGAAAGTGGGTGGGGCTATTATAAGCCAGGGCTTCTTGTTGGCTGCCCTCGAGTGAAAGCATTTTTCATGGCTGCAGTAGCAGCCACTGGAGGATCAGGAGGACTGGTAAGCACCTGGGCTTTCATTAGCCGATGTGTGACTTCATTCCTCCTTCAAGCCTGACCTGCTGTTACCATGAACTTTGTTTCCAAAGCAGAGGGAGCTTTATTCCAGAGCTCAGTGACCTGGTCT
>NW_015161952.1:95447-178719 GCF_001447785.1 Gekko japonicus | reverse complement strand
GCATCCAGCCAGACTACAGGTAAAACTAACCTTGACAGACTGATGGCCAGGCTCTGAGTAAGGCAAATTACATGTGTTCAGTGTGGTTTGCCATGCAGTGTGTTGCGAAAGCAAGAAGGGAGGTGGGAGGCATTGCGTTTGGCTTTGACTCCTGTGGTAGCCATTTTGGGGTGGTGCTCACCACCCGATCTCAAAATTCCAAGGGTGCTTGCAGCTCAAAAAGGTTGGGGACCCCTGCTCCTGAACAATCCGCTTTATGTTTGGGTAAGGCCTTTTTCGTGCCCTGACCCACCAGATGAGGATCTGTGAGCTGCCATTTTGGGTTAATGGGAAGACACATACCCTGTCTTCTAAATTGCTGTCTCTTCTGCAGGTTTCTGAGAGGGCTGAAAAAAATATTTGAAATGTGTTAGGAACCAGCGTGTGAATTTAAAATACAGATTCCACCTGGGACCAAAAATAGTGAATGGCAGTTTCTCCAGTTTCTCATATGCTGTATAAAAACAGGTTGCTGATATGCTTCGTGCCACTACTAGAAATTCTAGTCACTTTTAAATATTTTTTAAGCTTAATGGGTTGGGCAGGGTGGAGAACCTCTCAAGTCAGATTCAGTTACTTGAGCTGTGTGTGCTGTTGATCTAACATTTGCTGGCACACCCTGTATGGAAACGGAACATTAGACCACTGTTGATTTTAAAACAACTTTGGGTACAGAAGCTTGAATAGTTCTGTGTTTTATAAACTTACCGCAATTCCAGTTTTGTCAAAGAATTCTGCTGTATAGAATCAAATAGCAAAATCTACATACTTTCAGCTAGCATGTTTGTTAGTTGCCATTTGAACATTCCACGAGAGTAGCTGTAGATGGATGACGAAGTTAACTACCATTGGTGAATAATTCCTGTGCTAAGTGTAAAAATAGTTTTGACCTTTAGCATTTTGACGACACCATTTCTCACGTTCCATAGCTCTTTACACAAAAAAAAAATGGATAAGAACCTGTGATAAATTTTCGACGACTGCCTTAATTACATACGAATTATCAGACAGCAGATCTTATTAGAGGGGAAACTGAGTGGAGGCAGCTATGGATTTAATGCCTTAAAATCTTGGTAGTGCTTCTTGAAACAGGGACTGGCTGTAATGGAGTCTCTTTTTCACCTTTCAGGTTTATATATTTTTAAGTGCTCTGAACTCTGAGGCACAAAAGGAAGGAAAAGAAGCCCTTTGGTGAATGAGGAGTCTTTTGCTTCGATAGCCTTTTCCCTTGAGAGTGGCTCTGTGAATGAGGATGACAATGGAAGAGATGAAGAATGAAGCAGAGACCACTTCTATGGTTTCCATGCCCCTCTATGCCATTATGTATCCTGTCTTTAATGAGGTAACGTGCCTTCCTAGTTTATTTCTCTGCATTATAGTGTTGGGAAACATGAGGTTGCCTTCAAAATGTCAAATAATACCCCAGCATGCATTATTTATGCTGAAGTTTTCTTTCTCGGCCTTCAAGCAGCCCTAATGAGTTCTATCTCTTAAGCTTTTTCCCTCCCTGTAAGTAACATCTAAAACCTTTAGCTATTTGTTTGCCCCAATTTCTTCCTTAATTCCGACTCTGTTTTCAGAAAATACAGGCTTGCAGATGCTTCCAGCATTCAGCAAGTTTTTGAAATGCAAACTTGTTAGGTTTTAATTAGTGTCCCAGTTTAGGGCGGCCACAGAATAAGAAGGGAGAGTTAGTTCCTCCTGTTGTGCATCTGTGGTCACTCTGGGCTGACAGCAGTGACCTCTACTGAATGTTGTGAAATCCAGAAACTAAGGGCAATATAGGAAACTAGGACTTGGATTTGATTAATGTCAGTACGGAGGGGAACAGCTTGTCATTGGTAATCTTCCCAGAAAGCCATATATATATATGCACACATACACACCAAATGGTAAATTAACATATGTAAGTGTGAAAAAGTTCCTTTGCATGTATAACCATCTTGATAATCTGACAGTCTGTTCAGAAATGCAAAATGTAGGACTGTATTCCAGTAGCCATTATTTTCTCTATCCTTTTCCACTCCTTTGTCCCTTCTATCTGACTCGTCGCAGTATCACTTTGTCACACTTGTGTGGGATGAAGCGTCCACTGTTGTGAAGGCCGTTCTTTGTTATCACTTAATATGTTAAATTCCAGCAGAATGTGGTGGTCAATAAATTTAAGGTCTTGGGATAGTTCACGGAGCCATTTTAGCATGTGGAAAATTCACTGCATGATTGTTGTTTTTTTCTTGAAAGTAGTCATGAATTGGCCCTGCATGAGATTTTTTTTTTGTCACAGAACAAAAACAGTGATTGCATCCTTTGTTTTAATGTAACTGGGTTTTTTTAAATTGCAGCTAGAACGCGTAAATTTATCTGCAGCTCAGACGTTGAGAGCAGCGTTTATTAAGGTAAGAATAATTGAAACTGTCTCTCTACGTGATGCTCACACAACACTGAAATGTAAAAAATAGATTAAACGATGCGGTGGATTCGGCTCCTGCTCTTCTGTTCTGAATCCATCGCCTCTTCTTTTTCTCCTTCCCTCCTCCCTTGAGACCCTAAATAAAATTCCTGCTCTAATTAGCAAGCAGTTTATTGAGACTGAAAGCCATCTATCTACCATGGGGCCATAGCTCAGTGGTAGAGCTCATGCTTTGCAAGCATAAGGTCCCCGGCGAAATCCCTGACTATTAAAACAATATTGAGTAAGATGACTGAAGAAGACTTTTTCTGAGATCTTGGAGAGCCTCTGCCAGTCCGAGTGGATGATGTTGAACTTGGTGGTATACTGAAGTATAAGGCAGCTTCACATATGAAATGCCAGTTGAGCACACAAACTATACTACATATGTTCTTGTGTGCATACAGAAGTCCGTCCAGTATGGTGCAGTGATGAGGTATCCCAACCTTGCTGCCCATGTGCTTTACTCCTTCCATTGTCTGCTCCTTATTTCTTTCCTCAGCCAGCCCAGAAATGCAGAGCCAGCTTATGAAGTGGTGGTGCGGACATGAAAAGTTAACTCCATTGTTTGTGTGTATGTGTAGCCTGAAGAGGCAGGTGGAATAGTCCACAAGTCCCCATTCTCCAAGATTAACCCATGAAGCTGCCTTGTACTGAATCAGACCATCAGTCTTATCAAAGTCAGTATTGTCTACTCGGACTGGCAGCAGCTCTCCAGGGTCTCAGCTGAAGGTCTTTCACATCACTTGATGCCTGATCATTTGAACTGGAGGTGCAGAGGTTAAAACTGGGGCCTTCTGCAATCAAGTTTGGTGTAGTGGTTAAGTGCGTGTTTAATCCCAACCATATTTTCCATTCTGCCTGTGCAGGGGGATGGGATTTTCACTGATTCCCTCCTCCTCGATCCTCCAGTTTGCCCCCTATGCTGTTCCCAGAGATCTATCAGCTCTCAAGGGTGTGATTTCAGAGGACACAGGAAGCTGCAGTGTGAACCTTTGCCTCCATGAGTGCTGCTCCACTTGTTTAGGGTCCACCCTAATATTACACATTTCAGAAGTTCACAGTACCCGTTTCCTTATTTATCTTTTGCTTCTTAGCTGTAGCCCTCACAGCTATGTATTGCACAATGCGTGTACTTAGCATAAATCTGGTGCACATTTTGTCAGCTAGTGGAGGTAGTCTTTCTTTTGCTTATGGATAAAAAGTTGCTACATTTATGGCATTACATGGAAAAGAGTGTACATCTAGATGTTCTGGTTGTGTTATTTTTTTTTTTGAACATTGGAGAGGATAACTTGGTAGACTTGATATCCTACATTCTGTCACCTTGACAATTAGAATTACTGGAGCATGAATTTGCCATCATAGGCAGGTTTCAGCCAAGTTTTTGTCCCCCTGTTGGTAGCTATGCAGTGGTTTCAAGAAGGCTTTGGCTTCCAGGGTCAAATTACTGCCTTATTTGGCAATTACAGGTTTGGTTTTAAAAATACTGGCTAGGTACCATACATCTGAAAGGATGACAATAAATGGGAGAGAAAGGACTTGGATGAGTTAGAAGGGTGAAAAAGAATGACTTCAAGTGAAAGGTATGAGGAACTCTTGAATAAATGTCTTCATCTGGAGACAGGGAGAAGAAATGTTGAGGGTTGGCAGTTGGCTTGTTGTGTAGTACAAATAGACCCATGTCATTGGTGGTTCACAGTTTTACTTACTTGGGGTCCAGTCACATGAGGCGGCCTCCAGCTAGTGTTTACTCCCACTGTGCCATCATCAGAATGATTGCAAAATTAAATTTTTGTGGGAAACTTTGTTTTGCTAATGGGAGGTAGCAGAGCTCTACCTGTCAGTGTTCATGGATATTGCCATTTGCAGTGATCCAGGGAATGGATCTCCAGTGAATGGGAAGGGACTACTGTATTAGAGAGTGCCATTGAAAAGGGGGAAAAAGAAAGTCAAGATGGGCTGAACACTTTGGAGCTAGTCCTTTGGACCGAGGCTCATAAAGAGCAATTAAGTTGAGGAACTGGCTGTCTAGAAAAATCTTCTTTTATGTTGCTGGAAAAAGAACAGGCAGGGATTATTCAAGTGTGCTGACCATGGAGGTCTCAAGCAAATTTGTCAGTAAGGGGTGCTAATAAGGCTCATGGAAGATGTCATTTCTGAGCTGGCAGAGTCCCTCGTAGAGAGAGGCCTCTCTTGGGTCACTTTCCCTCCTCCTGAATCAGGGATAAGAGGCAACTTCTTGAGCCTGGAGGGATGGTCCTTCCGTGGCTAAGCTTCTGGAGTTGCATCATTGGCTTTTCTTGGTGCAGGATATTCTGCCTAATGCTGGATTTTGGTGTCATTCACTGTCGAAGACCTTCAAACTCTAATTCTGTGATGAGAAACAAGTATGTGGCATGAAGAGGACAACTTCCCAATTTTGTATGGATAAAAATTAAATAGGGACATGTGCAGAGTATTCCTGTATAAAATAGCATGAATCTTAATCCTTCCTCTGAAGTATAGCCTTTACTAATGTAGTTGGCTTTTAGTGCTTCCTGTTATGTTGGTACTTCATGTGTTTTAGCTTTTGGGAGAAAGAAATCAATACTATAAAAGCACTTGAAGAATGTGCAAGATGTAAGAGTGAAATGGGAAGTAGGAAAATTGAGGTTTTGCAGCTCCCTTTGACACTTTTGTGGAGTATATTATCTTTTCTTGAAAGATGAATGTTTTGCTAGCTGTAGGAAAAGCAATTCTCATGTATCTTGAAAACTATGATGACAAGCTGAGCATCCTTAATCCTGTGTAGCTTGTAAGGTTATAGGTATTTAATATGGTTGCAGTCACACTGGAGGCTTGGCATGATCTGGCTGCGCCTCTGTTTGCGTCGGTTTAAATAGTTGCAGGAGGTTTTGTGTATTCGAAGCTCCATCTCCTTTTTGACAGCTTCACAATCTCTCTGCCAAGTACTACAGCTCCTCTCAGCCTCCTTCCCTTGGCCGGGGAGGGGGGGAGTGCAGATTTACATGAGAGTTGTCCCATTGACTTCAGTGCATTTACCCTTGTGTCAATCATGGGATGCTCTCAGACTCTGATGCAGAAACAGGAGAGAGGGGTTTTTGCGGGGGGGGGGGATTTGTTGCTCAAAAACAACTCCCCCAGGGACTCCCGATCCAGAATGACTACTTGGCCCAGGTGATTGACAATGCCAGAGGTGATTATGCACTTATGTGAACATGGCTACCTGACCCCCCCCCCCAAAAAAAGGAGGCAAAAATGGAAAGGAAGGTTCAGACTTCCCAAATGGCTTGACTTCACAAGAGGGGAGTTCAAACAGCCGGAAATGCAGAGTGGAAGCACTGGCATCCCTGAATACCAGACTTTCCTGATTACTCCACTTCCAAATAGAGGCAAAGTGGGGTGCTGACAACTGGACCACGGAAGGCAGATGTTGCTGTCTGATCATGCTCTTTAAATCCACAACAGTTACACAATCTATATCGGTGCGAACTCCTTGTATGACCACAGCCTACAAGTGTATAAATCTGCTCCCTTAATTCCAGTTAACACCAAAAAGGAAAGGCTGTGTCTGGTACACAGTATGACCCAGAAGAAAGTTGTCGATGAAAAATATTGGTGTCTTCCAAGAAAAAAGGTGTTTCCCTTTGGGGGAGAAACGCTATATACAATGGTGTGCTTCTGATGAACCAGTTCTTTTAAGTTGGCTTGTAAAATCATTGTCTTGAAACGACAGCTTTGTTTTTAGGTTGCTTTCATTTGCCTCCAGGGTGTCCGTTTGCACACTAAATAAACCGACTGTTTTTTGGAACTGCAGGCTGAAAAGGAAAATCCGGGCCTCACGCAAGACATCATCATAAAAATATTGGAGAAAAAAAGCGTTGAAGTTAATTTTACTGAGTCTCTTCTGCGCATGGCAGCTGATGATGTAGAAGGTAATTCCTGCATATGGTTATAAATTTGTTGCTTGGTGGCGTTTTGTCCCCAAACCAAGGTGCCAAATCTTTGACCGGAGATACTGAGGCCAGCACTTTGTTTCTACAAACAGAGGTGAATCTTTGATTGCCGAACGCCAATTGTTGTCACCCCCCTCTCCATATATACTTGCTATGTGAAGAATGTTTATATCAAAACTTCCAAGTTTTAAATGTATACAGTCCATCTTGCATGGCAGTTGTGTAATATACTGGTGGCTGGAAGAAAGGTGGAAGATAAGCCTCTTCCCAGTGTGCTAGTGAAAGTCTTTGTTAAAAAAGCAGAGTAAAATTTTCCTTACAGAGTGTCCATAACAGAGGTGGGGCTTGGGCCCAAGACTGATGTCATTTACTGCCTTCACCAGTTCTCAAATATCTCTTACACACCTGTGTAATCTCTTGTGCTATACAAGTTATGTCAAAGGTATTCAGTTGTCAGAATGCAATTTTCAGGCGTCGCTTATTCATGTAGTCCTTTCCTGTGCAAGTTCAGAATCAGTTCATAGCTCAGTTTTTATGTACCACTTACTTAGAGCATGCTTGGAATTGATGGGAGTTTGCCCAATGTTTTTTTAGTGTATTTTGAAATCTTCTTCAAACCAGTGCTTTTATTCCTTCATCAGAATATATGATTGAAAGGCCAGAACCAGAATTCCAGGATCTAAATGAAAAGGCACGAGCACTTAAACAGATCCTCAGTAAGATTCCAGACGAGATCAATGACAGAGTGAGGTTTCTTCAGACAATCAAGTAAGTGCTTCTGCTTAAACCAATTTGCTGATCAAAGTAAATCGTTTGCAGCATCTGCTGTTGGGGATTCTGATCAGCTGGCAGGTCAAATGTTGTCTAATGCTCCTTGAAGTCAAGAATGTCCTTGTGTCACTGAGCGCCCAATTTTTCCCCCCTCCTAGGGTAACAGGAGGGTAAGAATGAAAACCCCTCGCTCCCCAATCTTGCAGGAATCATGGATTCACACACCATTTAGGAGCAGAAGGCCCCTGTTCTGTAACTTTCTGCAAGGAACTCCTCCTGCATGTTCTGTTCCCAGTTAAGCCACATAATTGACGGCTTGTTTAATCCCATGTGGTGTAGAAGACTCTAAGATGGAGAGCCAAATTTGATTCCCCACTCCTCCACATGAAGCCTGCTGGGTGACCTCTCAGAAATCTATCAGCCTCACCTGCCTCACAAGGTGCCTGTTATGGGGAAAGGAAGCAAAGGCAATTGTCAGCCCCTGGGAGACTCCGTAGGGTAGAGAAAAGTGGGGTATAAAAGCCTACTCTTTTTTTGCTCTTCTGATTTCAGGCCCCTCTTAACAAGAACATGGATTTCTAGAGGTAACATGAAGCAAATATGCACAGCTATGAAACCTAGCATTGACAGATAGCACAAATTTACATGGAGGTAGTTGCTGTACTTGTAAAGTACTGCACATACATATACACATTGCCTCCCCTATAGCTTCACTCTAATAAGAGGACTGTAAAGGTGGGTTTTATCGTTTTGCGAGGTATGTTTGGCAAGACTGTTTGTGGTGGCTTCCTAGATGCTGTGCTGTACAGAGCTTCTGCCCTTTTGGTCTAATGAGCTTATACTTTAAATAGTCAACCAATATTTGACCATTGAACTGAACATGATTGGGTAGTTGATCTTCTCATGGGCCAAATGGCAGCCTTGATGGTGGCACAAAGTTTCAGGGCTTGAGAGAACCTCAGCTGCATGTACAGTTCTGTTGTAAATGATCCGTAACACAATATGACTAGTGAGTGTCCTGGGAAAATTCCAAGCAGGTGTTCAAATAGGCACCTGCTGCAAAATACTGTGTTACCCCCTAATGTGCGATTAGCACATGGTGAGATGCATAAAACCGTTCCAGATTGTCAGGATCTTGGATCCTTCTGTTCCGGATAAGGGAATAATAAAGAATTCAGTTAAGAAATAATGTCTTGGGTACTGTAAGAGGTCTTGATCTTAGGAGCTCAAATTTTACAACCTCTGTGTAACTCTCCTAGATCATGACAATGTCCACAACGCCAAATGACTAATTATACTCATCGGTAGTAACTATGTGCACAGAGTTGTTAATGGCACAGCTTGCTTTTGGCTGCGCCTCAGAAAGCCCTGGTGGCAGGTGAAGTGCCTGTCGGTCTGCATTCATACCTTCGTTGGAGCTTTGTCATTGCCTAAGAGTGTCTCCTGTGATGTCTAGACATGCAATTCTTCAGCCTCTGATTTATGACCTCTGACTTAAAAAACACTTTGAGATATTGGTTGTTGTAGCACCCTGTTGCTGAGGCTTCAGCATTGCCAACTATGGAATTAGTTTTTTATGCCTCTCTGTATTTGTAGGAAAATCTCACAGCACAGTACAGAGCTGTACACCTATTGCAGTCAGTGGTTTAAGTGTGTGTAATTCTGTACTGGGATTGCAGCCAGTCTTTTTCAGGTTCAGATTAATACTGAAGGCTGCCTTGAAAATAAGCCTCCAAACAGTTAGGGTGTGCCTACTCATTTAAGAACAGTATATCTGTGTTGCATATAAACTGCTGCCGTGGACACACTACGCAGTGTCAGCTTCTAGAAGCACTTGAGAGCTCTTCTTGTGCCGAACCCAGAGATGCTCAGAGCTGATATTTATAACTTTTCAGCGTAGGCAGCATTCCATTGTTCTCAGTATAACTCGACCAGAGCTCGCTTTGTGCTGTGCACTCAGAATGGCTTGGAGAGAACTATCCCTTGAACATTTCTTTGTCACTGTAATTGAAAGCTTGATTGGGGTCCCTTGTGATGGTTAAATCTGGAAGTTTAGGGCAAGGCACGAGTCAGTTTCTATTTTAAAGCTTCCAGAGTTTTGTCAATACAAGCTGATCAACCAAATTGCAATCTTGATATATTTTTTGTGTGTGATGTTGGGTTCATTGTGGTAATGAACGCAGCTTCTTAATTGACCCCATCTGGACATGGAACATGAATTACAATGAAATTAAAGTAGGCCTCTTGTCCTTACTTGTTTGGAAAGCTGAAAACGTGAATACGCTCAGTCACTCCGGGATTCTTGGAATAGGCCAATTTTATGTAGAGACACTTGCTTGGATCTTTCCTTCCTTATAATTTTTATCTTGAAAAGGATTCTTGGCAGGGCTTTTTTGGTTTAATTGTAATTGTGGGAAACATCAGAGTTGCATGCAAAGAATGTGGCCTTCACTAACTTCTTTCCCTTTTGACCTCTTGGCCCACTAAAAGAGTTGTTTCGTCTTGTTATAAAGTGACCTTAAATCCCTCCAAGTTACAAACTAGGCGAGATTGTATCCATTGCTCCTGAGAGGGAACTGCTGACATCAGATTGCCTCTGAGGATACTTGCTGTGACAGTTTTCTTCCAGGTGGTTTACTTTTATTTAAATGTCTAGAGACTGCAGTTAGGACAAGAGAGATCAAGAGATCAGTGCTTACAAAACAGTTCAAGGCGAATCAAGGGTCATTTTTTCCCTTACAGTGAAATACCATTTGTGTGTCTCTCTGTAATTTTCACGGTTGCTCTGAGGGAAGAATTTGATTGTAAAAGTAGGCGAGAGATCCTGCGGTTTAATGGTGCTGCATGGCATAGATTTCCATATTGGGCAGGTGCCGGCTCTCTGCATACGAAGACTGCATTAAACCTAATTTGGACTCTGAAGTGCCACATAATCTAATTAGTTCTCAATGTTCAGCCTTGCTGTGCTGTATCTAAAACTCATTCTGTAAAATCAGCCAATCCTTTAGAAAAATACATGTCAGACATAATTTTGGAAGTGATTAAAATTCTGCATTGAGTGAGTCTCGTTTTAAAAGATGTTGCAATTATCTTTTCATTGCCAAACAGGGACATTGCCAGTGCAATAAAGGAACTTCTTGACACAGTAAATAACGTCTTCAAGAAATATCAATACCAGAACCGGAGGGTATGTGAATTGCACTCTTACCTACAGGGCTGTCTTGTCAGAAATATAAACATATTAACTATAAATATTAAAGTTTCCGCAGTCTTTATGCTTAGATGGTGGGAGCGGTATATCATTTCAACACTAATAACTTGCAGCTGAGACAAATTTTTCAGATGAAGAAGCAAATAGAATGAAAATCAATCTTCTGTCACGAAGCCGATAGTTTTTATGACTTTGTTTAAAATATTGTGGATTTTCTAATTTGCAATGGCCACATTAAGGCTTAGTAGAATGTTAAAATGATATGTTGATTATGTGAATGTTACACTTTTATATGTGTACGCAAAGTTTGCAGAAGCATCTGTGCAAGGAAATGTAACTCATTTCTTAAAGGGATGAATTCTGCTCCCTTGGAATTTTAGGCCCATTTCCTCGGTTTGTCTCCGTAGCCTTTTGTGTGTAGTCACTAAAACAGGATGTTCTGGGCAGGCATAGTGTGAGATTTTGATTGAGTGACTCTTCACACATGCATCTTTCAGGCACTTGAGCACCAAAAGAAAGAATTTGTAAAATACTCCAAAAGTTTCAGCGACACTTTGAAAACCTATTTTAAAGATGGAAAGTAAGTATTTTTTAAAAAGAAATGAAATTGGTTTGGCTTTGATTCTTTTCTTTTATTTCCCTTTCTGCTTCCTGCCAGCCAAGTGTATCCTTAGCACTGGTTATTGTTCATTAGCTATCAGTTAGGGCAGCCGGGGGGGGGGAGGGGGGATTGTGTCATCCTGCTTGTAAAGTGGTTGCTTTTGTTTTGGCTCTCCCAGTAACCATGCTTATTTCCCCCTAAATCCCCAAGGAATCCAGAGTCTTCTTTCTGTGTGTCGCATACAGTTGGTCCCAGTCCATCAAAGCAGCCAACTTTGTGGCTGGCTCTGCCCCCTTCCCTGGCAGCCATTTCATGGTTGCCTCTCTTACCTGGTTTCACAGTCTGAAAGTGCCCACAGGCTCAACGAGGTTGGCATTTGTTGCCATGCGTGGTCAAGTAAGTGACAGTCTGACTGGCTATTAGCTGTGATAGCTAAATGGAATCTCCCATGTATAGAGGCAGTGTGCTTCTTTATACCAGATCTAACTAGTAGAAAAGCAATCACTGCCCAATTGTGCTTGTTGAGTACCTAGAAGCATCAGACTGGCTATTGCTGAAAGGAATGTTAGTGCACTTCATCTGATTCCGCAAGGAAGCACTTACAGCCAGGTTAAAGCATTTTTTAACATGCCCTCTTTGCTTTCTATCTTGCACATACACGATGATGAATGATATGCTTGTAAGCAGTGTTCCCTCTAAGCTGAGTTATTGTGAGCTAGTTCGCAGCTTTTTAGCCGCTGGCTCACACATTTTTGTCTTAGCTCAGGAAGGAGGGCTCCAGAGCAAACTAATTGATGCAGTAGCTAAATTGCTTGCTCACAACTTTAATGCCAGTAGCTCAAAAAGTAGAAGTTTTGCTCACAAGACTCCACAGCTTAGAGGGAGCATTGCTTGTATGTGGAATGATTCCCCATGTTGCTGGGGTGTGTGTGAATTAAATGCACAGGTGCAGAGAGTTGTGCAGGACTTTCCCACCTGATCAGTGGTCCAGGTAGCACTTGGCCTCCACCCATTTGGCTGCTGAATACCACACGTGTCCTCCAGCATCATGGGATCAGCCAGTCAGGCCCATACCACTGTGTGAGTATGAGAAAGGGGTCCACAAGCAATGACTTGCCTTTGTGCAGCTGTCATGTAGAAGTAGGCTCATTGCAACTTTCCCAAAGGCAGCAGTAGCAGAAGCCACTGAGCAGCAGTTTTAGCGCTGAGAAGTGAAGAGGAAGTAATCCCATTTGTTCCTTGACCTGGTTCATGGTCCTTAAAGCTAACCCAGCCGTGCTAATACACAAACCTTTCTAGTGTTCCACAATGAGTAGTTTATTTAAAGTTTATGTTAAGACATTCTTATTAAGCCCTGAGTAGCCCAGGACTTGAGCAGTCAACAGAAACAAAATTAACATATGCTCTGACCAAGGATAATCGCAAACCAAAAGGGGTGCACGAGGTTAGCAGACTGGATGAAATGCTGATAGCAAACTAGATGCTCGGTCCTGCTACTTCCAGTGGCGGACATGGAGGGTGGGAAAGCTCAAGGCAGCAGTTTGCAGATTTGTATTTGTCCTATATTTGCTGTTTTGATTCCAGCAGTCTTCAAAACACACAAGCTAAATTTCATGCCCGCCGTTCCAGTTACAGGCCATTTGTACACAAATTTTAAGTGTGTTTATATACACTCAGCGGTTTAATCATATCTCTGTTTTAATATCTGCTTCTGGTGTGAGGTAGGCTTAGAGAGTCTACCAAGTAAATTAAAGCAATCCTAATGTACCTGGCACAAGCAGAACAGCTGCATAACTGGCTCTGTACACTTCAAGGAGCTTTGGGCTCTTGTTCCTTACACAGGACCCTGCCATATCATGGTACATCAATCTTGAACCTCGGGGTCATTTCAAAAGTGTGTGTGGGGGGGTGTTGCTGTTGTGGGTCAAAATGTCCAGTAGGCAGCAGCAAGCCCTTGGACCAATATGGCTGTCTGGATCCAAGTTATGTATTGTAGTGTGCGTTACTGCAGCACGCTGTGTGTGGAGGGGTCCTTGCAGACTGCTCTGCTGACTCAGTGGGTACAAACTCAAGCTTCTCGGGCAGCAGAGTGTGCTTGTAGATTCCACCTGTACTGTGTTGGATTAGCCCAGGCCAAATGCTAGGTGCTGTGCAGCCCATCATGGCCTGGGGCCTGCATGCTTAACAAACAGCCTCTCCTTATATTCTGCCTTGCTTTGTATCCCCCCCCCCCCCCATTTGCAAGAGGTGAGAAATGGAGCTCTTGCTGCGATGGTTCTCGGACTCTGGAGTCACATGACTTTTAAGATATGTGGAGAAGCCCCTGCCTGCCTGTCTTCTCTGAGGGCCTCCCAACCTTTTGTTTTGCCAGGAATTCGACTGACTTCTTTTTGGTCTGGTTCATAATTATTTGCTGTTTGGGTGTTTGATTATCTGATCGTGGTGCTTTAAATGGCATATGGCGCTCTAACCTGGATACCCCAGGCGAGCCAAATCTCGGAAGCTAAGTAGGGTTGCTTCTGGCAAGAAGAAGAAGAGATTGGATTTATACCCCGCCCTTCACTACCCAAAGGTGTCTCAGAGCGGCTTACAAACTCCTTTCCTTCCCCCCCCCCACAACAGACACCCTGTGAGGTGGGTGGGGCTGAGAGCTCTGACACAAACTGCTCTTTCAGGAACAGCTGTGCCAGAGCTTGTGACTGACCCAAGGTCACACCAGCAGGTGCAAGTGGAGGAGTGGGGAATCAAACCCGGTTCTCCCAGATTAGAGTCCACACACTTAACCACTGCACCAAACTGGCAAGTCCCTGCATGGATGAGATACCAGCAGTCGGGAGGCGGGGGCAGGTTTTATTCCACCACCTCTCTGAATATCCTCCAGGCCTTCCGTAGGGATCAGTCACCAGAGATTGCCATGATTTCCAGGTGTGTGCGGACACTTACACACACACACACACACATATGCACATATGAAAAATACCCCCCCCCCCAATAAAATAAATTACATATGACATGTAAAAGCCACTTGTTGGTACTCTATGCAAGGAGGTGTTTGATTTTGTTTTTAGGGGGGAGGAGGTGTACATTCCAGTAGTGTCGCACAGTGAGGCCACCTTATCTGCACCTGTCTGTAGGAGGGAAGTGCTCGTTCGTCACACCCTCGTCTTGCAGAGAATCTCATTCTGCATTCCACATGAATGGGAATCTCTTATTTCAGAGGCGCAGGTGTTAAGAGGTCTGCTAATGCATGCTGTGTTTGAACCTTTGTACTGCTGTTTTCACATGTCATCCCTCCAGTTGATTTATAGAGAGAGAAACTAACATTTGGACATTTGGAAAATAAAACAGATTACTGTAGGAATTGGTTAAAATGGTACTGCTGAAAAGAAGAGGCGTAGTAGTCACTTGATAGCACTCCTGTGCTTGAAGTATCAATTCTAAAAGAATAAGCTGTGGGGAAGTTACTGCGGCTAGCCCTTCTTTCAGGTGGGCAACCGTGTCAGTCTGGTAGTGGAAAGTGCCATCAAGTCACAGCTGTTTTACGGGGACCTCCGTAGGGTTTCCAAGGCAGGAGACGTTCAAAGGCCATTGCCTGCCTCTGCGTAGTGACCCTGGACTTCCTTGGAGGTCTCCCGTCCAAATACTAGCCAGGGCTGACCCTGCTTAGCTTCTGAGATCTGATGAGATCGGGCTAGCCTAGGCTATCCAAATCAGTAGTAGTAGAACAAAATTCCAGTAGCACCTTAAAGACCAATAATATTTTCCAGGGTATATGAGATCCAGTTTGGTGTAGTGGTTAAGTGTGCGGACTCTAATCTGGGAGAACCAGGTTTGATTCCCCACTCCTCCACTTGCACCTTGCTGGATGACCTTGAGCAAGCCATAGTTCTGGCACAGCTGTTCTTGAAAAAGGGCAGTTTCTGTCAGAGCTCTCTCAGCCCCACCCACCTCACAGGGTGTCTGTTGTGGGGAGGGGAAGGGAAAGGAGTTTGTAAGCCACTCTGATACACCTTTGGGTAGTGAAGGGCAGGATATAAATCCAATCTCTTCTCCTCTTCTATAACCTGTCATGACTCATAGCTCACTAGGTCTCTTGGTATCTCATACAGAAGGACTCTGATCTTGTTCCCGTGCTAGCACTGTTCTCCTTGCATGCAGGACAGTTGTTAGTTGCAAGCGGAAAGAGGCTGCAGGGCGTTGTCTGGGTTGGATACCAAATGCCACCAGTGTACTGAAACAGGTGGAGTGGGACTTCCTAGCCACCCCCTTCCTTTTGCAGCGCACTGATTCCCCCCCCCAAAAAAAAATCGTCCTAGGTGGTTAATGAATTCTTGAGAACAATGTGGGGAGAAGTGGGGATAGGGAGGGCGCTATCAAGTTGCGGCTGACCTGCGGTAACCCTCATAGGGTTTTCAAGGCAAGAGACTCCAGAGGTGGTTTGCCACTCCCTGCCTCTGTGTTGTGACCCTGGACTTCCTTCGTGCTCTCGCATCCAGGTCCTAACCAGGGCAAATCCTGGTTAACTTCCGAGATCAGGCTAGCCTGGGGCTATCCAGGTCATGGTGTGGGTCTGCCGTAGGAAGGGAGAAGTCTGCAAAAATCGCCCTTCTCATTCCCTTGGGGGGCGTGTGGCATGTTTAAATCCTGTCCTCTGCTTATTGTGGAGTCCAAATGTGTGCCTCTCTCTGTGGGTCTAGATTTATGATGGAATGCACTCAAAAGTCACCTGATGGTTTCATGGTCTCTTGTCTTGCGGCTGAATTATGTTTTGTTTTCTTACAACAGGGCAATAAATGTGTTCATAAGTGCCAACCGACTAATTCATCAAACCAACTTGATACTCCAGACCTTCAAAACTGTGGCCTGAAAAAAACAAAAAACAAAACAAACTGTATATGTCGAGAGCTGTACTTTTCAATGGTGGATAGGATACCTTTATATGTAAACTTTAAAGTTTTGACTGTATAAATTATCAGTCCCAATTGGAGGGACATAATGCAGGATTTTGAATGGGATTTATTGCCATCTTACACCATATTTTTGTAAAAACATTGTAGCTTAATCATAATCTCACGATGAAGATTTTGCATCACTTTTTTGCTATTATCATTCTTTTCAGAATTATAAGCCAAAAGAATTTACGCCTTAATGTGTCATTATGTAACATTCCTTATAAGAATTGTAAATATTTGGTGTTCTGTTTCTGACATTTTAACTTGAAAGCGAAAAACTGCAAGATTATGTATTTAATAATATTGGTGGCAAATATTCAATAAATAGTTTACATCTGTTACATCATCTGTGTGATCTGTTTCCCTTGCAAGCCGTGGGGGAAAGGGCGGGTGTCCCTGTTTCTTCTGCAACCACAAGGGCTTTCAGTCTTTCCTCCTAAGGTCGGTAGTTGCAGAAAGTCAAACTTCTTAAAGCAGGGAGGGTGGATGGGGGGGAATGTTGCTGCCAGTGGTCACATCAGTGCTGAGCTTTTGTTAGCTCTTCCTGTCTCCAGGTTTAAAGTTTGGGTGTGGCCAGGGGCGGGAACCCTTTGGCAGGAGCCGAACCAGCTCTTGGCTCATAGCCTTTTAGCTTGTCCTCTGTGGCTTTGGAAGTTGTCCCATTGGATCCAGGACTGGCCCAAGATACACCTCTGTCTGCTGGGTTCTATCTAGATTATTTTTTACTGTATCAGTTCTCCTGTTTACCTACTTTGGGTCCCTTCAGAGAGGAAGCAGGCAAATATTCTAAGTAAAAGGTTTTTGGGTATATAACACTGGAATGCTGTTCAGTTAGTGCTGGGGGGGGGGGATACAGAAGCTACATTTCCTGCAAAAGGAGCTAAGATTCAGGCTTACAGGATGACCCAAGAGGCACTTCTGTTGGTGGAGACAGAGAAGGGTGCAGCTATTTCTTCTGATTTCCTACTTATGCTTCCCTCCAGTTTGCTCCTTGCAGTATACTTGAGGATCCTGAACCTCACAGGAACAGAATTGGGGGGGAGATGGAGCTCAGTGATCTCTGAGTGGTGGGAAAAGATGCATTCCACTCTATTTGGCTGATCTCTTAGAAACCAAGCTGTTATGGTGGCTGCCATATATGCAGGCAGCGAGCTTGGGTATTGCAAGGATTCCTAGAACATGCGGGATGTGTCTTTGCATAGATTCACATTGCACACCTTTGTAGGAGGTCCAAATAATTCCTCATAGATCAGACTCAAGGGTTGCTATTGGAAACCAGTTATCAACATCCCTGTGGGACCTAACCTGTGGAATTCCAAGGGTGCAGTTCTATCCCCCATGCTTTTCAATCTCTATGTAAAGCCGTTAGGACAAATAATTCACAGTTTTGGGGTTGGTTGCCATCAATGTGGCAGATGACATCTGGCTCTGCATATCGTTATCCAAATCTCTTGGTGAAGCAGTAAAGGTCCTAAATCGCTGCCTGGCTAAGAGCGAACAAATTGAAACTGAACCCTGAAAAGTCAGAGGTAATGCTGGTTGGGAAGGCAGAGCTCATAAGGACATTGTGCTCCCCACTTTTGGTGCCGTTCAGCTGATCCTTGCTGACTTGGGTAAGTCTTGGGTTATACTGGACCCAGCATTATTGCTAGAGAAGCAAGATAGTGCAGATGTTAAAAAAAAGGCTTTCTTCCAGCTCAGCCTAACCGAAACGTTAGCCCCTGAACCTTGAAAAGGCTGAGCTGGTCTCCTGGATCCACACCACAGTAACAGTACTGTAATGCCGTGTACATTGGGCTCCCCTCCAAATCAATCCGGAAACTCCAGTTGGTGCAGAATGCTGAGGCTCAGCTATTACCAGGAGCCAGACAGAGCATGCATGTTATTCCTATTCTACAGCTACTCCACTGGCTGCAGTTCAGTTACCGGGCTCAGTTTAAGGGATTGGCCATCATGGCCTTGGACCCTCATATCTGTGAGATTGCCTCTCCCCCCCCCCCATCCACCACCACAACAGCTTCGCTCATCTGAGCCAGGTCTGCAGGTGCCAATGAGCAAATGGGAAAAATCGACAAGTCCAGCCCATACACAGGCCTTCTCTGTTGTGGTTCCCCCCCCCCCTTGTGGAATGGCCTGCCTGAGGAGGTCGGGAAGGCTCAAACTCTCCTGGCTTTCCGCAAACTATGCCAAAAATGAAATCAAGAGGGCTTCTCTATGCAGGCAATAGAGTTGCTCTGCACTAAATGATCCCCAAAGTTACTTGGAGAAATGATTAGGGGCTGTGATCTATACTATTCTGTTTAGCTTGCGGAAATGAGGATCCTACTATGTGATGCTTGCATCATTTATTTATTTATTCAACTTATATCCCGCCCTCTCCCGCAAGCGGTCTCTGCGCAGCTCACAACAAGATAACAATAAGTATTAAATTCATTAAAAACATAACAATTCCATCTAGATAAAATTACTTAAAACGGTCTCTAATGGCAGCTTAATAGTTTCTAACTACAGTGCCTGCTATGATGACGTGTCATGTTAACGTGTCATGCTTTGCTTTACTTCTGTTTTTAGAGATCTGATTGGTTCTGCAACCCTAATCCTATTGTGGTGTCCATTGAATGTCCTGTCTTGCGGATAATATCGAATCACTTTGTGTAATCTGCCTTGAGTTCAAGTGAGGAAGGGGGACTATAATGCAAATCAATAAATAAATGGCTTTACTTGAACACCATTATAGTTTAAAAAAGGTAAAGGTTCCCTTGCTCAAAAGCCAGTCGAATCCGACTCTAGGGTTGCTGTGCTCATCTCCGTTTCAAAGCCGAAGAGCCAGCGCTGTCCGAAGACGTTTCCGTGGTCATGTGGCCGGCATGGCTAAACACCAAGGTGCACGGGACGCTGTTACCTTCCCACTGAAGTGGTACCTATTTATCTACTTGCAATTTCTTGCTTTCAAACTGCTAGGTTGGCAGGAGCTGGAACTAGAGACGGGAGCTCACTCCGTCATGCGGCACCCGGGTCTCGAACTTATGGTTTATAGAACATTATAGTTTAGGAGGCTGCTAATACTCCCTGGCTATTGAGTAACAAGCTAACCTCTGGCATAGCTCTTCTCTGGGTTCTGTTTCTTAGAAGAAGAGATTGGATTTATACCCCACCCTTCACTACCCAAAGGAGTCTCAGAGCGGCTTACAAACTCCTTTCCCTTCCCCTCCCCACAACAGACACCCTGTGAGGTGGGTGGGGCTGAGAGAGCTCTGACAGAAACTGCTCTTTTTCAAGGACAGCTCTGACAGAACTATGGCTTGCCCAAGGTCATCCAGCAGCTGCGAGTGGGGGATCAAACCCGGTTCTCCCAGGTTAGAGAACTGCATTTAACCACTACACCAAAGTGGTGATAGACTGCTGGAAACTGGCTTTGTTGCATATAGGTAGCACCATCATCATCCATGTTGCTTTACACTGTAACATAAGCAAAATGATTGGTCCCTGTGCCCAAGAGTCTACAGTCTTTAAATATGGACAGTCAAAAGAGGAAGGATTGATCAGCCATGACAAACAGCTTGTCCACCAACATTACATGACTAGAAATGTGCCTTGATAACAATAGTGCAAATTCCATTAATGTAACAAATCAAGCAAACTTCTTTTGCGGCAATACGGCTCAGGATCAAAGTCAATGGACAGATGCATCATCTCTATGTCTGTGCGTACATCCAGAGATTATTTTCCTGAGCAGGCATCTTCAGAATTTTTTTTCTTGCCTATGGCAGTAAACAACTTGTATTACCTTTAGCATTTGCTTTAAAAAGCATTTCTTCTTGCTCTGAAGTACTGCTAAAACACTTGAAAGTCAATGGTGTGTAAACTACCTAGTTTCAAAATGTTCTGTATACTCAATTGCAGTTGAGAAACTAGACTGCGGGTGCAGCAGAGGGGATGCCTGTCTCTTCTCCCTGTATGGATCTGCCAGATGCACAGGATTTGAGAGGTGATAGGTGATTAAAGTTTGGTGTAGAGAGCCAGTTTGGTGTAGTGGTTAAGGGCCGTGGACTCAAATCTGGAGAACCGGGTTTGATTCCCCGCTCCTCCACATGAAGCCAGCTGGGTGACCTTGGGTCAGTCACAGTTGTCTCAGAGCTCTCTTAGGCCCACCTGCCTCACAGGGTGTCTGTCGTGGGGAGAGAAAGGGAAGGTGATTATGAGCCACTCCGAGACTCCTTCGGGTAGTGAAAAGCAGGGTATAAAAACCCAGCTCTTCTCTTCTTCTGTGGGGTTCTCCACGGTTCCATCTTGTCCCTCATGCTTTTCAAGACCTATGTAAAACTGCTTGCAGGGGTGGGGTACCTTTCACTACGAACAGATCCCAGGGAGGCTGTGGAAACCATGAACAGGTGCCTGGAGGCAGTTTTGGAATGGATGAAGGCTAACAAGCTCAAACTGAATCCTGACAAAATGGAGGTGCTACTGGTGGGGGAAAGGTCTGACCCAGATAATGGATTCCCCACTCCTTCCTCAGCCCCATCTACCTCACAGGCAGTGTTCCCTCTAAGCTGAGTTAGTGTGAGCTAGCTCACAGTTTTTTAGCCTCCGGCTCACACATTTTTGTCTCAGCTCAGGAAGGAGGGCTCCAGAGCAAACTAATTTAGGCAGGAGCCAAATTGCTCGCTCACAACTTTAATGCCAGTAGCTCACAAAGCAGAAATTTTGCTCACCAGACTCCACAGCTTAGAGGGAACGTTGCAGGATGTCTGTTGTGTGGAGAGAAAGGGAAGGTGATTGTAAGCCATTCCAAGACTCCTTAGGGTAGTGAAGGGCGGGTTACAAAACCAACTCTTCTTCTTCTAAAGCCTGCCCCAAAGCTCTCACATGCTTAGTTTTGCGAGCCCAGATCTCAGTGTTTGAATGGTGAATTCTGCACGGGAGTTCCACATGAATTCTGGATCTACTGTATCAGAGCTGCCCATATTTCTCACATGCTGAATAATGAACTTGCAGTCTACTTGGATAGTTTGCAAATGGATCTTGCCAGTTTGCACAGTTGCAAAGTGCATTATTCAGTGGGTGTGAAAGCACCCTAAATGCAGACTGTGGAGATGATATTTCAGAGCTATTGAAGCATAATAGCTAAGGAAAAGGTGTTGTTTAGGGGAGACCTTCAAATCACATGTGCCATAGAATCACAATGTGGTCTTCAGCGAGCCATCCTATCTCATAGAAAGTGCTGCATGGGTGTAACTGGGCAACATATTAGGGACTGCAACAGGGTCATTATGTATGAAGGCCTTCAAGCACTGGATTGTTAGCCACTTGTTGCATTAATGTTAAATTTATGAGGTCTCAGAATGCAGTCTTGTGTTTGGCCCAACAGTTCCACACATTTTAGCAGTTAGAGGGAAAATGGACCCTTCCCTTGCAAAAAATGACTAGGAAAAACGGACCCTTCCCTTTCAAATAAAACTATTCCAAACAACTAGAGTTGATCTTGAGAAGATTAAAACATATTTAAAGGAGATTCCACTACCAAAAATAAGTAAGGAATACAAAGATTTATTAAATGGTCCAATTCAAAAAGAAGAAGTGATGAAGGCAATAGAAGAGACAAAGTTGGGGAAGGCGCCTGGGCCGGACGGATTTACAGCGAAATTCTACAAAAAGATGAAAGAAGAAATTTCCCCGGTCCTGGAAGCTTTAACCAACGAAATAAGAGAAAACAAAAAGGTGCCGGACTCATGGAAAGAAGCAATTATTTCTTTGATTCCAAAGGAAGGACAAGATTCAACAAATGTAAAGAACTATAGGCCAATATCTCTTTTGAACAACGATTATAAAATCTTTGCAAAAATTATTGCAGAAAGGGTGAAAAACTATTTACAAACGGTAATTTCTGAAGATCAAGCGGGCTTTTTACCCAAAAGGCAGATTAGAGACAATGTAAGAATAGTAATGGACGCAATTGAATATTATGAAAAGCACCCAGAAAAAGAAGTAGCTTTTCTGTTTGTTGATGCAGAAAAAGCTTTTGACAATCTTAATTGGAATTTTATGCACCAGATGATGGAAAAGATTGAAGCGGGACAACATTTTAGAAATTGTATTGAAGCTATCTATTCTGAACAAAGAGCTAAAATAAATGTGAATAAAGAACTGACAGATAACTTCAAAGTACAGAAAGGAACAAGGCAAGGTTGTCCGTTATCACCGTTATTATTTATCTGGGTATTGGAAATACTTTTACAAAAAATACAGTACGATCAAGAAATAAAGGGCTTGACACATAAAGGACACCAATACAAATATCGAGCATTTGCAGACGATGTAATGTTTATGGTGGAAAACCCAACAGAAAAATTGACATTGCTTTTTCAAAAAATAAAGGAGTTTGGAGAATTGGCCGGCTTTTACGTAAATAAGAATAAAACAAAACTTATATGTAAAAACATGATCAAACAAAAACAAGTGGAACTACAAGAACTGGTACAATGTGAAGTAGTTAAAAAAACAAAATACCTTGGAATTGAATTAACGGCAAAAAATATAGACCTATATAAGAATAATTATGAGAAATTATGGACTAAGCTGACTCAAGATTTTAAGAAATGGGATAAAATGAACTTATCACTGATGGGAAGAATATCAGTTATAAAAATGAATGTCCTACCACGTTTGATGTTCCTGTTCCAAACAATACCAATTCTGCATAAAACGGATTTGTTGGCCAAGTGGCAACAAGAGTTGTCAAAATTTGTTTGGGCAGGCAAGAAACCAAGGATCAAAATGAAAATACTTTGTGATGCCAAAGAAAGAGGAGGTCTACAAATGCCAAATCTTAGACTATATTATGAAGCGGTTTGTCTAACATGGATGGATCAATGGGTGAAGCTTGAAAATGACAGATTGTTGGGGTTGGAAGGGCATGATTGTAGATTTGGCTGGCATGCATATTTATGGTATGACAAGATAAAAATGGACAGTTTTTTTAAACTTCACTTGGTGAGAAAAGCTTTGTATATGGTATGGACAAGATATAAGAAGTACCAGAGTGACTTAAGACCATTGTGGATTGTACCAGTAGAAGTGTTGATATCTTACTCAAGACAGCGAGGTAGAGACTGGTTGCCATATAGAGATTTAATTAAAAAAGAGGGAACAGAGTGGGTAATGAAAAAGCAGAATGAAATTGAATATGAATATGAGTGGTTGAAATATATGCAGATTTATGATCTTTTTAGATCTGACAAAAAAAACTATGGTTTTAGAGAGGAAAAAAATGAAATTGAAAAGGTATGGGAGAGTGGAGGAGGAAAAAATATTTCTAAAATGTATAAGGTGTTGTTAAAATGGTATACTGAAGATGAAACTGTTAAAGAACAAATGTTAAAATGGGCTATTAATATGAATAAGGAAGTGGATATGGAAACTTGGGAATATTTGTGGAAAAACTCTATTAAGATCTCGACATGTACTAATGTTAAAGAAAATTGTTATAAGATGATGTATAGGTGGTACATGACACCTAAGAAGATTGCAAATATGAATCAAAATATGTCAAACAAATGTTGGAAATGTAAGAGGCATGAGGGCTCATTTTATCATATGTGGTGGACTTGTGAGAAAGCTGTAGACTTTTGGACAAAAGTCCACAATGAAATGCAAAAAATACTGAAATGTTCTTTTAAAAGAGCACCGGAAATTCTGCTTTTGGGACTCAAAATGGAAGAAGTCAATACGACTAAAAAAACTTTACTCTGGTACCTGATAGTGACAGCGAGAATGATTTATGCTCAGTTTTGGAAGACAGAAAAGGTACCAGAGGTTGAAGAATGGATACAAAAAGTTCTGTTCATGGCACAAATGGATAAGATTACAAAAAAACTGAATAACAAAGAAGACGATGAGTTTTTTGGAGAATGGAATGATTTTAAAATTTATCTGGAAAAGAACTGGGATGTGAAACAAAACTTAATATGTTTAGATCAATATTAAGTCAAAAGATGTTATCTTTAGATTGTAATGACGAAAAACTGATATTGTTGATGATATGAAGTAATTTGGAGCAGGGGTGGAAGCATTGTGGGAAGCCATTGGAGGGAGGGGAGGAACTGGGAATGGGGTAGACAATTGATAGAATGAAATGTTTTATATGTTGTATTCCTGAGAAAATAAAATTTGTTTACCAAAAAAAAAAAAAAACAGGTGGCTGCTCTTCAGGAGAAGAGGAAAGGCGTCATGCATTGGTCTACTTTCCACCGTTTATGTTTGTGCGTGTTAAGATCCAATCTGCTCCTTGATGCCACTGAGATGTGTTCTACCCCAATCCTGCCACTCCGGTTTGGTGCAGTGGTTAGAAGCGCGGACGCTAATCTGGGAGAACCGGGTTTGATTCCCCGTGTCTCCACATGGAGCTGCTGGTGCGACCTTGGGTCAGTCACAAGTTCTCTCAGAGCTGTCCTCTCACAAGCAGTTCTCAAAGAGCTGTCTCAGCCCCACCTACCTCACAGGGTGTCTGTTGTGAGGAGGGGAAGGAAAAGGAGATTGTAAACTGCTCTGAGACTCTGAGTGAAGGGAGGGGTATAAATCCAATCTCCTCCTCCACCTCCTCCATTGGGCAAAACGGAGCCTAATGAGCCTTCCTCCAACTTAAGTGGCTCTTCTGTTACAGGAAGAGCCACTTCCATCTAAGGAGCCTTCCTTTAGCTTGAGGATGGCTGGATCCACCCCACTATCTGTCTGTGGGGCAGGGTACCCAGAATGACTTGAACTGGCAACAATTCAGTACTTTCCTTACTTGCAAACTACCATAAATTTTGCTCAAGGCAACATATCCTCTCCTGAAGAATAAAGGACAAGATGAGAGGACCTCTTTGGAGCAGTCAGACCAAGGTTTTAGACAATCTGAGGCAATCTTCAGGAGTTTGTGATAGCCTAACCAAGTTCTGTTCCCTTGGTGAGGCCATTCAAGACCACAACAGTACGTCAGCCTTCTCTACCACCATCACCATTCCTACAAGATCAGCTATCAGGTGAGGACTCCTCCAGAGGTGAGAAAGTTCCTCCTCAAATGCTCAGTCTGGAATATCTGGTTCGGGAAAACCTGCTGAAGAAATGGATAATCAAATCCAATGTAGATGTGAACCTGATTTAGGATGGCTCATGTTCACCCTTCCCAAGTTTAATTTATAGGACCTACCCACTGAAAACTGCCACCGGTACAAGGAATACTGGAAATTTTGCAGTGGGAATATAGATGAGCACCAATGACCACCTAATGTGGGCACTATGGGTTGGATTCCATCTAAATCTTCCATGTATGGAAGGTTTTCTGTGCATGGAAGGGCAACTTCTCTGCCTGCCCTCTCTTTGTGCCATGTACCCCTTCCCATTGTTGCTCCTGGAGGATGGGGGACCCCTAAGGAACGGCACTGGGGGGAGGTTAGTGGGCTGACGTGGGAGGAGGGAATTGCAAAAACTTCCTCTCCCCTGCATTCATGGATCTTTTTTCCATGGGATCCAAACTTACATATTTAAGTTTTATTCCACTCAAATTGTTCAGGGATGCATGCAGGGTCCCTCTCCTATCTCTCAAAAACCCTGTGAGGTATCTTTGGCTGAGAGAGTGTTCATGGCACAAATGTCAGAGGGAGAATGGAGGCTTGGCCTGAGATGACTCTGTGTAAGTTTGGAACTTTAACCACCATATAATGCTGGTTAATGGAACCATGTTGGTGTGAACAATGTTTGATTTCAATCGGCTGTGTTGCATGCTGGAACTTCAAGAGTCACAGGATCTTCAGGTCTTTTTGAAAGCAATGTGTGGGGTTTTTTTCATGTTCTTCTTCTGCTTTCGATAGCATCTCCCAGAAGAGGGAAGGGATTCATCTCCTGATGGGGTTGGAGGAGTCAACGGTTTATTATCTGTTGCTCTCCTACCAACAGAATCAGAGCAAACTGCCGTAAGGCTAATTTCCCTGTTTGCTTTGACCAAAATTGATTGTGTGGGGGGAGGGTAGAGGTTCATGGGGATGTCGATCCTGACCTAAGTAGCCTTGCTTTGTGTGTAAAGCTTTGATTTTGGAGACTATTGCTTTTTTTTCTGTTTCGTTTTTGAACATCCACAAAGCCTTGGATTGCTCTCAGCAGCGGGCCAGAAATTGATCCCAGCTCTAGACTTCTGAAGAAGGATTAACCTTTAAAGGCCATCTTGAACAGGGCAAGAATGACAAAAGGACTCCGTGTTTTTAGTATCATTTGGATGTCTGATGTGTTGGGCAGGATAGGATCAAAGCATTCTGTCTAAGTCTGAATGTCACCCTCAGAGACTGATGAGCCATTGCATCCTTCTGGTATGAAGCAATGAGTTGGAAGGGGCCTTATAGACTATCTAGCCCAACCCTCTGCTCAATGCAAGTAATCCAAAACCACAGCATTCCCCACTGGTGGAAGTCCAGCCTCTGCTTAAAGATCTCCATCAAGAGAGACCTCACCAAACCTAGGAAACTGGTTCCCTCGTCAAACTGCTATTGCAATTAGGAAGATCCTCTTAAAGTACTTATTAGATGGGATGTTCAAGTAATCCTTCTAATGTCTATTGTCCAAGCTCCTTTGTTTAGGTGCCCAAGCACCAAGCTCAAAAGTAAATCCCCTTGCTTTCAATGAGCCTTGACCCCAAGTTTGCATAGGACTGCAGCCTTGATCAAGCAAGCACTCATTATGTATCTTAACTAGGGATGGGCACAAACTGGGAAAATGTAGTCTGGCTCATGGTTCATGGCATGTCCAGTTCACAAACCATGAACCATCATGAACTTTTAGGAGCTAAACGAACCATTTCAGTTCGTGAGGTTTGTGTTGTAGTAGAACAGCCCTCGGCATGCTGAAGACACCAAACTTGGAGGGGATCTCCAGCTGACTCTCCTTTACTTGCTCTCCAAGTGACTTGTTTCCAATGGAGGAAAAAACCAGCAAAAAAAAAAGCAAAGAAGAGAAGGAAGAGATTGGATTTATACCCTGTCCTTCACTCAGAGTCTCAAAGGGGCTTACAAACTCCTTTCCCTTCCGCTCACCACAACAGACACCCTGTGAGGTAGGTGGGGCTGAGAGAGCTCTGAGAGAACTGCTTGTGAGAGAACAACTCTGAGAGAACTTGTAACTGACCCAAGGTCACACCAGCAGCTGTGAGTGGAGGAGTGGAGAATCAATCCCGGTTCTCCCAGATTAGAGCCCATGCACTTAACCACTACACCAAACCCATCAGAAGCCCAGCAGAACAGTATCAAAGGCCCAGAGAATCTCTGCAGTAGAAACTGAAGGTGGGGGATACTTTTGCAAGCTCAGCAGAGCTAGTGCTACTGTGGCAGTGCAAACCAACAGGAGTAAGGTCAAGGCAGAGAGTCTCTGCAGTAGCAATTGAAGATGGGGGGGGGCATTTTTGCAAGCCCAGCAGAACCAGTGCAATGTGCCCAGCGGAACCAGTGTCACTGTGGCAGTGCAAATCCAACCGGACTAAGGTCAAGCCAGAGAATCTCTGCAGTAGAAAATGGAAGGGGAGCATTTTTGCAAGCCCAGCAGTACCAGTGCAATCAAAGAGTGCCCAGCAGAACCCAATGCCAATGTGGCAATACCGGCTAAACAGGAGTGATGTGAAGCACAGGATCACACTCTAAGCAAGGGGGGGAGTATTGCAAGCCCAGAAGAACCAGTGCAGTATACTAATGCCCAGCAGAACCCAGTGCCACTGTGGAAATGACAGCTCGACAGGACTGATGTGAAGCATACAATCAATCTCCAAGCAAGGGCTGTGTGCAAGCCCAGCAGAACCAGTGCAATGTACTAGTGCCAAGCAGAACCCAGTGCCATTGTGGCGATGCCAGTTCAACAGGATGCGAAGTACGGATTCATGATCTAAGCAACCAAAATCCATCATGAACTTCAGTTTTTGAGCCTGTTCATGCCCATCCCTAAACTGAACTGAGCTAGAGAAATCTCCTGTTCCCTTTTAAGCCAAGCAATCTGATACTTTTTGTTTGTTTTTCTGCACATTCACATTTTGATTAAATAGCCAGTGGAATAGGTACCTCAAAATGCTTGCTGCTCATCAACCCTGTTTGCTTACAGTATTAGCTAATTTCCCCCCGATGTCATTCAACATCCTTGTTCTCTAGTTTGATTTTCACCTATATCTATGGACATATTGGCTGTGGCCAGGGATCATTGGGTTAGACTGGATCCCATCACTATTCAGCATAAGGAGGTACTGAGATTTATAGGAAGGGATGAAGAGTAATCTGTTCTAACCCACAGCGGTAACTTAATTTTGGGGAAGCATATCTTGTTCTCCTTAACATGGTCAAGATCTGAGCAAGGTTGTCAATGATAGGTTGTTTTGGAAGACATTAATTGATAGGGTTGCCATAAATCAAGGCAACACGATGGCATTTCACACACACACATCTTTTCCTCTCTAAACGTAGCTCTAATCTTCTAAATGACTCAAAATTTGGGAAGCTAGTTATGAATACCTTTGGTTTAATTTCACCTTTCATGCTGATGCTACATATTCTGTCCTTTCTAAGACGAATTTTGGATTTTAAAATGGATCAGTTTTACCTTGGGGAATTCCATTACATTTCTTAATGCCCATGATAAACTGTAGTTCTGGGAGTGGCACATTTTGGGATAACCGAGATAGAAAGGGAGGGTACAAAACATAGTGGAGTCTCATGGTCCTCTGGTGAACAGTCAGCCACTTGTGATTCCGAATGTAAGGACCTGGAAGTGGAAAACGTACCATTTTTATGTTGTTTTTACCTCCTGTTTCTTCTCCCTGGAAACACTCAGTCTACTGCTAGAATCCATGTTCATCCAGATAAGTATCACAAAGTTTGATGAATGAGCATCCAGATGAATTCCTACAGCTGTAACAAGGCGAAAATCCCAGTGTACCCACAGCCCAGACAAGATGTCCTCTGTAGAGCCAGTAAGCTGTTAGGTAGAGTGGAAGGCTGAATTCAGTCATCCCCATTCTAACCATCCTCTGACACCCTCTGTTTTTCATCAGGGGCCAGGAAACCACACCATCTTGTGTCCTGTTTGCAGACACCCCCCCCCCAACGTCCTATGTCAAGTGTATGCTCACAGGAACACCATGCTTGGAAACAGGAAAGAGGCAATCCAATTATTATTATAAAGGGGCTTTCCTGGGGATATACCTGAATCAGTCTCACGGTTCATGGGCTTAGGATGTAACTACTACTACAGCTTATGTTACTGTTCACTTGACCAACATCATGAACAGGACTTTCGGTGTAACCCTTGGTTGGATGAAACTAGAGTTGCCAACTTCAGCTTGGGCAATTCCTGTAGATTTGAGGGTGGTACTTGGGGAAGGTGGGGTTTGGAGAGGGAGCTCAGTGGGGATGTAATGCCATAGAGGCTACCCTCTGAAGTTGCCATCTCCTCTGGGGAACCGATCTCTGCAGTCTGCAGATAGGTCGTTATGCTGAGAGATCTCCAGGCCCCAACTTGAGGTTGAAAAAACCAAGAGGGGGTCACAGGTATCCATGAGGAAAATACAACCAACAACAAACACTGTGACATGAGTGACTAGAACATTTAGTAAAGATTATGTTGTATAATGAATCAAACCTTACAAGATACAAGGAAAAGTTCATCATACTCTCAATAAATCTTCACCAAATTACAAGGAAAGTACATCATACTCAATGAGCACCCGGATATAAACTCATTTCATCCCAATCTTCCTCAGGAGTAATCCTATTGTATAGCAAGGTAGGTACTTTCCTTGTAATTGGGTAAAGTTTTATTGAGAGTATGATGAACTTTTCCTTGTATTTTGTAAAAGTTTGATTCATTATACAACATAATCTTTACTAAATGTTCTAGTCACTCATGTCACAGTGTTTGTTGTTGGTTGTATTTCCCTCATCTTGAGGTTGGCAATCCTAGATGGTGCTGTCTCTGCCTCTTCCCTTGGTGCTGACCATGGGGAAAAGCAACAGGTGACAAATCTAGCATGAAGCTGGCTCTTCCTTTGCTCTCTGACTACTTAGCAGGTTGTGATGGACTGTGCTTTGAAAGCTCATAAGTGCTGTACACATGTGACGGACTGTGAAGGGTTAATGCCTCATGGAGCCAGAGAGCCTTTGGGTGACAGGCTGCTCAAAGGGATTTTGTTGGACAATGTCAGTTGAGAAGAAAGAGTTGGGAACTGACTGCTGAAGAGAATTCAGTTTAGCATTGACTGAGGACTGGGAAGCTTGGCAAGGAAGAGTGGAAGGATCGCTGAAGACCGCCATTTGGGCCAATAAAGGGACAGAGCTAGTTTAGAGAGGTAATTCCCTGCCCAGTTGAAAAGGAAGGTAGCTCTAAAGAGTAGAGTGATCCCTGGTTTGTTTGGAGAAGGGTTTTGGATACTTGGTAGTATACCCTTGCCTTCTGAAACGTGAAGAGTCACTTAAACTCAAGAGCTTATACTAGAGCAGGGGTGGCCAAACTTGCTTAACATAACAGCCCCACAGAGTAAGCCTCAGATTTTTGAGACCCGCAAGACATGCACAAATATTACACACACATTTCTATTGGAAAATATGCAAATTTGCTTTTTATTAACATTAAATTAGACTGTGTGAAAGAGTCACATGCGGCTCCTGAGTTTGGCCACCCCTATACTAGAGTGTCTACCAGACACTGAAACCTCTCACCTCAAAGATTCTAAGGCCTTTGTGAAAAGCTTAAAACTCTTACTTGCTGGGAACATATGAACTTGACTTTCTGAAATTACTAAATTACCTCAGAATTATTGATTCACCTCAGACATTTTACCCGATTCCACCTGACCTTTTCCCCTCTACGTTAAATAAAATGTTTTGTTTATTTTTGAACTTTCAAAAGCTTCTTGTATGCCATTTTCAGAAGTATAAGAAGGTGATCTTGTCTCTTCCCTCAAGTCCCTGGAATGAGCCAGCATCAAAATATAACAATGTGACAGGGTGGGACAGCCATAAACCTTCAAATAAGAAGAAAATAGAGACAGGGGCTGCTCAGCCAGGAAGAAAGGGGGGGAAATGGAGGGAAAATCCTGCATATGAGGGAGGGAAGAGGGTGAGATCGCCATAAAGGTCTAAAAAGTTCGTGCTAGTGCAGAGTTACTGGTCCGCACACTAGTCTGCATTGGTGCCATTCAACTATACTGGAGATCAAAAGATCACAAGGGTTCCATTAGCAGTAAGTCCACATTGTTTGTAAGCATGCATGCATGCACACCCCGGCAAAATGTAATCTCCTCCCTCTTTGTTGTGCTGAAACTTCAAGTCTTTTTATTGCTATGGCTCTGCCTTTCCTTGCTTGTTTTGCAAGATTCTCCCAGAGGATAGCTCAGCCCATTCTTTAACTTGACCACTGACTGGGAGGGAGCTTGTGTTGTGTCAGGTTGCTAAGAAACACTTGCAAGCTCTAAGGAAAGGAAATCCTGTTCCCCAAACAGTCCCATAAATACCCGGAGTGTGAACTTTCTAGTAGTTGAGTTAAAAGGAGCATTGGAGCTAATCAAGCGTGTTCTGAAAATAGAATTTTAATCAGAGTAAATAACAAGTTAGCAGGGACAAGGTAAGCAAAATGGATTTTCTATGGGTGAATAGCTTCTATTACATTTACAAGAACAAATTGTAAATTATTATAAATTTGCTTGATTCTATTTGCTTACTATTACTGCGAGTCACTTCCTTTCTCTGCTTTACACAGCCTGGTCCAAATCCAGTGTTCAGTCCAGGCTAAATAAGAATTAAAAGATTCTGCTTGAAACTTGCAGTTATCTCTTCTGGTTGTTTTCCCCCATGAAATCCCTTTTGACCTTCCAGAGGCTTTATCCTATAATTTGGGCTAACTGTTGCACCAAGCAAGATTTTGGGAATGATACAAAAGAACAACTTGGAGACTTAGCAAAGTACAGAGAAGCCAACTAGACCTTAGCAACAAACATGCCATTCACACTAAGAAAAGCCATGGTTGCTATTGAGGATCAACCGCTGAACGCTACTGAAGATGCAAGCTCTGTCAGAAGTATGGAACAGCTTGAAGACAGATTGACTATTCACGATTTTATGAAAATGCAAGAGCTTTTTCTGGTGAGTGTTTTTACAAGTAAAGTGGAAGGATTTTTTTTTTATTGCTTTTGAAATGTCACCTTATGAAAGATCACATCCTCCCACGCTCAGGGGAAACAGCAGCTCAATGAGAACCTGCTGGGAAACTTAGAAATACTTGTCTGTCAGTGTACCCCTTTACCCATTGATGTGTCCAAAATGTATATGACCTAGAAAGCTATTACTAACTTGGGGCTCACAACAATTAGTATTTGGTTGCATATGGGGAATGCGAGAATTCAGATGGTTTGTGTGTGTGTGTTAAGTGTTGTTAAGTCTCTTCCAACTTGTGGGGACCCTATGAATGAACAACCTCAAAAATGCCTTGTCGTTAACAGCCTTGCTCAGTTCTTCCAGTCCATCCATCTCACGTGGGGTCTTCCTCTGCCTCCAACTTTCCCTTGCATTGTTGTCTTGACAAGTGACTCTTGTCTTCTCGTAATGTGACCAAAGTACGGTAGCCTGAGTTTAGTTGTTTTGTCTTCTAGGGAGAGTTCAGGTTTGTTTTGATCTAGATGCCACTTATTTGCCTTTTTGGTGGTCCACAGTAACTGTAAAACTCTCCTCCAACACCACATTTCAAATGAACTGGTGGCTACATTGTGTCTTTCTACAATATCTTTTTTTAAAAGTTACCCTCCAGAAGCATGATAGGTGGATGAAACACTGCGGGAGGGGAATAGTGTCGATTGTTGGCTGCATCCACATCATAAGAACATAAGAGAAGCCAATGCTGGATCAGGCCAATACCCCATCCAGTCCAACACTCCGTCACACAGTGGCCAAAAATGCCAGGTGCCGTCAGGAGGTCCAGCAGTGGGGCCAGGACACTAGAAGCCCTCCCACTATTGCCCCCCCCCAAGCACCAAGAATACAGAGCATCACTTGCCCCAGATTGCCTATCTATACTTTGTGGCTAATAGCCACCGATGGACCTCTGCTCCATATGTTTTGCTCCATATGTCATTGGCTATGGTGCTATCATTGGGCTATTGCACACCTTTGCAACTGGATAGACTTCTCTGCAGAAGATAATCCACTCATGAGTTATTGCTCTAGATCTGTTGTCAGGAAGGTAGCTCTGTTGGTCTGCGGTAGAAGAGCTAGATGTGAGTCCACTAGCACCTTAGAGACAAACAAGATCCCCAAAATCTTGCTGGTCTCTGATCTTGTTGATGACAAAAATCTTGTTGGTCTCTAAGGTACTACTGGACTTGAATCTAGCTCTTCTATAGAGCAATGATAGCACAATATCCAACAATATGGGATGTGTGGGTGGGTTTGGGATTTGTGGCTGATCTGTCCTTTTGAGCATGATTGGAACGTGTTTCCTGCTCCATTAATGACTACAGTACCTCCCTGCTACTCCCACCTCCTCATACATCTTGGATTAGAGGAAAGGGTCATGGATTCAGGAGGTGGTAGAGCATCTGCTTGGCATGCAGAAGTTTCCAGGTTCTGGCATCTCCAGTTAAAAGGAACAGGTAATAGGTAACATGAAAGACCTCTGCTTGAGAACTTGGAGAGCTGCTGCCAGTCTGAGTAGATGATACTGACCTTGATTGACCAAGGGTCTGAGTCAGTATAAGGCAGCCTCATGTGTTCATATGTGGTAGAAAAAACTAAAATAATGCGCATCCATTCATCAGTTCAACCGTCTGTCTGCCTGTCTGTCTGTCTGTCTGTCTAATCATCTGGGATTATGCAGTCAATGGTTTGGACCTATGGATGCAAGGGCTTCTGCCCAGACAGCACAATTTCCCACCCTCTTGCAGCCCCCATCTTGTCCCTTGGCAGACTGCTGCGTTTTTATATGCATTTCCAGATATTGTTTGGGAGGTCGTGCATCATTTGCATTGTGTACAGAATACTGCTGTGCTGTTATATCCCTGGCAACTAGTGGCATTGTCATAACTTTAAGTATTGTTTGTGGGCTGCAGGTAGCTTGTGTGATAATTACACACATGTATGTGTCACAGCCTTCTGTGCTTTGTACTTTGGTTTTTGCCTTGGAAAGGTTTCCTTCCTTTGGGGGGGGCCTTGATGAGGATCCAACTCAATAAAACTATAAACATACGCATAAACATACTTTAGTCTGGATCCAGCTCTCTTAAACAATAAATATAATGCTATAAATCCAATACTAATGCCACTCTCAACAACCTCACACAACACAATAAAACCATAGACAAAAGAAGCTGAAGTTTTGCTAACCTCCATGTATGGCCAGGGGTTCTCCTGGAATTACAACTTCTAGTGTCCTGGCCCCACTGGTGGCACCTGGTATTTTGGCCACTGTGTGACAGAGTGTTGGACTGGATGGGCCTTTGGCCTGATCCAACATTGGCTTCTCTTATGTTCTTATGCACAACCAATCTCCAGCCTACAAAGATCAGCTCCCCCAGCAAAAATGGCAGCTTCTGAGGGAAACTGTATGGTATGCCATCGTGTCCAGGTGAAACCCCTCCCTAGATTTCACCCTCCATAGTCACTGCCCCCAAATCTCCAGAAATTTCCCAGTCCAGAATTGGCAGCCCTAGACACCGTCCATAATGGCAAGGCAAAGCAAAGCAAGAAACAGCAGACAGAAGTTATCAAAGCATGGCATAAATCAGTCAAAGGAAAGCTGGAACGATTGTCTGGCAGAGAGAAAGAAGGAAGACATTCCTCAGCCAAGAGGCAGTCACCGAAAAGACCCTCGTGACCACAGACCTTGTGTCTGACTGTCAGGGCATATGAAGGACCTCAATAACAAATGCAAGGTCTGGGCAGGATTATACATATCATATATCTGTGGTTATAGGGGAACAGATGCTGGGTTAGAGGTATGGTTTCCAGGCCAGTTTTTAACCCAAGTGATCAGAGGACAGTTGACGGATAGTCCGAAAAGGAGCGGGTGATTGTAGTTTGTAATCTAAGCACACCCAGTAGGAGTCCAGCGGCTGCCCAATGAAAATAAATGGCTGCTTTCGGTTGTACTTCGCGCCAGGAAGAAAAATGGCATCCATCTATTTTTAAAGGGTTGCAAAAGCCAGAGGAGCGGAACAGTCTGAAACCCAGAAAAAAAATCTGAAGTGTGCCTCTGAGCAAAGACTGCTGCACAACACAGACTGGCAGATGGATACTAACAGAGCAGTGCTCTAAAAATGGAGGGGGGGGCTGCATCTGCCCTGAATGCTCTCCTCAGAGGGCCCATGGGTGCCGTTTGCGCTAAAAGCAGGAACGAGCCCTCCGAGGAACCTTTTACAGCCCGTGGAATTGAAAAGCGGCGATGCCGTCGTACTTGCAGGCACTCCGTAATGGGTCTCTGAACAGACCGAGTGATGGAAACGTGTCCGGCTTTGCCTCTTCTCATCCTGGCAATCAGCCAAGAGGGTAAAATTCTGGCTCAGCCTGTAAAACTCTGGTCTGCTGCCACCCCCCCACCCCCGGCTTCCTAGAAACCATCTTGCTGCCTGGTGCTGTTTTACTGGCTGTCCGAAGCGTCCCTTCTTTTCAAATGAAAAGGGAGCAAGCAAAACAGTTCAGTCCTGCTGTAGATAGTGAGATGATCTGGGAACAGGGATTCCCAGCCTCCAGGTGGGGCCTGGGTATTCCCCGGATTGACAGCTTATCTCCAAACTTCAAAGGTAAATTCCCCTGGAGAAAATGGATAATTTGGAGGGTGGACTCTACGGCACTGTACCCCACCAAGGTCCCTGTCCTCCCCAGGCTCCACCCCCAAATCTTCAGGAGCCTCCCAAGCTGGATCTCCACCCCCACCCCCCCAGTGGTCAGGAGGACCCTGGCAACATTATCTGGAAAAGAACATGGGATTAGGTTCTGTGATCTGTCAGCACAAGATGCTTACAGTCACACTCATTTCCAGCATTCCTTTCCCAACAGCAGTGATTTCCCACTCCAGAGAGGTTTATTCCTGGGATGGTGGCACCCATGAGGAGTAGACTGCTGTGGGGAAGGGGATGAAATCCCCCACCTTGCCTCTTCCATCAGAAAAGGGAACAATTTTACTTTCTAGCACCATCCACGGCCTCTTGTCCAAACTCATGTGGCTTTTAGTTCATGTGAGCCTCCGACCCTGGGAATAAACTTTCTCAGAAATGGAAAAGATTGTTGGGGGAGGGGATACAGGGATGTAGGAAAGATCCACAACCCTTGCCATTTGGGAGATCCAACTCAGGGATCCGTTACTCATTCAATGAACAAATTTTACACTTGGGAACTGGGAACCTGCAGTTGCAGCAACACCAGGTAACACGGCTGTGCATACTCTAATTTATCTTGTTTTTATCCTACCCTTCTTCCAAGGAGTTTAGTGAAAAATACACGGCTATTCCCTTTCATATTTTTTTTTTAAATCCTCACAACATTTCAGTCAGGTAAGTTAGGTTGATAGAGTGTGACTGATCCAAGGTCACCCAGAAAACTTCATGGCAGAGTGGAGGTTGGAACCCAGGAATCCCCAGACTGAACCCTGACCTCTGCACCACACCGATTTCTAATGTAAAATATACATGAGACAAAGTAGAAAGCAGTACTTACTAGACACCCAAGGACAAGTAGAAAATCTAGCCTTTAGCCACAATTCATGGCTCTCCAGGGAGGAAAGAATGTTACTGATGCCTTTCCAGAAGACTTCACAAGGAGACTCGGTGGGGGCAAGAGGTGGTGGGGCTTGGCCAATAATCCAGACAGGGCAGGGGGCTGAAGGATGGCAGAAGAAGACAAACGTCTGAGACTTGCAAGGGGAGCAGCAAGACAGTGTGTGTTTCTTTAAGAAGATTGGGACAGCCCACTTCCTAAATTACTTCCCCCCTCTCTCACAGTCAGCCATTTCCAAGGGTTGGGTTGTAGTTAGAATAATGGTCTCCAGGAATTGCAAGGTCCTTGGCAAAAAGCCCATAATGAGTCCACCTTCTCCCTAACAGGCTTTCATTTCCCCTTTCGATTTTGACTCGGTCTGCCAGGTGTGTGTGTATGTGTGTGTGTATGTGTGTGAATGGGCACAGCTGTTCCGCTCTGCTTGTTCCTCCAGAGAAGGCAGGCAGCACTGGTTAAAAAAAAAAAAAGAGTCAACAGAGCCAAGGGGTTTGTAATGCTTCTCCCAATGAGAAATCACCATAAGAACGTAATAAGAACCTGCTGTATTAGACCAGCGATTCGTCTACTTGGCAACCCGTTTCACACAATGGCCACCAATGTTCCCCTCCATGGCCAACAAGCAGGGTGAAGAGGTTAAGGATGTTGCTTCTTAGCACTAGGGCTGCCAAGCCGCGGCGGGGGATCTGCACGTCTTCACAGGATCCCTGCCGCGGGAGACAGCAATATGCGTTGCACCGCCGTTGCCAGGATGTGACGCTACGCGTCGCTCTGGCAACGGGACTCCAAACAGCCTCGTTGCCAGAGCGACGCATAGCGTCACATCCTGGCGACGGCGGTGCAACGTGTATTGCTGTCCCCTGTGGCAGGGATCCTGTGAAGACATGCAGATCCCCCGCCGCGGCTTGGCAGCCCTACCTAGCACAGGTCTTCAGAGGTGTGTTGCCTCTGAATATGGATGTTTTCCTTACTCATCATGGCTAGTAAGCTTTGATGGGCCTCCCCTCCATGAACCTGTCCAGGAAGTTTCAAGCAATCCCTTAGCTCAGGGCACCGGCTTAAATGACCTCTGAGTCCTGATGCCGAGGTCTGACTTGACAGGGAACTGTATCTTCCTACCTGGATCCATATATCAGTGAGGCTACTGGATGGTGTCAGAGTGGAATGTTTCACCCTTCTTTAAAATATGCTCACATATTCATGAAAGGGAAGCAAATGGTAGGCACAGCTCAAACATCTGGATTAGGAACTGCAGTAGAGAACAGTGAAAAGCATCAGAGTGGAGAAATGGAGCAGTAGAAAGGCAAATTTCTGGGGTGGTGGAAAGTGCTGTCAAGTTGCAGCCAACATGGTGGCCACATAGGGTTTTCAAGGCAAGAGACAAATAGAAATGGTTTGTTGTTGCCTGCCTCTGGGTGTGGTCAGATGGCATGCTGAGAGAGGTTTAAACTGGTCCAGTTCTGATGCGATTATTTTTACTCTGGACAATCGCGATCACACGGAAGTGTGTGTAAGGGTTCCGCCCCCCCTCAGTTTGTTCATCCGTGGAATTGAAAAACTTTATCCTTGCGCATGCGCAGAGCCACTAGGGCAAATCACAGATTTCACTTGACAGTTCCGCAGAGCACCGTGATTTCACCGCTTTGACAGAAGATGTCCCTTTAAACTTTTGACCCCAAACTGGCCTCTTTGGGATCCCGAACTCAAAACTAGTGACCGTTTAAATGTTGGTTTTAAAAACGCGGGAGCGGAGCTCCGCTTATGCGCATACCGCTGATGCACACAAAAAAAAGGCAGACGAAAAGCAGAAGCTTCCGAGCGGGGAGGGGGTTTAAATCATCGGAAGTGGCTTGACACCAGGGGAGCAATCACACAGGGGGGACTGCAGCTTTCAACGGGAGAGCTGAGAAAACACCACTTTGGGACCTGGTAACAAAATACTTCGGGTTAAAGAGGTTTTGAGCCGGAAACCAACGGCTGGGGACAGGAGGCAGATGTTGACTGTGTGATCGTGCATATAAAATCCGTTGCTGAACTGTCACGACACCAGATCAAACGGCGCGTCTGAACTCACCCTCTGTGTAGCAACCCTGGACTTTCTTGGTCATCTCCCATCCAACTACTGCCTAGCTTCCTAGATCTGACAAGATTGGGCTAGGCTGGGCCCATCCAGGTCTGAATTACTGTACAGACCTTGATAACTCAGACTTCCAGGTCTGAATTACTGTACAGACCTTGATAACTCAGCCTTTCTATACTTGCCTTCTCATTCCTGGGTTGGTTCTTACCAGCTTTTTTCCTCCCTACAAGTGGATTGCTCTCCAGCATCCCCTTTTGACCCCACAAAAGACTATTCAGGGGAGATTCATGTAGACATAGGCTGCGGTCACACACACTAAATAATCCACTTTCAATCCACTTTCCAACTGGATTTTGCCAGTTCACACAGTAAAAATCAAGTTTGAAAGTGGATTATTTAGTGTGTTATGGGACGGGGGCTGCGGTGAAGAGGGAACTGGGTAAGACCACTTCTTTTCCCAGAAGACAGCTGGTAGGATCCAGTCCTCTCTGCCACACCAACAGTCTTACTTATGGAGCTGTCCAGGAAGGGCTGTGGTTGAGTGATGAAGCATCAGCGTGGCACACAGAAGATCTCAGGTTCAATCCCCGGCATTTCCAGTGATAGCATCAGGCAGGAAGCGATGTGAAAGACCTCTGCCTGAGACCCTGGAGAGCCACTGCCAGTCTGAATAGACAATGCTGACTTCAGTGGAGCTGAACTAGTCAATGCTCCACAAGGTGTGAAAGCTCATCGCAAGCTTGTTAACATGTTTGGCAATGTTTGCCACCAGGGCTATTTTTGGGCAGGAACGCCCAGGAACGGAGTTTCAGCTGGCTCCAGAGTTGGCCACGCCCAGCAGGAACTCATTAGCATAATAGGCCACACCCAACAGCAGAAACTCATTAGGACTGGCTACATTAGGGGTGTGTGGCCTAACATGCAAAGGAGTTCCTGCTATCAAAAAAGCCCTTGGTTTTGACAACAAACAAGGTAAACAGAATAAGAAGCAAAAGGTGGGTGTGGCTGGATGACCACACCGCTGGTAACATGGGGGTGTGACCTAATATGCTAATGAGCTATGCTATCATGGGTGTGGCCTAATATGCTAAGGAGTTTCTGCTGTTGGGTGTGACCTTTTATGCTAATGAGTTACTGCTGGGGTTTTTCTACCAAAAAAGCCCTGTTTGCCACCATTACATTTCTTTCCCACCTCTCATCTGTGAAAGTCTAGGTTTGTCAGGCTCCTAAGAGGTCTGCCATCCAGCCACTGACCAGACCTAGACCATCTTAGATTTACAAGCCTTTATGATGTACAAGCCATTACATACTTCCAGACCCTACCCTCTTATGTAGCACCGGGGCACAACAGGCAACTCTTGCACAGGTAAGGCTTTGGGAACATGTTCCAAGGAGACGGACCCTTCCTGCTTGGCCCAGGCTAGCCTGATCTTGTCATATCTGGGAAGCTTAGCATGGTTAGCCCTGGTTAGTACTTGGATGGGAGACCACCAAGGAAATCCAGGGTTAATACACAGAGGCAGGCAAGGGCCCTCTTGACTTGAAAGCCCTATGGGGTAGGCTTGCCAAGTCCCCCCGGGGGCTGGGGAAACCCCCGCCCCAGAGGCCTATTCCCCGCCGCTGGTGGATCGGGCCCCGGGGGGAACTCCACCCCGACGTGCACGTCACCCGGAAGTGATGCGACCACGCCGGGCACGCTGGGGGCGGGGCCACGGTCATCCGAGGGAAAACTCTATGGTTTTCCCTCGGATGGTTGCGGCCCCGCCCCCAGCGTGCCCGGCGTGCTCGTGTCACTTCTGGATGACGTGGATGTGGCGCATGTACACTTTGCACACGCGCACTCCAGCCGCAAGCCGGGAGTCCCCCGCTGCGGCTCAATTCTCACTTGGCAACCCTACTATGGGGTGACGATACGTTGGCTGCAACTTGATGGCCCTTTCCACCACCACCAAGGAGTTGATGACCGCCACTGCTTGCATGCAGTGATGGAGCTGCCACAGCCATACTTTGGGGTGGACATCTGGGCGTCTGGGTTGTCGACTGAGCAGAGGGTTCCGCAAAACCCAACCGTAGTTGTGTATTCAGAGCGTCCATTATGATGTATAAGGCGGGGAGCCCATAAGACCATGAAGGCCAGAGTCTAAGGTTACCCAGCTGTACTACTGTGTATAAAGAGGCGTGCCTGTCCTTTGATCCTTTCTGCAGCCGTGGCACAGATGAAACACTCCAGTGAGAAGACCTCAGATGTTAACCTACACCTCAGTAAGAGAGATGAGAGGGAGAGAATGGGCATGAGCAGGGCAAACATAACTTTTGATCTGTAATTACTGCAGTATGTCAGCCCCCTGGTTTAAATTGGGTCTAATTGAGATGATTGCCATCACAATAGCTTCCCTTCCACGAGTTGCCCTTTTTCCCTCTGCGAGTCGGCCTGCTAATGGGAGCTGACAGCATCCAGATACAATGGCCTGTATCTTGGCAGGAAATGAGGGGGACGCGGCTCGCATCCTTTGCCGAGCAGCAGACCCGGACAAAGCCAGGTCAATGAGGTACTGATACCTTCCCACGTCAGCTTCATCTTCTGGCTACCTTGTTCCTCGGGCATAGTGAAGAAAGCCTCTTCAGCTGAGCAGAGGGAGAACTAAGAGACCACAAGAGGTCTGGTTTCTTAGCTTCAGTAAAGTGTCATTTCCTCTCTGGCAGATCGCCTGCCAAATTCTGGTTCAAGTGCTCCCGTCACAGAATTTTTCAGTGGGAACAGACGTAGCCGTGTGTGTTTGCTAATATGAAACTTCTGCTCTGCCACTGGCACCCAAAATGGCTTATTCTCGAATGCCTTAGTGGGAATTGGGGCAGATGAGTTATTTTTTAATGACAGCTCTTTTGCTGTGTAACAAGAAAACCAGTAGACAACACTTTTTGCACCAGGGATATGTGGCAATAGAAAAGAAACCGGGGCAACAGAAAAGAAACCTGATAGATTTCTCCTTGATGTATATCTGTTGAGGCATGGGAGCCCTGCCCGAGAGAAATGTTGGCCACCTTTGCTGGGAATTTCTTTCTTTCTTTATGTAACCCCGGCTTGTGGGTTCTGTGGGGCAGAACTTGGAATGAATCTTGCAATAATTCAAAGAGAATAAAACATTTTTTACTTTTAACTTAACAGCATGTAACGAAAACACAGAACTTTGTAACACAACAGAGCAGTGATCTTTTAAAGTCCGAACAATTAACTTTTCTCTTTCCTCCCAGCTTGCTACCCCCAAAGTCCATCTCTTTCCTCTTGCTGGTGGTCCAGGGAGTCTCCAGCTGAACACTCCATGCACTGGCTTCCAAGAGGAGGGTCCAAATTAACTCCCCGTTAGATAACACAGCCCTGAATAGGGTTGCCAACTGGCACTTACCCTTCCGGCGGGGGACTCCAGTTTGGCTCCCAGCGTGTGCGCGCACGTGCCGCATGCACATCACAGGGAAGTGACATCATGACGCCGGGCACGCTGGGGGCGGGGCCACGACCATACAAGGGAAAACCATAGAGTTTCCCCTTGTATGGCCATGGCCCCGCCCCCAGCGTGCCCGGCGTCATAACGTCACTTCCCTGTGACGTGCACACTGGGGCGGGGGTTCCCCCCGGGGCCCGATTCCCCGGCGTCGTGGAACGGGCCTCTGGGGTGGGGGGGTTTCCGCCCCCCGGAGGGATTTGGCAGCCCTAGCCCTGAAACAATAATTCTAAAATTTACAATTTAGAACAAGTCTCCCTCCCTTAACAGTTTCCATCCACAAATCATAGTTACCTTAAGCAAGGTGTGAGGAGCCTATGGTTAAGGTTCAAGCTTCCCAGCAGGGCAGTCTGGCTCCCCCCCTCTGCTTTCCACGCAGTCTGCACCCTTCTGCATCTAGAGGCTCCACTCCTTCCTGGCTCATTCTATTCCTAACTAGGGGGTTACATTTACACCCCACCTTTCTCCCCAATGGGGACTCAAAGAGGTATACATGGTTCTCCCCTCCTCCACTTTATTTGTATGGTTTAGAGGTTTCCATTTAGTTTGCTAAAAGTCTGATCTTCCTCCAAAGCCTTCCCAAATCTAGAGGAGTAAAGAAGGTGTCAGTTTCACGATGCATCTGTCCATAAAATCCACATGTTCTAGGCTTGCTCACCAATATGCCAGCATCCCATAATTATTGCACTGCATTGTTTTCTCCTTCTGGAATACCGGCTTCTGCATCGTTTAACGCAGCATGTGTAATACTTTATGTTTCGTTTCGATTTCTGTAATCCTAGTTCTATTACATTGCTTATTAGACGTCTCATCCTATGCATTGCCTTGACTTACACTGTGTAATCTGCCTTGCTAGAGTTTTAAGATGGAAGAGGTAGCGTTTTTCACTTCCCCGTTGGGTTTTTGTTCGAAAGGAGGAAGCAAGACTCAGGTCCTGCTTCTGCCTTCCCCGTGAGCGTGGCATGAAATGAAATTGGTGGTACCAAAGGAACCAGGTTCTGGCAGTTGTTCAACCTGGAACTTCTTTTAGCGTTTCTGTTTTCAGATTTCCTCCTTTAACTTAGTAGCTGAGAGCTACATGCAATGATATAGAATTCTGGGGTGCAGCTTCATTCTGGGGTGTAGTTGTTAAGTGCGCAGACTCTAATCCGGGAGAACCGGGTTTGATTCCCCACTCCTCCACTTGCACCTGGCTGGATGACCTTGGGCAAGCCGTAGTTCTGATAAGAGTTGTCCTTGAAAAAGAGCAGTTTCTGTCAAGAGCTCTCTCAGCCCCACCTACCTCACAGGGTGTCTGTTGTGGGGAGGGGAAGGGAAAGGAGTTTGTAAGCCACTCTGAGACACCTTTGGGTAGTGAAGGGTGGGGTATAAATCCAATCTCTTCTCTTCTTCTTCTTCTCCTCTGTGTTTATGGCTTCATTTTATCTATTTATTTAAACATGTATGCCCCACTTTCTCCCCAATGGGCATTCAAAGCAACTTACAGCTTGGTTCTCTCCTCCTACATGTGGGATTTGAACCTGGGTCCCCCAGATGCTAAGCCAGTGCTGTAACCACTACACCACAGTAGCTCTTGGGAGAGAGGGCCCACTGCTGCTTTATCCCAGGGTTCTGTGGTGCAGGCTGTGTTTTGCGCTGGGCCTAATCTATTCTTAGTCTGCAAGTAACTTCTGGTAATAGAACTCAGGCAGAGGTTCTGTCCTGCTCTCTAGCAGGAACATCTTCACCACCAGTCCCTTTCCCCCCCTTCTGTTTAACATGAGCAAAAATTGGTCTGTGGAAGAACAGCCCTACTGACCCGTGGGCACCACTCTGTCTAGCCCTTTTAGGCATCCATAAACCAGCAGCCGCCCAAACCTCCATCTGCTGATGTACCACTCTCCCAACCTGCCTAACCTTTGGAGCAGTTTTCTTTCCCTCTCTCAGTACTGCTGCCACCAACTGGCCATTTTAGGGATTACCCACCAAGAGGGCCGGTGTTCCCAGCTTCCCTTTCCACACCGCTGTTCTAAGGTTCCACCTCAGGCCTGCATCTCCTGCTACACAGCAACTGGTTACCATGGGGATGTCTTACTGCTCTTGTGCCCTCCCAAGGAATTAGCATTTTACCAACTGACCACCTCCCTTCCCCGGTGCCTGTTTTACATAGTGCATTCACACAGAGGAGGTCTATCCAGTATGGAAAACAGCTACTGCCATTCAATATAGTAACACATTTATTAAAAGTAAAATGTCCATTCCCACAGTCTCAGCACAGTGACAGACAGAACAAGGAATGCAAAAGAAGGTGTAAACAAGTGGTTCCAGTTTGGTGTAGTGGTTAGGAGTGTGGACTCTAATCTGGGAGAACTGGGTTTGATTCCCCACAACTCTACTTGCAGCTGCTGGTGTGACTTTGGGTCAGTCACAGTTCTCTCAGAGCTGTTCTGGAAACAGCAGTTCTCAAAAGAGCTCTCTCAGCCCCACCTACCTCACAGGGTGTCCATTGTGGGGAGGGGAAGGGAAAGGAGATTGTAAGTTGCTCTGAGACTCCTTCAGGTAGTATAGTGAAGGGTGGGATATAAATCCAATATCCTCCTCCTCCTCCTCTTCTTCTGCTTCTGTAGCATGGTGTAGTGGGTAAGAGCAGCAGACTCTAATTTGGACAACCAAGTTTGATTTTCCACTGCTCTACATGCAGCCTGCTGGGTGACCTTGGGCCAGCCACAGTTCTCTCAGAACTTTCTCGACCCCACCTACCTCATGAGGTGCTTATTGTGGGGAGAGGAAGGGAATGTGATTGTGGGCTGCTTTGAGACTCCATAACGTAGAGAAAAGTGGGGTATAAAATCCTACTCTTCTTCTTCTCACTCTAGGGTTGCCAAGTGGATTTTCGCCGGGAGCGGGGGGCTCCCAGCAGGCGTCAATTGCGCGTGTGCGCAAAGTGTACACGCGCCGCATGCACATCACCCAAAAGTGACGTGACGATGCCAGGCACGCTGGGGGTGGGGCCACAGCCATACGAGGGAAAACCATAGAGTTTTCCCTCGGATGGCTGTGGCCCCGCCCCCAGCGTGCCCGGCGTGGTCGCGTCACTTTTGGGTAACGCGTACGCCGGGGAGGAGTCCCCCCCGGGGCCCGATCCAGTGGCGGCAGGGAACGGCCTCTGGGGCGGGGTTTTCCCCGCCCCCCGGGGGGACTTGGGAAGCCTATCTCACTCTGTACACACCCTACCTGATCTTGTTCAAAGGATTAGAAGTTGCAGTCTTCTGAAAGCTACTCATTACCTTGGAATCTTTGTTCAGGCAGCTCAACCTTTATCTGCTTCACTGGGCAATGGTGGCCTTTAGCTGGAGTTCAGCTATGATTCCCTCAGATGGAACAAGCCAAAATGTCTCCTCTCCCTCCTTACCAAGGGATTTTATTATCTGCCTACCCCCTGTGGGTCCAAGATATCGGGACATTTGGTTAGCATAGCAGTTTTGCCCAGTTACAGACGTGTGATACTGAGTGCAGTAAATAAATCTCCCAAGAAGTGTATTGCAAAAAAACGATACACTTACCATTATTCAAGTCGATCCAGTTCACATTCAGGCTGCAGTCCAAAGAAGAGACAGAAGCTTAATCTGAAGAGTACTTTCCCTGTCACAAATGGCCAGCTTGTCCGGCATCATGGGTGTGGGAACATGAGGGGCACTGTATCTTAGGGCTGCCAAGCCGTGGCGGGGGATCTGCACGTCTTCACAGAATCCATGCCGCAGGGGACAGCGATACACGTTGCACCACCGTTGCCAGGATGTGACGCTACGTGTCGCTCTGGCAACGGGGAGTCCCGTTGCCAGAGCAACGCGTAGCATCACATCCTGGCGACGGTGGTGCAACGTGTATCGCTGTCCCCCGCGGCAGGGATCCTGTGAAGACGTGCAGATCCCCCGCCGTGGCTTGGCAGCCCTACTGTATCTACAGGAGAGACCTGCAGAGACATGTGTCTCCATGGAAGGCCAAGTGCAGTGAGAGAGGACAAAGCGAGGGAGAAGAGGGTTCAGAGGACAGCTCCCAGACTAAGACAAAGAGAGGCATCCCATTCAAGGAGAGAACACCTACAGCAGGAACTCATTAGCATAATAGGCCACACCCAACAGCAGAAACTCATTAGCATATCAGGCCACACCCCCTGACAGCACAGTTCACTGGCATATTAGGCCACACCCCCATGGCTTCCCTTGGCTTGCGCAGGCGCCCCACAGCTGCGGGGAGCCTGAACAAGCCCCCGCTTGAAGGGAAGGGAAGACAGTTTAAACTGCCTTCCCTTGGCTTGCCCAGGCGCCCCGTGGCTGTGGGGAGCCCGGGCAAGCCAGCCCTTGGACAAGCCGGGGAAGGCATAGGGAGGCATTTAAATGCCTCCCTGATCCTTCCAGGGGCCCCCTGGCCCACCCACCTTGGAGTCGCTGGGGGGGGGTGTCGCTCTCCAGGCCTTCCCTCTGTAGCCACACATGCAGAAGTTTTGGCTGCAGTGGGCGTGGCCAACTCTGAAGCCAGCCGGAACTCCGTTCCTGTGTGTTCCTGCCCCAAAATAGCCCTGCTTAGAGTGACGTAGTGCCCACCAATGTCCAGGCATGCTGAGTTGCTCACTTCAACAAAAGAATCCTTTCCTGAAATCTCAAGGAAGGTACACTCTAGTCTAGTCTCTCTTCACCCCCACCCGAAGTCTCTTCTAGGTGTCAGCTTCAAGCTGGAGGTGTGAGCTGACCATTTCATTTTCTCTGGCCAGGAAGTCCATTCGCAGTTTTGAGCACTGAAAACTCAGTGCTTGGGTGAGGCTTGAGAGCAATTGACTCCCCCCCCCCTTTTTGTCCTCATCTTAGGAACAAGAAAAACTTTTAAAAAATGAAATATGAAGGTTTTGTATGCCCCAAATCTCCAAATTAAAATGCATTTTTTCACACAGTCAAACTGTGATTTCTGTTAAGCTGTGATTTTTAATTGGTCCTAACTGAGTTCTGCAGCTCTGCTGGGATTCTCTCTCACATTTTCATCATACCCTTCCTTCAAGGAGCTCAGGGTGGTGTGCATCGTTCTGCCTGCTCCATTTTATTATGACACTGTCTCAGTCGGTATTTTTTTCATCCCTGTTCTTATACTAAAAAGCGTTTCCCCCCATCTCCTTTCCCCTCTCTGCACAGGCAGGACGGGGGGCTGCTTATTCAATCAATTGCTGTAAGGGTATAACTGTGAAGTCTCAGCATGCTTGCATTTGGAGAATGATCACTCTTGGCCAGATAAATTCTGTGGCTTCTGAATGTGATAGACAGTCTCACTGGTGGGACAAAGCAGTTCCCACTGTTAATTCATGGGTGGATGCAAAAGTGACTCCCTTGCTGGTAACAGTAGCTGCAAGCAAAAGTAAAACAGAGAGCAGAACGTTTTCTCAAAAGGTCTGATTTTCTGTGTGTAGACTTTCCACCATATTTATAGTTGCAGAAAGAAGAAGAAGAAGAAGAGGAGGAGAGATTTGATTTATATCCCACCCTTCACTACCCAAAGGAGTCTCAGAGTGGCTTCCAACCTCCTTTCCCTTCCTGTTATGTCTTAATGTAATAAAGACATGAGTGAGCTTATGCACAGTTCTATATTAAAAGAGCATTGCAAGGATTGACCTAATGGACCAATCAGAGAAGTCTTTGCCTTCAATGGGAACCACTCTCATTAGTTCCAAGCTCCATGTTCCTATTGGTTGTTATCAGTTCGTTGGGTGTGGTTTTACCGGTTCAAATCATATATAAGTTAGCCTTGTTCTATGAAGTTTGTCTTGTGCTGTTATGAGCAGAATAAAATGAAATCACTTGTTCAAGAAGCTGCCTCGATCTCAGTTCATAATACTTCCCCTCCCCACAACAGACACTCTGTGAGGTAGGTGGGGCTGAGAGAGCTCTGACAGAAACTGCTCTTTCAAGGACAGCTCTTATCAGAATTATGGCTTGCTTGAGGTCATCCAGCCAGGTGCAAGTGGAGGAGTGGGGAATCAAACCTGGTTCTCCCGGATTAGAGTCCGCGCACTTAACCACTACACCAAATTGGCCCATCATTCCTCCTCGGGAGGCTGCTGCCATTCTTCCTGTCATTCAAGCCAATGAATATAAATGGACACTAATAATGGCTGGACTCTGCATAGGTGAGGTTCAGCTTGAAATGTTCTTCCCTTTGGAACTGATGAATGGGAATGTTATTCTGATGGGTTTTGGGGGGGGGGACAATGGTTCCAGGTGGAAGAGCCAGCAATCCTGACACTGCCTTAGTAGATCTGTTGCCCCCCTCTGCTCTGCCTCCCTTCCTGCCTTGTGGATTGTTCTGCTCAGGGCTATTCTTGGGCAGGAACGCACAGGAACGGAGTTCCGGCTGGCTCCTGAGTTGGCCACGCCCAGCAGGAGCTCATTAGCATAATAGGCCACACCCAACAGCAGAAAATCATTAGGACTGGCTACTTTAGGGGTGTGTGGCCTAACATGCAAAGGAGTCCTTGCTACAAAAAAGCCCTGGGTTTTGACAACAAACAAGGTAAACAGAATAAGAAGCAAAAGGTGGGTGCGGCTGGATGACCACACTTCTGGTAACATGGGGGTGCGGCCTAATGTGCTAATGAGCTGTACAATCAGGGGTGTGGCCTAATAGGCTAATGAGTTTCTGCTGTTGGGTATGGCTTATTATGCTAATGAGTTCCTGCTGGGCTTTTTCTACAAAAAAGCCCTGGTTCTGCTAATGGCAATAGAGGCAGACTGGCCATTAAGACCACTGGGAAAAGTAAGGGCAGGCACGATCTGTCACCATGAGTCTGGGGTAGGGATGCCGGAGCCCCCAGTGAGGGCAGGGGTCCCCCGCTCCCAGGCACCACACCGCCATCAATCAGCTGGCTGATGGGGGAGGACTTACCACAAAAAAGGGAGGCACACCCGACATTTTAGTGACATGCCTACATGACTTCAACCTGACCCAGAAGTGACATAGGCACATTGGGGATGTCAGGGTGATGCTCTGATTTTTTGGGGCAAAAACTCTATGGCAGAAGCTAATTCTACCACAAAGCTTTTGCCCCAAAACCAGACTGTCACCCTGACATCCCCAACGTGCCTATGTCACTTCCGGGTCACATTTATTTATTTGTCTGTCTGTCTGTTTTTTATTTGTAAGTTCAATTTATATACCGCCCTTCCCTGAGTTCACAGGGCTCAGGGCGGTTGCCAACAACAACAAAAAAACAATACAAAACTGAAATTAAAACAGTCAAGTAAAAATAATAAAACATTAGACGGCGCCAAAATAAATACAGTATGCATTACTGTCCCGCAAGTGGGAAGAAACAGAGTGGGGGGAAGTGAGGGAGTGCCATGGAGACGGTACCTGTTGTTGTCCTCAACCAAACGCCTGGCGGAACATCCCTGCCTTACATGCAAGGCAGAACTGCATAAGGTTCAGGAGGACACGGATGTTATTAGGCAGAGAGTTCCACCAGATAGGAGCCAGGGCAGGCTCTGGTCAAGGACAGCCAGACATCTTTAGGGCTAGGGATCACCAGTAGTTTATTTCCAGCTGAGCGTAAAGCTTTTGGGGGGACATACCAGAGCAGGATGGAAGTCACATGGGCATGTTGCTGAAAAACCAGGCAATACTCCCAGTAAGCCCACTCCCCACCCCTCACCAGCTGCCCAGAGGGACCTGGCAGCCTTAATCAGGGGCCCTTCTGGGTTGCCAGGTCCCCTCATCACTTTTGCAGGGGGATTGGAGGGGCATTCTGGGATGTCCTAAATGTGATGACATCACACGGGGCATGTCATGCAGGGACGTTCTGGTTTAAGGGCAAAACTCTATGGTAAAACTGGCTTAAAACCCTTAGAGTTTTGCCCTTAAACCAGAGCATCCCTGTGCAATGTCCCTGGCATGATGACATCACATTCCACACACTCCCAAATCAGTTGGCTCCCTGATCTGTCACTCACAAGGTGTCCCTATCCACTGGCTGCATTGCCTTAGTCCCGCCCACAGAAGTGGCGCCCAGCGTCTCAGCCTCACTGTGCTGGGAGGTGACGGATGGGCCAGACGCTCCGGCAGGCGGAGGGTGATGACGCCAAGGCCGATCATGGCAGCGCTGCAGTGGTCGCTGTCGGCCGTGGCCAGCTGCAGGTAGCCAGGTGGGCTGTGAGCAGATGGGGACTGGCACCATGGAGGAGAAGGCAGCCAAGGAGGAGGGCAAGGCCAAGATCCAGGAGCTGCACGGGCCCAAGCGGTGGTTCAGCGAACTCCGCCACCTCTGTGACCCAACTCGACAAGTCTGCGTGCACCACTGGGGTGGAGGCGGCCAGGCGGGGAGGCAGTGGCGGGGCGTTCCACCGGCCCTTGGCCCCAGGGTCCGGGGAGGGGGGAGAAAATGGAGTTGGGGGGGCCTGTGTGCAGGCAGAGAGATAGATAGGTAGACATGTCACATCTTTCTAGAGCTCGTTGTATTGCTTTTACAATGAGCTTTGCTGCTAGTAAATAAATAATAGCCCTCTGGGAACGAGAAATGTCCTGGGCAGCTGAGGCAAATTGCTCCTAGTCACCTTCTCTTTCTGGTTAGAGCTCGGTTGGTTCCTTTGTAGTCAAAGGAAATCGGGATAATGAAATGTCATAAGTGACACCTGTAGTGATTGCAGTTGCAACTCTGAGTTGGTGTTCCCCACAGGTGTCCCACAGAGGCTGTCTTTTGGAAAAGCCCATCATTTGAGTCGAGATCGGTCAATACCCAAAAGAAGGGCTTCTTGGTGGTGGCTCAGCGGTGGGGCTTCCTTCCCTCAGTCATTAATAGGGCATTCAGTCTAAGATTTCTTTCTTTCTTTAGAACATGGAATTATTTTGATTGGTTGGTGGGATATTAGGGTTGCCAGCCTCCAGGCGGTACGGGATCCTCTGGAATTAAAGCCCATCTCAAGATTACAGAGATCAGTTCCCCTGGAGACAAGGATGCTCTGGAGAGTGGGCTGTATGGCACTGTGCCCCACTGAGGTCCCTGTCCTCCCCAGGCTCCACCCCCAAATCTCCAGGAGTTTCCCAACCTGGATCTGGCAACAATATCCCCCCACCCCTGGTGGCCAGGGGGGACCTGGCAACCCTAGAAGGATTGCACATGTGTGTTTTCCCTTCTCTTGTTTGTGCATTGTCCTTATCCGTACTTTGTTAATTGCCAAGGTTTTAATTCTGTTGTCTATTTATTGTATTACTTTTAGTTAACATTTTAATTAAAATTTAATTAACATTCACCTCAGAAACCTTTGGTTGTGAGGTGAGGGGGTGGGTATTATGCTTTTGTATATTCAAACAACGATTGCCTTTATTAGTACTGTGGATTTTAATTATTTGTGAGCCACGCTGACCAAAAGCCAGGGCCAAAGTACATCAAATTAGATAGATAGAGATATGCCACATCAGATGCTCTTGAGCCTAACAGCAATATAAAGGGGCACAGGAATGTAGAGTGACAGAGAGCTCATGCTGAGAAGCAAATACCTCTGAGCCCCAGTGCAAACTTTCTAGTATCTTAATGGATGTGTTTTATGCCAAATGCAAATTAAAATTACTTTCTTATCTGGCAACAACTTGCATCTGGAAACAACAATTTTCAATGCTGAGATTTCAAAAGCATAAACTGAGATGTCAGGTTGATTCATGATCTCCCCCCAAAATTAATTTCTAGATGCATTTCAGAGTTTTCACAAACAGAGTCTTGTAGCCAATCTAATTCAAACTGGGTGAGTGAGAAGGCAGAATTCTAGACTGTACCACTTCTAGACTGGGTGTGTCATGTTTTTGAATGTGTCCCCATGCCAAAAACCTCCCCAGTATGTTGTAAGTCAGCACACCAAGGAGGAAACTTTGCAACACAGTTCTATGGCAGGGAGGGGTGGACTGCAGGAAAAAACTGTCCGAAAAAAGCCTCCCCACCCAGGAGACAGAACTAGCCACCCCTGGGAGGCTTGGCTGTTTGTCTCCTTTCCTGAGCAGGGCTCAGTCGTGTTCCTTGTTCTCTGTCCAGCACAGGGCTGGGCCAGGCCACACATGTCATTACCTGCCCAGACTTTTCCTGGGGGCCTTAATGGCTCATCTGTCACTACTTGGAGGTGTTAGTTTACTTCAGGGTTCCCTAATGCGGTGCCCATGGGTGGCACAATGCCTGCCAGTACTTCTCTTGGCACCCCAAGGTTTTTTTTTCAGAAAGTGGGTGGGGCCATCGGAGATCCAAGGTTTTTCCTTGGAGTGCTGGTAAGCACTGTGATTTTCCTAAGTCAGTTTGTGGTTCTGTTTCCCTTTCAGGCTTTCCTTCTTTCCAGGAGATATGAGGAGGGAGTAGGGATGGGCACAAACCAGCTGAGGAACCAAAGTTCATAATGAATGTTGGCCTGTTTGGGGTTTACGAAACAGAGCTTGTGAACTGAAGAACCTGGACAAACTACCACGAATTTCGGTGCAATTCATGGTGGCTCGTGATGGTTCATGAACAACAGAAAGCAAGGGTTTATGAGAAACAGCTGAGCAGCGGGGAGCTCCGCACTGCTCGCTTTCAGATCCCCACAGCTTTTTGCTGGAGCAGAAAGTGGGGTTTAAATGGCTTGGAGCAATTTAAACCACCACTGCTTTCTGCTCCTTGCAGCTTTCTGCCAGGAGCAGAAAACAGGGGTTTAAATGGCCCTTCTTTCTGCTCTCCTGGAAAAGCCATGGGGAGCAGAAAGGAGGGCTTAAATGGCTCCTAGTCATTTAAACCCTGCTTTTAGCTTCCCATGGCTTTTCCCAGGGAGCAGATAGCGAGGTTTAAATGGAAGGGGTGAAGTGCCTTCCCAAGGGCCCTTAGCCCCCACCTTTCTGCTGGCTGTGGCTCACCATTCTGCTGGCAGAAAGGTGGAGAGGAAGTCCTTTCCCCAGAGACTCCCCCTTCTCCTGGCCACTTCTCGCCATAGCAGCTGTTTTTTGGGCTGTCTTCTTCAATCCTTTTAAAGTTTAAAGTTTAAAAGGACTGCAGAAGACAGCCTGAAACAGCTGCATGGCAACTGTTTTTCGGGCTTTCTGCAAACCTCGTTTGAAAGGACTGCAGTCCCTTTCAATGGGGTTTGCAGGACCACAAACCGCACGAACCGGTTCAGTTAGTAAACAAGCCTCCTGGTTTGGTTTGGGGTTTGTGGTTCAGCCCATCCCATCCTTAGGCGGGAGTTATTCGTTAAGCTCAGCTTCCTGTGGCAGTCATTTTGTGGTGGCGTTCACCAACCCCTCTCAAGATTCCAAATATGCCCGCAGCCTTAAAAAGGTTGGGGATCCCTGGTTTACTAGAGGAACATTTTATAATGCAGTTTTCCCCTTTGTACTTTACCAAGTACACTGGATGGGTCTGGGGTCCCCACCCTCTGTCCTGAATAACAGTCACGTGTGATTTGCAGGTTCTCCTCAATTCTTGTGTGTGCAAAGCCCAATTTGGGTCATGAATGCCGTGTGTGTGGAGAAGGGGCTTCCACCCCCTCCCCTGCTGCTATTTTCCTGACCTAAAACAACCAAGGGCAAGAGGGCGGAGTGTGTCAGAGACCAACTGAAAATAATGAGCAAACTCTGCGTGCTCTCAAAGTACTTATCCTGTCTAACTCCACTATTCTCTTTTTCAAAGGAGAAATGGCTGCAACTTTACCAAACTCCTGCAGGGTCTCCATTTCTATTCCTTGCATCCTTATTTTTCAACAATAAGCTGGAACTGTGTGCTCCCGTAATGATCTTGCTTTACTCTAGTTAATAGCCCCAAACCATCTAAGGAAAAAAGAACCTTCATTCTCATATTCCTAGCCTGGAGTCAGGCATGTGCCTCCAGCGATCTTAAGGCAAGCTCTTTCCCCAGAGCAGTACCAGAAATGCAGTTTGGAACCCCCAGGATCCTTTTCACAAAGTGGAATAGAGGCTGATCAATTTTCTCATTCACTTCCTCGATCCATATCTCCGTAAATTATTTGCAGACTTATTTTAGCCCGAAATACGGCCAGTGCTGAAGGGACGTACCATCCCCACTCCTTATTACAAAATCTTGAGATAGCATTAATTTTTATTCTGGCCTTCTCTAGCACTGATGTCTGATAGTGTTTTCACCTTTAGTTATACCTAAAAGGGATCCCTAGGAATTTAAATTACAAAATTCAGAGTGTAACCATCCACTAACCAATTAACTTTATTAAGTAGGGTTGCCAGACCATCTGGTGGAGGCAGGCCCCCCCTGCTGCCAGGCCCTACCTCCCCACCACCAATCAGATAGCACAGGGGTGTCAAACATGTGGTCTGAGGGCCGGATCAGGCCCCTTGAGGGCTTCTATCAGGCCCGCAGTGGAACTGGCCATCTTCTGTTTCTTCTTCCAGTTTTGCTGCTGCTGCGTCATTGTAGGTTTGCAGCTTACAGATATACACCTGCACAGCATACTCAAGATTGCAACAGCACAGACATTTTGATGCAATAATTCAGAGTAAGAGGTGTCAGTTATCAGACACTGTTAAATAAACAAAATATTGCAAGAGTGCTAATGTTTTAAGCATGTTTTTATTTTAAGTAAAAATAACACCTTTGCATTTGTGTCTTTTATATAGTTTATATCTCCACTACCTGGCATTACATTTTATGACACACATGGGCCGGATCAACAAGGTCTCATTTATGTCAGATCTGGCCCGCATAACAAATGAGCTTGACACCCCTGAGATAGCCGGTCGGGGGGAACTTACCTCAAAAAAGAGGGAGATCCATTCAATGTGCAGCAACATTTCTACATCAGCCCATGTGACCTGGAAGTGTGTTAGCCGAATTGCTTTATCTACAGCAATTGGCAATTTAGATGGGTTCTTGCCAGTGTCTACCAAGGTCCAGTTCCCACCAAGGGTTACCAGTAAAAGGAGTCAAGGCTGTTGTTGTTCAAAATAACTGTCTTTTACTTAAGAATATATATAAATCACATACAAACAATACTGATGCACTCACACATTCAATCAAGTTCCTTAGAAATACAGTAGTAAAAAATAAGCATGTTTGCATTAGCAGGTAGGGTGATGAGGGGTGATACTTATCTGTCCTGAAGCTTTGTTCGTTCCAATGAAGAATGGATGGGAAGAAAATAGAACTCTAGGGACGTTTAACACACAGCTAGAACCAGCCAGCACGTGTGGGCAGTAGAGGCAAGGGTTGGGGATAGCAAGCTGGACTTAAGAGGAGTATAAAAGAGACAGGGGGTGGAACAAAAACAACAACACGATGCTTCCAAAGATCAAATACTGACCCTGAACAAAAAGACCTCATAGCATCCATCCAAACAAAGTCCTTGTTGAATGTGTTAAAAGTCTTTTCTTTTAAATAATCTTTTTATTAATTTTCAAAAAAACCAAGAGATAACAAAATATCGACACATTATTTTCACATCCCAGAGAAGCAAACACCACCAATTGGAAACAACATTTAACATGTACATAGCAATCATTTTCTGATTCCATCTCTAATAAGTTATCATCTCATTAATTTTACCAGTTGTGTATTTCATGTCTTTCTACAGCGTTATCAAAATTTATTCTGTTATTATTGTTTTAATTTTCAATTATCTCCTTATATAATTCCAGATATTAAACCACTTTATGCATAGTACTTTCATAATTACGAATCTATCTAATTCTAACTGGAGTTTGTTAATTGGTAATATATATATAATTTTCTTTTTCTTTTCTTTTTTTTCTTTTAAGGTATGGTTTGGGGATTAATATATCACTACTTAGGGGAACTTTCCTGATTTTTAAGAATGAAATTGGAAAGAATGAGTAAAGGAAATATAGGTCTTTATTTGTGTAATCATAGTTAAAATAGGATGTGTAGTTGCTTCCCATGGGCAAAATGGCCTAAGAAAAAGAATCATCAAGATACGGACCCTTAAATAAATAAATAAATTTATGCATTAAAAAAACCAAAAAACAAAAAACCAAGGAACCTCCTTGAAGTGCAGATGACCACTGCCTTCTTGTGTCTTTCAACAATTCAGCAATGGGGGCTGCTTCTCCTTAGGTTGTCCTTTTGCTGACATAATGGAGATGTGTGCTTTCTTCACCAGGCTGGCAGCTGTGTAACTGAAACCTCATTCACATGTAAGGCTTATGCAGGCACCTTCTATGTGTAGTATTGCAACAGGTGATTTGTACAGCTTTCTGAGCCTAAGTGTGTGTGTGTGCACAGTCCATTGTGTGGGTGTAGCAGCAAATATAAGTTCATAAAGCAAAATATCAGTCTCATCCTTTAACAAGTGACATAATCAAATCCAGGACATCAAGGCTATGCTCTGGTATTTGGGCAAGAACTCTAAGGTAGAAGTCAAATTTACCATAGAGTTTTTGCCCAAATACCTAAGCGTCACCCCGATGTCCCAAACGTGATGATGTCACTTCCGGGTCATGTGAGCAGTGACGAGGACATGTTGCTGTACATTGGATGGGCTACCTGCTGCTCCCAGTAAGTCCCCCCCATCTCCTGCCAGTTGCCAGAAGGGACCTTGCAACCCTATTATTAGGGCATATTCAATGGGTATAAATCATTACATTTGATTTATCATAATTAATTCTTAATTCTTCATCTTTACAGAACTTTGAAAAGGATCTTAGAGCTCAGGGCAAGGTTGATGTCCATATACCCTCAGGTCAGGAAGCTTCCAGGGCCCAGGGTTTCTGGCAGGGCCCACTGCTGTTGGCACCCACTCACTTGCCAGTGCTGCAGCACCCATGTTCCCTGGTGCACACACTGCCCAGTACCACTGGGGGAAATTCTGCACACAACTGTGCATGGGCAGTGGGAGGGCTTGTGAGCAGACAAGGGAAGGGAAGGATGCACAAGCAGGCAGAAGGCATGCAGGTGGGTTGGATCGAAGGAGGGTATGAATGCCTGGTGGTGGACAGAGGAGGGGAGGGTGCCCTGCAAACTGCTCAGGGCCCCTGAAAACATGGAACTGGCTCTGGCTTAACAGAAGCCAGTTTTAGTTTGAGAAAGTAGAACCACATCATCTCCATACAGCAGGTTGCGACCTCCTTATTAGCTAGTATGGGGGAATGGTAACTGTTATCTCCAAAGTAACTTGGAAGGTTATTAAGGTAAAGATTGAATAATGTTGGTGCTATCATTGAACCTTGCTGTACTCCTCTACCTTGCATGATCCTATTTGATAGGTTACCATGAAGCTCACTCCTCAGTCTTGTATAAATACCATTATGAAGTTTTTTCATTAACCATAAGAGCCCATGGCTAATAGAGGATTTTTCCAACTTGTCCCACCATCTCTCTCATGAGATAGAATCAAAGGCACTACGTAGATCATTTAGTTAAACCCTCATTTAATCACAGAATATACTGAGATGTCTGCATTTTTATGTAAACAAGAAGGCAGTGGTCAAAAGGTAAAGCATGTGGGTTTTGACCAATGAATCAATGTACTATAATATGTTTAGAACCTACATTGCTTGTTAACAAGATCACAGGGATTTAGTTTAGAGAGAAAGAAGGGGTAGGAAATGGAGCATATTGTGGAGATGAACTGAATAGATAGAGATCTAGTAGTGGATATTTGTTCTTGGAATATTGAAGGATGGTTCTCTAGACGTAGCCAACCAGAGGTGAAAGTTCTACTTGCTACTTTCTATATCATCAGCCTACAAGAAACATGGGTCATGGATGACTTTTATCTTGAAGGCTATATTATTTATTTATTTATTACTTTCAATTTATATCCCGCCTTGCCGGTGCAGCACTGGCTCAAGGCGGCTTACACAGTTAAAACAGAATAAAACCAATAAATACAGAAAAAATTAAGTTAAAAGACAATTACATAAGGTGCTAATATATACAGATGGCGGCGATGTACGGATATTTATACATGGTCCGATGAGGAAAGGCCATACCCAGCATAGTAATATAAGGCTGTGGCCTACTCAGTTTACGATGGTTCGTTCGCTCAAATTACGATGGTTCATTTGTCAGTGGCAGCTCCTAATCGAAGGCCTGGTGGAAGAGCTCCGTTTTACAGGCCCTGCGGAACTGTAGAAGGTCCTGCAGGGCCCTGATGCCCTCCGGGAGCTCATTACCCCAGTGTGGAGCCACCACTGAAAATGCCCTAGCCCTCATAGTGGCCAATCTGGCATCTTTCGGGCCAGGGACAGTCAGGCAGTGTTGGGTCCCCGACCTCAGTGCTCTTTGGGGCACATATGGGGAAAGGTGGTCCCTTCAGGTACTGTGTTCTGTGTTCCAGCAGAGGAGGAAAAGAAAGAGGAGACCTCATGCTGGTCTGGCTGATGCTATAATACCCCTCAAAGTATTGAGGGTTGGGGGGATTGGGACCAAGGGTGGGGGATTGCCCCCTGTGAGCAGGCAAATGGCAAGCCTAGTTATATAGAACACAATGTACACAGCAATGTGTGAAAATCTGAAAATCTGGTCCAAAATTCTGCTGCTGTGTTTTGAGTTATGCATAGATCGGAATCATGTAGTAAGAGGAGGGAACACTGGTAAGAAATGCTGGGTATAAATAAAAGGGAATTAAATTTTAGGGAAAGTTTTCTGATGATGCCGACTACAAGGGACAACATTGCCTAGGAGAATTATGGAATCATTTTGATGGTTGTCCCCCAAAATGTAAGAGAAGCATCCATAGGAAAGGTTACAGTTGCTGCCTCATTAGATGGTTTTCCAGCTCTATGATTGCTTGGAAAAAAAAAATCTATATCCCACATTTCTACTGTAAAAAGTGGGTTATAGTCAAAATTTAAAAATATAAAAGTACAGTACAATACTGCAATAAAATATAAAATAAAATAAAGCAAGCAATAAAATCAATAAGGTTCATATGAACATAAGAGAAGCCAATGTTGGATCAGGCCAATGGCCCATCCAGTCCAACACTCTGTCACACAGGGGCCAAAAATACCAGGTGCCATCAGGAGGTCCACCAGTGGGGCCAGGACACTAAAAGCCCTCCCACTGTTGCCCCCCCCCCAAGCACCAAGAATACAGAGCATCACGGTGAGGTGTGTGTGGGGGGGCTCCAAGCGCCTGATGCAGGCCGGACGCAACCTGCTCCAGGGACAATGTCAGGTGGGGAGTTTGACCGGGGCGGCACATCATCCTATATGTGATTAAAAGCATGGGCAGACAGGACAGACTTCATCTGGGATGTAAAAAATACTGTTGTAGCACCTGGTGTCTATTGCTTCTTTTCCTTAGATAGCTTTGGCTTGGATACCAGAGAACCTTGAACACATAAATCTGCACTGCATTGTGTCAGACCCTTGGTCTCTCAAGGTTATTATTGTCTATTCCAGCTGGCAGTGGCTGTCCAGGCTCTCAGGCCGAGGTCTTTCATATCACCGACTACCTGATCCCTGTTTGAGTCCAGTGGCACCTTTAAGACCAACAAAGCTTGCACTCAGAATCAAACTTTGTCCATCTTAAAGGTGCCACTGGACTCAAACTTTGTTCCGTTGCTTCAGACCAGCACAGCTACCCACCTGAATCTACCCGGTCCCTTTCACTGGAGATGCTGGGGATGGAACCTGGGACCTTCTACCTGCAAAGCAGATGCTCTACTACAGAACCACAGCTCCTCCAAGGAGACTTTACATGGGGAAAGCGTTCACAAAGTGAGGCATTACGGCAGAGGAGTTACCTGTGGGGTGAAGTGGTTCAACACTGGACTAAGACCTGGGTGCTCCAGCCCCCATTCTGCCATAGAACTCACCTGGTGACTTTGGGTCAGTCACACTGTCTCTGAGTCTAACCCGCTTCACAGAACTGCGCTGAGGACAGGATAAAGGAGAGGAGAACCATATATGGCACCCTAAGTTGCTTAGAGGATAGCGTTGCCAACTCTGGGTTGGGAAATTCCTGGAGGTTTAGGGGTGGAGCCTGAGCAGGATTTGGAGATGGGAAATGGAACTCTGCAGGGAAGTGATGCCAGCCTGAACTCTAAAGCTGCCGTTTTCTCTAGGGGAACTGACCCCCTATTGTCTGGAGATCAAATGTCATTCTGGGAGATCTCCAGGTCCCACCTGGAAGTTGGCAACAATATTGGAGGATGGATTAAAAATTACACAGAGCTAGAAGGCCCCCTTTCTCTCTGGCAGTCCCCCTACCTAACCTTGGAATGCACTGACACTCAGAGAAGGCTTTTAGAGCACTGGTGCATTGAGAATTAACTCCATGCGGAGGCCACTCTAAATGGCTCCTCGACTGTCTCCTCTTATTAAGTGTGCAGCGACTGGCCTCGATGGCCGAAGCATTTTCCGTGGGGAAATTTTTTGTTATATCTGGAAGCTACTGCACAGTGTTGAGGCAGCCACTGTGGTAAAGGGCAGGGAAGAACTCCCTTCTGATAGACTGCAGGGTAATTCAGACTCAATTATAAATCACTGCCATAATCTGTCATGGAAAATGCTTCTGCATTTTATGTGCCCTTGCTGCGTTTGTGACTAGACGTAGAAGTGATGGGAGTCAGTGTGGCATAGCGGTTGGCGCGTCAGACTAGGATCTGGGAGAGCCAGGTTTGAATTCCCACTCTGCCATGGAAAGGTAGCTGGATGACTGCCAGCCAGGAGGAAGAAGAAGAAGAGGAACGAGGAGGAGGAGGAGATTGGATTTATACCTCGCCCTTCACTACCCAAAGGAGTCTCAGAGCGGCTTACACATTCCTTTCCCTTCCCCTCCCCACAACAGACACCCTGTGAGGTAGGTGGGGCTGAGAGAGCTCTGACAGAAACTGATCTTTTCAAAAACAGCTCTGACAGATCAACGGCTTGCCCAAGGTCATCCAGCAGCTGCAAGTAGAGTAGTGGGGAATCAAATCCAGCAGCTGTTAGTGAAGGGGTGGGTTCTCCCAGATTAGAGTCCACGCACTTAACCACTACACCAGACTGGCTCTCTGCCTGACCTTCCTCACAGGGTTCTTGTTGTGAGGATAAAATGGAAGAGAGAGAATCATGTATGCTGCTGTGGGTCCCTGTTGGGGAGAAACGTTGGGTATAATTAGTTAAATAAAAAATAAATACAATACACATCTGCATTGCAATGCACATGGAGCATGAGGTAAACCGACATAGCCTCCACTTGTGCTATATGGTTATGGGTGACAGGCCCCCGCTGCCAGCAACCCTAGTTCTCCGCCTCTGCTCCAAGTGGTGTGGGGGAGGCAACATTGGCTGCATCGCTACATTACTTCCAGGGAAAACCTGGAGGTAGTGTGGTGTAGCTCTAGGAATTGGCGAAAGCCATAGAGTTTCTGGCAATTTCTGGCGCTACCCTACGTCACTTCCAGGTTTCCCCTGGATGTTGTCCCTGCCCCGATCCTCCCACTGATTGCCAGGCTCAGCAATCCTATATAGGGTGAGGATGGTGCATGCATTTCCAGCAGTGGGAATGCACCTCTCCAAGTGCTTTGTTTGACTGCCTGTGCATTGCTGCCTCCAGCTATCCAGACTGTGGCCCATGAATGGTTTGTGTCTGTAAGTCTTAGCCTAAATGTCCTTCCTTCTGCATCATAGTGATAAATATGTAAGCAGTTCAACTGCCTTGAGAGCAGGCTGGTGTCCCCTTTGTACAGGGACTGCTCCCAGGGGTTGCCTCCTTAGTACCTTGCTGCCCAGTGAACAAATGGTTTAAATGCAAGGCAGTTCACTGGAGAGACCTTTCTCATCTAGATGAGGATTCTAAAATAAGTTTGGTGGGGGGGGAAGCTGTTCTCTATTAGCTCGGAGATTAGTGCTGCATTTGTATGTAAATGTGCAGTTCTGCAGATGGAATGACCGCAGGGAGGCAGAGGAGAATATTTTCCGCCTTATTTTATTCTTAAATTATGGGGTTACATTTGCACTTGCCAGTACTAGCAGCTGCCTGACCGATTGGAGTTACGACTATGAAAAGACAGGCTCCTTCCTGTGCGGACCCATATATCTGGCCCTTACCAGACTCAAGGAGAAGGAAGGACCGTATGTGGTTTATGTAACACGTAGGACGCCACAGGTCAGTGGGATGCAGTGGGGGAGACTTCTTTGAACTGGATGCACCAGGGACTGAACCTGGGACAGTCTGCATGCAAAACGGGTACTCAGCCACTGAGCAAAAGCCATGCTTGCCAACCTCCAGGGGAGACCTGGAGCATTACAATTGATCTCCAGATGGCAGAGATCAGTTCCCTTGGAGAAAATGGCTGCTTTGGATGGTGGACTCTGTGGCACTGTACCTTGCTGAGGCCCCTCCCCTGCCCAAACCCCGCCCTCCCCAGGCTCCACCCCCAAATCTCCAGGTATTTCAGAGCCCAGACCTGGTAAACCCTAGCCACAGTCCCTTCCCCTTTTTCTTTTAGAAATACTATTTTTACTGTGTTCTGGAAAGCAATTCAGTTAGACTTTACTTTTGTCAACTTCTGGAGCCTATTTTTAATTTGGGTGGTGTCTTTTTTTTTTTTGCCACGGCAGAAGGTTGAAGGTCAAAGAAGACGGGGACGGGAAAGGATGAGATGGTTAGACAGTGTCATAGATGCAATGAACATGAAGTTGAGCAAACTTCAGAGGATGATGGAAGACCAGAAGGCCTGGCGTGATCTGGTCCATGGGGTCGCGAAGAGTCGAACTCGACTGTGCGACTGAACAACAAGATCAGTTCTTAGGAATAATATTCTGCATATTATGAGATATTAAAAAGTAACCTCAACAAATTCTCTTGAAATGCACCGTTTCTTCCCCAGGCTGCCCAGTTCAGGCCTGGTTTAAACGAGCCGCTTACTTGAACAAGGATGTCTCATTTCATGTTCTTTCAACATGCAGTTTTAGTCTTCCGGCTGGGCAAATCTGCATGCGTGGGTGCCAGAGACCCAGCTTCAATGAGACACTGGCCACATGGAACCTCTCAAGGGCCTGTTTTCTTTAACATACCGAACGTTACATTTAAACCAATCCTCAGCCTTGACTATCTCTAAGAGCAGGCCTTTGAACTAGAAATAGCGTCACTGTTCCGGCTCCATTGAACCACTGCGGTGCTCGAAAAATGTAGGGTAGATCATACAAAATCTGTCAAACAGGCGGCTTTAAACAGATGGACAATACAAATCATTTTTAAAAAGGAGCTCTTTGAAAAGTTCAAGGAAGGACAGCTTGAAATTTCAAAGGCAGAGGTAATAAAGTGAGGAAAATCAGAAGGAAAAAAAATCTCTTCGGTCTGTAGCTGTGTCTCAGCTTCCTTCTGATGTTTGGACGAGTGGAACGAGCAGTGAAAGATCTTGGCCAGGATCCAAAGAGTGGCGTGCATCGGAGGTTTTCGGTCTCCACTTCCTGAGGCCAGTGGCTTCCTCTGTCTCCCACAGGCCCCTAAAAGCGAGGGGACCCTCGAGAGCAGCATTCCATGAGCCACAAGGAGGTGTTGCTGGAAGAAGAAAAAGTCAGATCTCCCACCTGTAATGTTCTCAGTAGAGCGCAGAATATAGAATGTAGCCCGTTAGTGGGGTGGGCGGGGTATAAATACAAAAATAAATAAATAAATAAGTAAAGACTTGCCATTCACCAGATACTGTGTTAGTTCATTCAGAATGGTTTATCTTGTGGATTTATCACATAGCTTGTTGATAGTGTTGCCAGCTCTGGGTTGGGAAATTCCTGGAGATTTGGAAGTGGAGGGTGGGGAGGGCGGGGCTTGCGGGAGGGGAGGGACCTCAGTGGGGTATAAATGCCATACAGTCCACTCACCAAAGCAGCCATTTTCTCCAGGAGAGCTGCTGTCAAGGAGATGAATTGGAATTAGGGTTGCCATTCCCCAGATGGGGTTCTCCTTTCAGGGTCCCAATTCGTCAACAGCCAGCTGGCTGGTGGGAAGAGCCCCGCTCTGAAGAGCCCCATTGCACCTGATGTGCATGGTATGATGATGTCACCCGGAGGGTTAAAAATCTATGATGGCCATAGATTTTGTTTTTTGCCCAAATACTAGTGCGTCCCCTGCACAATGTGCCCAGTGTGATAACGTCACCTCCGGGTGACATCATTGTGGCATACACACTTTGTGTGTGGACCAGAAGATCCTGGGACCGGGCAGGAGCACCCCCCCCCCAACAGCCAGGTAAGACCTGGCAGCCCTAATTGTAATTCTAGGAGATTTTCAGGCCCCTACCTGTAGGATGGCCTTGTTGTTCAGTCACACAGTCGAGTCCGACTCTTCGCGACCCCATGGACAAGATCCCGCCAGGCCCTCCTGTCTTCCGCCGTCCTCTGAAGTTTGCTCAATTACATGTTCGTTGCATCTATGACACTGTCTAACCATCTCATCCTTTGCCGTCCCCGTCTTCTTTGACCTTCAATCTTTCCCAGCATCAGGGTCTTCTCCAGGGAGTGCTCCCTTCTCATTTGGTGGCCAAAGTATTTGAGCTTCAGTTTCATTATCTGGCCTTCCAGGGAACAGTCAGGGTTGATTTCTTTTAGGATTGACTGATTTGATCTTCTTGCAGTCCAAGGGTCTCTCAAGAGTCTTCTCCAGCACCATAGTTCAAAAGAATCTATTCTTCAGCGCTCGGCCTTCCTTATAGTCCAACTCTCGCAGCCATACATGACTACTGGGAATACCATTGCTTTGACCATGCAGACTTTTGTTGGCAGGGTGATGTCTCTACTTTTTATCATGCTGTTTAGGTCTGCCATCGCTTTCCTCCCAAGGAACAGGCGTCTTTTAATTTCATGGCTGCGGTCACAGTCTGTGGTGATCTGGGATCCCAGGAACGTGAAGTCTGTCACTACTTCCACGACTTCCCCTTCTATTTGCCAAGGAGTGATGGGGTCAGATGCCATGATCTTAGTTTTTTTGATGTTGAGCTTCAAGCCCAGTTTTGCGCTCTCCTCTTTTACTCTGAGCAAGAGGCTCTTAAGTTCCTCTTCACTTTCTGCAATTAGAGTGGTATCGTCTGCATATCTGAGTTTGTTGATCTTTTCCCCAGCAATCTTAATTCCCGCTTGTGATTCATCCAGGCCAGCATTTCGCATGATGTACTCTGCATATATATTAAATAAGCAAGGTTACAATATACATCCTTGTCGTACTCCTTTTCCTATGCTAAACCAATCAGTTGTTCCATATCCGGTTCTAACTTTCGCTTCTTGGCCCTTATACAGGTTTCTCAAGAGATATGTGAGGTGGTCTGGTACTCCCATCTCTTTAAGGACCTGTCATAGTTTGTTGTGATCCATGCAGTCAAAGGCTTTAGCATAGTCAATGAAGCAGAAGTAGATGTTTTTCTGGTACTCTCTTGCTTTCTCCATAATCCAGCGAATGTTGACAATTTGATCTCTAGTTCCTCTACCTCTTCGAAATCCAGCTTGTACTTTTGGCAGTTCTCTATCCACGTACTGTTGAAGCCTAGCTTGTAGGATCTTGAGCATGACCTTGCTAGCGTGTGATATGAGTGCAATTGTGCGATAGTTTGAAGTAGGATGGCCTACTTATTGAATAAACCAGATATTTTGAATTGGAGGCGGTTAACTTGTTTCTGTTAACTCCACCCCTTGATCTGCTCTGTGTTAAAATATCTTGCCAAAAAATGTGAAGTGCCATCAAGTTGTAGCCAATTTATGGTGATCCCACAGAGCTTTCAAGGCAAGAGACAAACAGAGGAGCTTTGTCATTTCCTTCATCTGCGAAGTAACCCCAGACTTTCTTGGTGGTCTACCATCCAGATACTAATGAGAGCCAACCCTGCTTAACTTCCAAGATCTGACATGATCAATCCAGCCTGTGCTGTCCAGGGCAGGGCAGGTTCCATTAGTAACCAATTCCAAACCTCCAGTCTCCTCTCCCGACCTGCCCCAAACTTATCAGTTTCCACCTCTCTACCAGGCCAATCCTTTCCCTTTTCCTGCCCACTGATTCACCTTTGGTTCCACACACTGAGGAGGCATTTATTTATTTATTTATTTATCTATTAGACTTTTACCCTGCCGTCCCGCTGAGGTGGCTCAGGGCGGCTTACAGTAGTTTAAAAATCAGTATAACAATTAATACAATATCACATCTAAAACAGTACGATCAATAAAATAACCAAATATAGCTTATTAGGATTAAAATTGCAATTAAGACATGGCGGCCATCTGTTATAAAGTGTTAGAACAGTCAGTGTGGTCTGTGCTATTAAAACGCTTGCCGGAACAGCTCAGTCTTTACCACTCTACGGAATTGGTGAAGATCCCGCAGAGCTCGAATTTCATTTGGGAGCTGATTCCACAGTACTGGTGCAGCTAGGGAAAATGCCCTAGTTCTTGTCGATGTTAACTTAGTGTCCCTAGGGCCAGGGGGGACCAAGCGATTCTGCAACTCGGATCTCAGTGCCCTTGGGGGAACGTACGGGGAAAGGCGGTCCCTCAGGTAGACAGGCCCCAGACCATTTAGGGCTTTAAAGGTCATAACCAGCACCTTGAAGTATATCCGGAGCGCTATTGGCAGCCAGTGCAGCGACCTCAGCACAGGTTGGATGTGCTCCCTCATGGGGAGACCCATCAGCAACCTGGCCGTGGCATTCTGCACCAGCTGCAGCTTCCGGAGTTGCCCCAAGGGCAGCCCCAAGTAGAGAGCATTGCAGTAATCCAGCCTCGAGGTGACCATAGCATGGATCACCGATGCCAGATCCTTGCGTTCGAGGAAGGGGACCAACTGCCTAATCAGCCGCAGATGGTAAAAGGTTGACTTAGCAGTGGTTTGGCTGCTACCTGGGCCTCCATTGTCAAGGAAGCATCCAGGAGCACTCCCAAGCTCCTGACCCTTGGAGCTGGCACCAATGGCGCCCCACCAAAGGCCGGAAGTGGGACCCCTACCCCCTTACCACTCCGATTCAGGCATATGACCTCTGTCTTCATCGGATTCAGTTTCAGTCGACTCAGCCTAAGCCAGTCCGCTACGTCCTGCAACGCTAGGTCCAGATCTTTTGGGTTAGAGCCAGACTGACCGCCCAACAGCAGATAGAGCTGGGTGTCATCCGCATATTGATGACACCCCAGCCCATGTCTCCGGGCAATCTGGGCAAGGGGGCACATATAGATATTAAACCGCATCGGTGAGAGAACTGCCCCTTGAGGCACCCCACAAACTAGTGGGTGTCTTTGGGACAGCTTCTCCCCGAGTGTCACCTTTTGTCCCCGACCTTGAAGGAAGGAGAAAGGGGACAAGCCATTGCAAGGTGAGCCCCTGAATCCCCACATCAGCGAGGCGGTGGGCGAGCAACTGGTGATCAACCATATCGAATGCCGCCGACAGGTCCAACAGCAGGAGCACCGCCGTCCCGCCCCGATCCAGGTGCCTTCGGAGATCATCCGTGAGGGCGACCAGTGCTGTCTCAGTCCTGTGGCCCGGGCGGAAGCCGGCCTGGAATGGATCTAGCGTGCCATGATTGTTGTGATTACTTAAAAATTATTAATTATTGTGATTATTAAAAATTAAAAATAATAATTATTGTGATTATTAAACAATTTTAAAAAATCACAAATCGGCAACACGACACATCAGCTCTTTACATGTGTACCATCCACAGATAATCTGCAGTCCCTTGCTTGGTTTTAGTGCTCTGAATGTTGCCTTTGTGTAAGGTTCTTGTAGGCTCAGGTCACCATTTTGATGAGAGATTGCTTTAATGGATCGAGTTTAATATATCTCTGAAAGATTTCTGCTATGTTGGGAGACTCATCAATCATTATCTGTGGCTAAGTTTCAGCCAATGTCTTTCATAAGGAAGCAAAGCTTACTTTGAACACATGAAACTGCCATACTGAACCAGACCCTTGGTTCATCCAAGTCAGTATTGTCCACTCAGACGGATAGTGGCTCTGGCTATGATCCTGGAGAGCTGTCAGTCAGAGTCGACATTACTGAAGTGACGGACAGGAGGCTGTCTTGCCCTGAGAGGAAAAACAGCCACTCAGCTATTTCATCCCTGAGCCTATGGGAAGGAGCGTGGCTCCAGCACCCAATCACCTTTCAGAGTGGGGGAATGAAATGTTGGAGGGAAACATAGCAGGGACAATTCACGACAGGTCTGCCCCAGGGAGAGTGATAGTCTGGAAAAGAGCAGAGAGTGGCTGCGGTCACACACAGTAAACAATTCACTTTCAATCCTCTTTCAATGCACTTTCCAACTGGATTTTGCCAGTTCACACAGTAAAATCCAGTTGGAAAATGCACTGAAAGCGGATTGAAAGTGGATTATTTACTGTGTGTGACCACAGCCAGTGTGAAGGATAGCTCTGCTTGGTAGCACTGCAAAGTGGTTTAATGCTACCTCTGGGAGAGGTATTATCATTATCATTATCATTATCATTAACTGAATTTCTACCCCACCGTCCCAGCCAAGACTGGCACAGGGCGGCTTACATAAAATCAACACATAGTTTACAATAAAACATCATGTATAAATTAAATTAAAGCAATTCTAAAACCATTTCGACCACACAACGTAATAAAGTGCTAGTGTCGTTGATTTCATAATGGCTGCTGTTACTCAGTTGTGAGGCTAGTCTCTGGTGATGAGCAGACCTTGTACCGTTTAGTTTGGCTCTTTGGAAAGGGCAGGCTGGTGTGGGTGGAATCCTCTGTGTGTGTGTGTGTGTGTGTGTGTGTGAAAGGATCCAACCTAGTGGCTAGTCAGTGAAAAGCCTGTTTGTACCTGCAAGCATTACAGAGAATTCAAACCACAGCCTGAAGCCAAACTATCTTAACCTTATGTGCTTCAGACAGGGTTCTCCTTTGACTAGCCGGAGACCTGTGTGGCTGATCTGCTCTTTAAAAAGAAACTGTAAATCGATCAGTCTTATTTTACATACAACTCCTGCCTCAGTGATCTCCATGTTCCTCTCACTCACCAGAAAACTTACCTCAACGCACTGAATCCAAAGCCTCCAGACTACATACATCATTTATTTATGCACTATTTATTTATTTCAAATATTTATTCCACTTCTCCTGGTGAAAATGGCTGCTTTGGAAGGTGGACCGCATGGTATCCAATGTTCCCTCTAAGCTGGGGAGTCTTGTGAGCAAAAATTCTACTTTGTGAGCTACTGGCATTAAAGTTGTGAGTGAGAGATTTGGCTACTGCATCAATTAGTTTGCTCTGGAGCCATCCTTCCTGAGTTAAGACAAAAACGTGTGAGCTGGAGGCTAAAAAACTGAGCTAGCTCACACTAACTCAGCTTAGAGGGAACACCCCACCAAGGTCCCTCCCCTCCCCAAACCCCACTCTTGCAGGCTCCACCCTCAAAACTCCAGGTATTCCAAACCCAGAGTTGGCAACCCTAACTTGGGATGTGTTCTGGATCCTACTGATATTTTCCACTTCATCTCACCTTATTTCTCTCTCTCTGCAGCTCCCATCCATGTAGGTCTCATGATTTCCAGCATGGCCGTTTTTGTGGTCAAAAATGGGACTTGCTTCCTTCTTTCACTAGTAGAAAACTGATTAGCTCTAAACCCCCAAGATGTAATTTTTAAAAGGTAAAAATTAACACTGACTCAGTACAGATGCCTGTTTCTTATTTTTTTTTTAAACCTCCTAATAGAATTTAAGAGTCAGAACGTGATTTTCATTCTAAGACATTGTTTCATTAAAGTACTATATCGAACAGTGGGATATAGAGAGTGTTGAAATAATAATGGGATTTTTATGTGAAAATTAATTAAACCTGATTTTCTGCAAAGTTATCATGGTGTTACACTTTAGATTCCACCCCCTTCTCTGCATTAAGTATAAAAACTGAAGTGCCGTTTTAATGTCTGCTATTCAGTTAACTAATTACAACAGTGGATCGGGATGAGACGTTCTATACATAACAACATGTCCCTTCCCCCTCCCCTAAATGCTTTCATTTTTTTTAATATGAAAAAAACGTAAGGAAGTTTTTCTTTTATAAAGAAAATGCCCTGAGGAAAAAATGGATAGGGTGATTATTAAACAGGATAAAGAGTCTTGCTTCTAGCCAAAATCATTATTCCCACAGTTTATGAAATCAGTTTGTGGCCTCGGGTCTTTGCAACAACAAAAAGTCCTTTATAATCAGCCACCAAAGAGAAGGGAGGCTATTAATTATTGCATTTCGCTGAAGGGAGGCAGTAGTTACTTGACTTGGACACAGGATTGTGATTTAGATTGCCGTGCATCTATAAGTTTTCAAGACAGTTTGTATTTTGGGAGTTCTGCCCATAATGAAGAAAAAAAAAGGGGTTGTAGCCTACTTACTTTTCTGCTGATGCAAGTGGGAGGAGAGGAAATATTACCCAGTTTCCCTCAACAAGAGCCAAAGTTGTGGCCAAGTGTTGGACCAGGATCTTGGAAACCCAGGTTTATATCCCCACTCTGCCATGGAAGCTTTCTGGGTGACATTGGGTCAGTCACTTTCTCTCAGTCTAACTTACATCATAAGGTAGCTGTTAGGTTAAGACGGAGAAAGGCAGAATGATGTTGTGAGCTGCTCTGGATCTCCCCTGTAGAGAAAAGCAGGGTATGAAGCCGTTGGAAATGGCCGCTTAAACCCGTCGCTCCGCAACCCCTCCCGCTTTACCTCGACTGTAAGCTTAAAAAATATACTTCAAAGGCAAAAAAAATGGGGAAAACAGGCACTCCTCCTCCAGGGGGAAACAAGGCTGCAGGGAAAACAGCACAACCGGCGAATAAGCCAGAGATGAAGGCATCGGAAGGGGCGAGCCCGGCCGCGGCATCAAATAGCTCACTCAATAAGCTGCTGGACTCAGCCTTCGACCGGCAAGACTTTCCGGCGATGTTAGAGAGACTGGAAATAAGGCTAGGGGAAAAGATTGCACAAACACTGCAGCCTCTTACAGATCAACTAAAAGACATACAAACCTCTCTAAGGGTGACAGCCCACACAGCTGAGACTGCTCTGAAAATCGGGTCAGCGCTGAAAACTGAGGTGAAGGAAATGAGGAGGTCAGAGGGAAGTACACGAGACCGGGTCTTGGCGATTGAATCACAATTAAAACAATTAAACCTGAAATTTAGAGGGGTCCCGGAGGGGGCGGAGGATAAGCTTTCTACTACAAGGTTTGTGCAGGATTGGCTGAATAATTTGAGGTACAATGAAGCTCCTCTAAAGCCCGTTATAGTAAGAGCATTCAGGTTGGGCTCACTCTCTAATCCGCGTAAGAGAGTACCGAGGGATATTTTGGTGCAAGTAGGAGACTGGGACACTCGTTTTAAAATAATGTCGCTAGCAAGAAGCTGGGGTCACATTCCTCTCAAAGATCTACAAGTCTCAGTTTTTCCGGATACTCCAAGAGAAGCGCTGGAAATCCGACACCACCTGAAACCAATTACCAGCAAGCTACAAGCTGCTAATATACGTTATAGATGGCTGCCTTCGGGAAAGCTTCAAGTGCAACAGAATGGGAAGGCGTACCTTGCGGCAGACGAAGAGACAGGATTTCTAATGTTACAGGCGCTAAAGATTTCAGATGAAGCTGAACGAAGGGCTTATAAAAGAAAACTTCTTTCAGCTACCCCAGAAAAAAGCCTGAAGTTACCGATTCGTCCAAACACGCCCCTGGAAGCGGAAGATACAGTGGACGACCAGGATATGCCAGAATAAACAGATTTTAAAAGGGACCCTCTTTTTTATGTCAAGGAGAGTTAAAACACGTATTGTTATTGTTATATGGTCCCTATTGGAGTTAAAGTATATTAATATTATCTGCCTTTGTTGATAAGTAGTCGGGGTAGGGGAGGGGGGGGAGTGAGCTCGCTGGCTCCAGTTGAATAGGACGTGTCTGGAGGCTGACCGGGAGAACGAGGAGGGGAGGTTGGTCGTTTTATTTCCAGCACACTCAAGCTTAACTGATTTTTTATAAGGTGCTTGGGTACTCTGATTTATAGGTGTGGTGTTTAAACTGGGCACTTCAGAGTGTTTATTCCATTCAGGCTTGATTTGATCTAGAAGCCACTGGTTTCGGGCTTGGGGGATGTTTTTTGGCGGTCCACAGGATCCATAAAACTCTCCTCCAACACCACATTTCAAAGGAATCTACTTTCTTCTTCTGAAGAAGAAGAAGAGATTGGATTTATATCCCACCCTTCACTACCGAAAGGTGTCTCAGAGCGGCTTACAAACTCCTTTCCCTTCCCTTCTCCACAACAGACACCCTGTGAGGTAGGTGGGGCTGAGAGAACTCTTGACAGAAACTGCTCTTTTTCAAGAACAGCTGTGCCAGAGTTATGGCTTGCCCAAGGTCATCCAGCAGGTGCAAGTGGAGGAGAGTGGGGAATCAAACCCGGTTCTCCCAGATTAGAGTTCACGCACTTAACCACTACACCAAACTGGTTCTCAGAACGTTCTTCCTATCAGCTTTCTTCATTGTCCAGCTTTCACGCCCATACAAAGTAATGGGGACTTCTGTGGCACAAATGAACTTGGCCTTGGCCACCAGTGACACATCCTTACACTTAAGGATCTTTTCTCGTTCCTGCAGGGCTGCCCTTCCCAGGATTTCTTTTTAGGAACACGCAAAGCTGGAATCCACCCAACCCCCTCGGCAGGCTGGGGCGAAGGCCGCAGCGCAGATTCATCTCCGCCTCGTTTCTGCTTTTTCCTAAACGTCTGAATCGGTCCTAAACCAATCTAATGCGGATAACAGGGGAGAAAGGGGAACGGCAATACGGCCAGGATTCGCTGACAAAGCGTCTCACCGCATGCAACTTCCAACTGACATGTGTAACCTATTCGCTGCCAAGTCCCACGTGCGCCCACCAAACCTGGATTCGCTTGGATCGCATCCCAAGGCAAAATATGCAATGGGTTGCACTGCAGGTGTTACCATTCGAGAACGGCCGGATCCTCCAGAGACTACCGCACGGCTTAGATTTTGGCCAGTCACACTGTTGATAAAGAATCTAGGACCAGGAGCAATATCAGAGGAAAAAGGAGGATAGCCCCTCCACCCTACCCCACACACAAAGTGTTTAGCAGTTACCATCCTTTCCTTGCCGCCTTCTGGCCATGCAAAGCAGAAATCCAACAGATGCATCGGCCTCAAAAGAAGATCCGGCAGCTCGGCGTCTACACAAGAAGACATCGTGGCCTTTGTTCCGCAGGTTTTCCTCGAGGAGGGAAATGCGATTATACAAAAGCATCACCACTGATATTTCTGCCCGTCATGCACCTGCTAAGGGTACAGGAGACCTGCTAAGGGTGCGGGGAAAGAGCGGCGTTCCCGATGGAAACTGCAACGCCGCACATCTACACAAGTCCCCCGACTCCTTCTCAGAGAGCTCTAGCCATGCAAACTTATCCTGTTCCCCTCGTCGCTCTCCCCCGCCTCACGATCCCACTTGGGCTCTTCCACCGCTCCTTCCAGGAGACAGCTACAGAGGACAGTACCACTTGTCACCTGCCATAGGGATGTTCCTTTCCGATTCCATTACGATCTCAGACCTGGAAAGAGTCTATTGGCGAATACCAAATGAATTTCCGGGGAGGGGGGGGGGACAAGGACCATACCATGAATCGGAGACTCGGGATGGGTAAGGCAGGGAGTTTTTAAAAGCTACAGAAGCGTTGTTGTTGTCGTTCAGTCGCACCGTCGTAGCGTAGGAGGGATATAATTGGTGTTGGAATAGGTTGGTTGGTCTCTCTGGAGCGCCTTATTTGGAAACTCAGAAGGATCAAAGGAGTCTTGTAGGACGTTATTTATAGCCTGCGATCTCTTTTTCCTCCTGCCAACCTAGCAGTTCGAAAGCGAGACATTGCAAGTAGATAAATAGGTACCACTTCGGTGGGAAGGTAACAGCTTTCCGTGCGCCTTGGTGTCTAGTCATGCCGGCCACATGACCACGGAAACGACTTCGGACAGCGCTGGCTCTTCGGCTTTGAAACGGAGATGAGCACCGCAACCCTAGAGTCGGATTCGACTGGCTTTCGAGCAAGGGAACCTTTACCTTTACCTATCTCTTTTTCACTATATGCAAGTTACTGGGTGGTGTTTTGTTTTTTTAATTGCAGCACAGTAAAGCAATAATAATAAATTCTGGGGAAGTCAGGAAGCTGTTTTCGCTGAGGTTTTCAGCCTTAGAAGGAATCCCGGATATATTAGTTTTTATGAGCTGTCCCTATGAGATTCTAACAGACCTTCCACAGAATTAGTTTCCCCTGTTCCTTGGAAATAAGATGTTCCTGGGGGGACCCCCAAAACTCTGCAGTTTGCGGGTCTGTACATGCTTAAGGTAAAGGTTTCTGGGGGGGGGGGGACCCCCAAAACTCTGCAGTTTGCAGGTCTGTGCACGCTTAAGGTAAAGGTTTCTCTTGCTCGAAAGCCAGTCGAATCCAACTCTAGGGATGCGGTGCTCATCTTTGTTTCCAAGCCGAAGAACCAGCGCTGTCCAGAGACGTTTCCGTCGTCATGTGGCCGGCATGACTACGCCAAGGCGCACGGAACGCTGTTACCTTCCCACTGAAGTGGTACCTATTTATCTACTTGCAGTTTCTTGCTTGGGGGGGTCAACAGTGGGAGGGCTTCTAATGTCCTGGCCCCACTGGTGGACCTCCTGATGGCACTGGTATTTCTGGCCACTGTGGGATACAGAGTGTGTCATACGGGGGCCACCTCAGCAGCATATAAGGATACAGAGCCCACCATTTTCTCCAGGGGAACTGATCTCTGCCACCTGGAAAGCAGTTGTAATTCTGGTAATCTCCAGCCCTCACCTGGAGATTGTACACATTTTACCTCAGAACAGCAAAACTGTTTAGAATGTTAGAGGCAAAAGCCAATCAAGTCGCATATGCAAACGACCTCTGTGTTCCGAGGCAGAGTCCAATGAGGCTGCATATGCAAATATCATATAGTGAAAAGCTTCATTCTTCCGAAATTCCTATTCCTTTTTAGGGCGCTCCCTTTATTCATAACAAGGAAGGACTTTAATACTTGGCAAAGCTTTCTGACGCGATTCCTTTGGAGTGGTAGGAAATCAAGACTGAATCGGAATGTGTTACACAGACCAGCATGCCGGGGGGGATTGGATTTTCCACTCCTTTCTTCTTACTACCAGGCGTCTATCTTGTCTCATATAGCTAAAATGTTACACATAGATCATAACAATCCGTGGATGCTGATAGAGTCTGAATATTCTAAGCCATACAGTTTACAAGAGATTTTCTGGACATCGCGGGCGTGCAGACCAAAAGCTATAAATCACAATGCTCTCCTCGCAAACTCGCTTAAGATTTGGGATCAAAGAAAAAGACTCCTTTCCCCGGATATTTCAGTGCTATCGACATACACACAACAACACTGGTTTCCGCAGGGTATGGTTCCTGCTGCTTTTGAGCAATGGAGGTTGGCGGGTTTAGGGCGACTCTGTGACCTGGTGATGAAAGACAAGATGCAAGATAAAATATTTTTTGATCAGAAGATGAATGGCCAGACCCCTTGGTACCAATACCTACAATTAAGAGACTTAATTGAGCAACTCGCGGAGTCAGGACTTTTTCAAAGGGGAGTGACAGATTTGGAAAAGGTAATTTTGAGGTCTGCAAGCTCGCCAAAGGGGGTGCTTTCCAGAATATATAAAATTTTGATAAAAGAAGATAGTGCAAATAAATTAGCTTACCAAAACAGATGGGAAGAAGATCTTAACCTAACCCTTCAAGATTCAGATTGGGCGGACATCTGGGCCTCTCCAGCGAATAAATCCTCTGTGTACAACGTTCGTCTTCAGTTCTTCAAAATAACATCTCGCTGGTACTTAACTCCACTACAGTTGCATAAAATTAAGCCGTCAATAAGCAACACTTGTTGGAAACGGTGCGGACAGATAGGGACTTACCTCCATTGCTGGTGGGGCTGTCAAGGAATTCAGAATTTTTGGAGAGCCGTGGTGTCACAGATAAATGAGATTACTAGGCAAGCATTACCATGTACCCCGGAAGTGGTGCTGCTAAATATATGGGATGCTGCGATGACAGGAGGCAGCAGAGACCTCATTGCAACGTTACTTGCCGCAGCCAGGTTGACAATTGCTGCGGCTTGGAAATCCCCCTCTCAACCCACTATTGCAGTTTGGCGAGAGAAAGTTTGGGACCAGTTTATAATGGCAAAAATAACAGACTCCCTGAAGAGAGCTAATAACTGTAACACACCAACCTATACCAAATTTGTTAGAGTTTGGGCTCCCGTGCTAGACTATATGATAACAAATGATTTACTCCCGGCTAAGCAGATCTATCATAAGTGGTTGTATTTATAGGGGAAAGCGGATAAATTTAAGAATTGTCAAACGTACGGTATCCCGATGGTGCTGTAGGGTGTCGGAATGTCATTAAATTGTAAGTAAGAATTTCATGATGCTATGTGTAGAATTGTAGAAGTATTAAGTTCTGTCTTAGGTTACTCTTTTACAAAACCAATAAAAAGATTATGGAAAAAAAAAGAAAAAGAAAAGCAGGGTATAAAGATCTAAATAAATGAACAAACAGAGCAATTCTCTGGAGAGGTGACATATTAATTCCCATAATAATGATGATACCAACAGGAAGTGGTGGCAGCTACAAGCATGGACGGCTTCAAAAGGGAATTAGATAAGCATATGGAGCAGAGGTCCATCAGTGGCTATTAGCCACAAGGTATAGATAGGGACTCTGGGGCAAGTGATGCTCTGTCATCTTGGTGCTTGGGGGGGGGGGTCAACAGTGGGAGGGCTTCTAATGTCCTGGCCCCACTGGTGGACCACCTGATGGCACTGGTATTTCTGGCCACTGTGGGATACAGAGTGTTGGACTGGATGGGCCTTTGGCCTGATCCAACATTAGCATCTCTTATGTTCTTATGTTCTTAATCATAGAGTTGGAAGGGACCTTCAGGGTCATCTAGTCCAACCCCCTGCGCAATGCAGGAAGTTCACAAATACCTCCCCCTTGGCACCGTGAGAATATTGAGTGTTGTGCACTCAATTGAGTCTGTTTTTCAGTGATATCCTTCAAGTTATTGGTTCCAATTTGATAAAGCCATATTGGTGAAATGTGGAGCATATTGAGGAAGCTGGCAATCCCGTAGTTCTTCTTTTGGAACCATTCAAGTGTTCCTCTTTTGGAACTGTTGGAGTAGATACCTTCTGGAAGTTCATTTTCTCCCTTTACACTGTGAAGCATATGCTCATTAGGCGAGACTTTGAAGTGCTTTGGATTTTGTGAGCCATATACAGGACTTATGTTAAATCATTTATGCCCTGATTACGAATTGTGTATTGTATGAAAAAATTTGCTTAGGATTTGGAAATTGTATGAATGGTTTATTAATTTGTCTATACATGAATTATTTGTTTATTATTATTACTGATTGATTGGTTTTTAAAATTGGTATTGACACCACACATGGTTAATTTCTTTGTGTTCACATATATACTGTGTGTTTCACTATTATATAACTTCACAGAATCAGCATTGCTGTCAGATGGCCATCTAGCCTCTGTTTTAATGTTTAGCCAGAAACTCTTTTGATTCAATCCATTGGATCTGATCCGACCTTCTGGGGCAAGAGAAAACTCTGTACCATCCTCTATATGACAGCCCTTCAAGTACTTGAAGAGGGTTATCATATCACCTCTCAGTTGTCTCCTCTCCAGACTAAACATACCCAGCTCCTTCAACCTTTCCTCATAGGACTTGGTCTCCAGACCTCTCACCATCTTGTCTATATCCTTCTCAAATTGCGGTGCCCAAAACTGAACACAATACTCTAGGTGAGGTCTAACCAGACCACAGTAAAGTGATACCATCAGTTCCCATGATCTGGACACTATACTTCTGTTGATACTGCCCAAAATCCCATTTGCCTCTTTAGCTACCGCATCACACTGCTGACTCATGTTCAGTGTGTGGTCTACTATGATCCCTAGATCCTTTTCGCACATACTACCGCCAAGACAAGTCTCCCCCATCCTATAATGATGCATTTGATTTTTTCCAACCTAAATACAGAACTTTACATTTATCCCAATTAAAATTCATTTTATTTATTTTAGCCCAGTTTTCCAGCCTGTCAAGATCATCCTGTATCCTGACTCTGTCTTCTGCCATATTTGCTACACCTCCCAGTTTGGTATCATCTGCAAATTTAATAAGCATTGCCTCTATTCCTTCATCCAAATCATTGAACAAAATAGGTCCCAGGACAAATCCTTGAGGCACTCTACTTGTCAACTCCTCTCCAAGGAATCATTTGTGATTGTGCCTTCAGTACTGCACTTCTAAGAAACTCCCATCCCTCTTGAACTCCCTTCTCCTTAAGTATTTCTGACCATGGGATTCTACCCAGCATAACTTTAAATTTGTCAAAATTTGCTTTCCTGAAGACCAATCTATATGTCTGACTACAAACAGCTTTTACCTTCCCCAGGACTGTAAATTCCAAAATTACATGGTCACTACTACCCAGGGTGCCCACTACTTTCACCTCATCAACCAGTTCTTCCCTGTTGGTGAGAATCAAGTCCAAGAGAGCAGATCCCCTTGTTTCCCTCTCCACTTTCTGGAAAATGAAGTTGTCGGCAAGACAAGTCAGGAATTTATTGGACCTTTAATTTTTAGCAGAGTTGGACTTCCAACAGATATCCGGCTAACTGAAATCTCCCATGACCACTGTGTCCTGTCTCTTTGTAATCTGTTCTAGGAGTGTCTCATCCAAATCTTCTGCCTGGCTTGGTGGTCTATAGCAGACACCCACCATAATATCACTATTCTTTCTTAACTCCTTTTATTTTTACCCAAAGACTCGCAACTCAACTTTCATGCTCAGATTCACATATTTCCTCACAAGTATATGCCTCCTTTACATATAATGCAACTTCTCCACCCTTCCTTATTTGTCTATCCCTTTTAAATACATTGTACCCCTCAATCCTAATATTCCAATTGTGAGTGTCATCCCACCAAGTTTCAGTAATGCCTATTAGGTCATAGTCTCCTTCCTGTATTAGGACTTCCAGTTCCTCCTGCTTGTTTCCCATACTCTGTGCATTAGTGTAAAGACATTGGAATCCATGTTTTATGCACCCTGAGGTTTTTGTTCCTGTAACAACCATAAGAAAATGCTTCCTGCCCCATTCTGCATGGCTCTTTGCCTACATGGGTCTCACAATCTCTGGAACTGTTGGGAACTAAAAAAACACATGGGTCTCACTACATGGGTCTCACAATCTCTGGAACTTTTGGGAACTAAAAAAACACCCCTTCTTCATGTGATCCAAAACCATTGTGAACGATGTTTAACTCGCACTTTTTTATTTGTGTGTCTGGAGGGTATTGCTTTTTGAGGGAATTTACAATCCTATCCACACTTACTTTGGAGTAAGGTTCCCCCCCCCAAGTTTATTTATAGATTTTCCGTTACAAAAAAGAAAATGTCATTTTGTACATAACATTCTTGGGAGTATATATTATACATTTTCCCCTATCCATTTATTTACTTTAGTCCACCTTTTCCGAAAAGTATTGCCATTTTTCCCTGCTAATATCATATTTACTCTGTCCCTTTCCACTATTTCAAGGATTTTTTCAATTATCTCAGCTCTTGTGGGTATTATATCCATCTTCCATTTTTTTGCTACTAGGATTCTGCTCACCGTGAGAATATATAGAATAATACATAGGTCATCTCTATTACTTACATCTGGTATTATATTAAGGAGGAAAGTTTCTGGAAGAAGTTGTAATTCTATGTCTGTAACCTCTTTTATCAGTTTTTTAACCATTTTCCAAAAATTACTTATTTTATCACACCTCCACCATGTGTGGTAATAAGTTCCTATGTTATTTTTACATCTCCAGCAGGTTCCTGATACATTCTTACAACATTTGGCTAACTTATCTGGTGTCCAGTGCCATCTATAGAATAATTTAAGTATATTTTCTTTATATGACGTAGCTCTTACAATTTTTACCGATTTCCACGTTTTTTCCCATTCCTCCGTTTTTATTGCATGGCCTACGTTTTGTTCCCATGCTATCATACAAGGCTTTACTGCTACCTCTTACATGGTGTCACCCAATAGAAAGTTATATAATTTTTGAATTTGTTTATCTGCAGATGACAACCATATCTTGTCCAAATCTGACTTTGATTTCGTAAATTTTGTTTTTTTATCTTTCGCAAATCTGGACTGCAACTGTATCCTTTCCCAACTTGTAAGGTTAATGTTCATTTCTTGTAAAATCTCAAATGGCTTCAGGTTTTTTTCTTTGGTTTATAGTGTTTCATATGTTGCACTCTTTTCTTTTGTCAGCAAAACTGGCATTATAAAGGCTTCTAATGGCGATACCCACATCGGTACCTCTTACTTTGGAGTAAGTTGAGTTTAGTTCTGAATAAATGAGCATAAAATCAGGCTGTATGGATAATAATAAGCATGTTATTAAAAAATCCCCTTGATCTTGAACACAAAAACCAGTGTGGTGTAGATGTTAGAGTGTTAAACTAGGACTGGAGATACCAAGTCTCAAAGCCCATAGAGTTCACTGAAGATCTTGGATCAGTCAGTAACTCAGTCCGACCCTTACTGTTATCTAGATAAAATGGTATTGGGGGTGAAAGGAGAGCCACATATGCAATGCTGTATTTGTTGGAGGAAGGGGTAGGATAAAATTCAAATAGATAAATGTGTACATAGACTCTTAGTTGCTTCTGCCTATTAGCAAGTCAATCCCATTGACATCTACTCTAAATTCCTATTCAAAATGACTGGCTGTCCATTACTCATTTAGGATGAGATCCAGACCACAGCGCGGCACAGAAACCAACAGTGGTTATGCCAGAGTTTTTCAGAGTTCTGCTTTGATAGCACCACTTATGTTTCAGCAGGCTTATTTGAGTCATCTAGCAACGTGCTTTGCTTTGTTCTAGCCATCTCTGTACTTTTGAAAATGCAGTGAAATTCCAGTGATCTGGTTTCAGACTCTTTAATGAAGGTATAACTCAAACAAGAGAGTCAAGCGATCAAACTGAAGACCAGGTGCTTTTTGGAGTGCTCATGTGATTTCTCTGATGTGGTGCAGTGGTTAGAGTGTCAGACTAGAAATGAGGAGAGTTTTGTTCAGATTCCCATTCAGCCCTGAAACTCACTCAGAGTCTTGTCTGTCTCACCTACAGAAAATTGCACAAGTCCACACTGGTGATCTCCCAACATGTATTCCTCATCTGGATGTTTTACCCCCTCCCCTGCATTACAAAGATACACATCTTCCTGCAATTGTCCTGGCCAGAAAGTTGTATTCCCCTGTTCTTCCTTCAATCCCAGACTGTTCCCCAATAGTGTTGTTATTAGTGTTGTTATACGTTTTATATAGCCACTAGGAAAAAGGCCCGTTGTAGAAATAAATACAACAATCTCTAGAAAGAGGCTTTGTGCAGGTGCCCCGGCCTTGAACACTCAGTGTCAATTTACTGTGGCGACCTCAGCAGGGTATAATGATACTGAGTCCACCATTTTATCCAGAGGAACTGATCTCTGCTACCTAAAGAACAGTTGTAATTCTCAAAGAAAACAATGAACTAGATAAGATATGGCTATCAACGAGTGATAAGCTAATACAAAAACTATATAGGTTTCTTCTAGAAAGATACATGGAAGGTGAGATGGTTAAACCTGTTATGTTAACTTGGATGAGGGATATGGGCTACATAATAGAATTTGATGATTGGGACAAAATATGGAAGACAATAAAATTCTTAGGATCAAAAGCCTATTAAAAAAATATTTATAAAATGTTCCATCGATGTTTACTGGACTCTAGATAAAACGGCTAAATGTACCCCTAAAATATAAAAGAATTGCTGGAAATGTAAGAACAATGTAGGAACATTTATACATATGTGGTGAAATTGCGGCAATATGCAAAAATTTTGGAAAATGGTTCAACAGATGATATGGGAGATAATGAATTTAAGTGTAATTTTGGTACCAGAAATATATCTGTTAAATGTTATCCCAGATAACCTTGACCAAAATGGTAAATATTTACTAACATATATATTAACAGCATCAAGAATTATGGTAGCAAAATATTGGAAAACAGATAAATTACCTTCCAGAATGGAAATAGCTAAAAAATTACTAGATGTAGCAGAATTAGATAAATTAACAATGATATTACATGGAAAAGAAGAAGCAATATTTCAAAAGAAATGGTTAAGAATGTACAAATGGTGGGAGAAATTTACTGTGTATAAGACCTCCAAAAAATGAATGTAAAGGTTGAAAATGTCTGTGGTTGTATAATATAAAACTTAATAAACAGAGTATTAAAAAAAAGAACTGTTGTAATTTTGAGTGATCTCCAGCCCTCACCTGGAGATTGGCAATGATAGTTCCCCAGAAGGGAATGGTTGGTTTGGAGGGTGGAGTCGAGGTCCCACGCCTCCTGAAACCTCACCCTCTCCAGGCTCCATCCCTCACATCTCCAGGAATTTCCCACCTGGAGTTGGCAACCCTATCTCCTTCCCAGCCAATCATCAACCTACCTTTATTTCCCCCTCACTCTTCAGCTTTCCACCCCCCCACACACACTTGCAGCCCCCACCGTGCTCTGAAGCCCTGACTGCCACATAACCTTGGCTGTCATAGGGGGGCCAACTCAGCAGGGTATAAGGACACAGAGTCCACCATTTTCTCCAGGGGAACTGATCTCTGCCATCTGGAAAGCAGTTGTAATTCTGAGCTATCTCCAGCCCTCACCTGGAGATCGGACACATTTTACCTCAGAACAGCAAACTGTTTAGAATGTTAGAGGCAAAAGCCAATCAAGTCGCATATGCAAACGACCTCCGAATTCTGAGGCAGAGGCCAATGAGGCTGCATATGCAAATAACCTCTGTGTTCTGACTGGCTATGGGGGGGAGACGAACAGCAAACTG